>NC_035109.1:232427579-232759142 GCF_002204515.2 Aedes aegypti | reverse complement strand
TTTTTACCGGAGCAGGGAAAAGCCCGCTGGAGTAGAATATTCTCCATATTTATCCTTCCTCCAACAGGCATAAAACCTCCTCATCTTTTCAATTTCACAATTCCAATAACAGAAAGATTTACATTTTCACCTCCAGTGAGTGTGCACTCTTTGAAGGAGGTGGGATTTTAAGTTTTCACAATAATTGTGGAGTGGTAACTAACTTAAAATTATTTAACAAGTGGGATTATTTGTTGGCGATGTGGTGCTTTGAAGTGGCGTTGGGCGGCGGTGGCTGACGGTGGCGGGTTGTGCTGGGTTGGTGGCGGGTGGCGTTGAGGGTGGCGGAGGAGCGGAAACGAAAAAAAAGGCAGACAAGAAACGGTTTGAGATTTAGCAACCATATTTTCAAATTATGTAGCGGGTTATATGGAGCTTTAAATATTGCTTCAGTTTTTTCTTGAACAAATAAGGAGATGAAAGGTTCTTGATCGAAGAGGGTAGCTCGTTGTAAGATTTACTACCGAGATAGCTAAATCTCTTTTTGCCCATTTCGCTATTGGGCCGGGCTAGACGAATGTTGCCATGATATCTGGATGATCTTGCCGAAGTATTCCGGATTATTTGCACGTTGTGGTGTGTGTTGGCGTTAGTGATAATATTATGCATGTGAATTAAAGTTTGAAGCATTTGAAGTCCGCGAATTGGAAGCAATGAACTGTTCTGATCGTTGTACAACTGATGTGTTGGGAACAAATGGGGTTTCTTGTAGATGACTTTTAAACAACGGTTTTGTAACACCTGGAGCTCACGTAGTCTAGATGCACTAGCTTTTCCCCAAATGCAAACTAGGTACTGAAGTCTTGAATGTACCATTGAATAATACAGTTGTAGCATCCATCTCAATGGAATGAATGAAGATAGCCTTCGGAACGTTCCACATAATGCTGCAAGTTTGTTCTTCAGATTGTCGATGTGCTTCTCCCAACTCATAACGCTATCCAAGGTGAGACCCAAGTATTGGAAGCTGTCCACGTTACGAATTTCGACCGTACCGATTCGAACTGTAGGTAATTCTTGAGGTATTCGTCTAGTCGAGTGGAATATCATGTAGGTAGTTTTTTGTAGGTTTAACGAAAGGACGTTCGATGTGAAATAATCTTGTAGACACTGCAGATCTGTTTGAATAAGCCGCGCTATATTAGCGGCTTCTGTGGCACTATACAGAAGTACCGTATCATCAGCAAAGAACTGCATTCTTCCATGAAGTTTAAGGCGTGATAGGTCGTTGATAAATACAAGGAACAATAGTGGCCCAAGATTACTACCTTGTGGGACACCAATCGATATATTGCGTAAGCAGCTTCTTTCACCGTTGACGGTAACAAATTGTTGTCGATTACCCAGATAATTTTCCAACAACAGCAGCGCTTTTCCTCGTATGCCGTAACATTCGAGCTTACGAAGCAGAAGAACATGGTTTATAGTGTCGAATGCCTTTTTTAGGTCCAGGAATAATGCTCCAGAGAACTTACGCTTATCAAGAGAACTGTATATTTCGTCTACCATTTCACACGTGGCGGTTAAAGTACTACAGCCTGTTCTGAAGCCATATTGTCTTTCGTATATAAGGTTATTCCCAAAAAGAAAGTCTGAAAGCCTTGACGCGAGCATTTGCTCCAGCAACTTGCTCATGATTGACAGCACTGATATGGGACGATAGTTGTTGGTATTCGCAGAATCTCCAGACTTGTAGATCGGCACCACACGAGCAATTTTCAAGCATTCCGGAAATTCTCCTGTTTCTATAATCTCGTTGAATACTTCCGTCAAAATCTTGGCAAACGAAATGTGGTGGGTTTTTATAGTTTCAGCAGATATGTTGTCAGGTCCCGGAGACTTGTTGCAATCGAGTTCTTTAATGAGTAGAATTACTTCTGATACTGTAGCTTGTCGAAGATGAATGGAGGATGACTGCATTGGTAAGGTCCGGAATTTCCAGATATTTTTATCGCTGTCTATATCATTAGCAAGATCCTCTCCAACTCGACAGAAAAAATCATTAAAAGTATTGCTTACTTGGAAGCCATCGGTTACGTCTTTGCCATCGATCCTCAATAATACAGCGCGATTAACATTGGTCTTGCGTCCTAGCATTTCATTCATCATTTGCCATGATTTTTTATTAGACGAGTGCAAGAGTAATCGATGATAGTAGTCACGTTTACATCGTTCCTTAATTTGTTGAAGCCTTTTCGATGCGTGCTTAAGAAGGTTTTGCAGGTGTTGGTCGTTTGGGTGGCGTCTACTTGATTTGAGTATATGATCCTTAATCCTCATCATTTTCCATGCATCAAAGGTCATCCAAGGGCATTGTTGCTTAATTTTGACCTGAATGATTACTTCCTTTGTTGCTGACGCTTGAATTTCGTGGAATTTTTCGATCACCGTTAAGAGTTTCTCATTGGCAGACAAATTCATGGGAATATCCATCAGCGCAGAAGAAAGCCTTTCGTTCAGTTGAGTGTGGTTGATTATTCGTTTCGTCAGCGTTTGCATCCCTTTCATGGAAGAAGATGTTAGGGTTGTTAGTATCATCGAATGGTCGCTCATTTCTGAATATATTGTTTCGTTGATTATCGATCCCATCTGATCTACGCTGCACACCAAATGATCGAGAATATTTCCACTTGCTGCACGTGTCACTGATGTGTTGGTGACAGATAGGTTATACGATTGTAGAATCCTCCTATACTCTCTGACAACGTTGTTCTGTGATAGATTCACGGGAACGTTAGTATCTCCTATCAAGAACACGTTTTTCTGATTAGAAATGCTACTGAGTTTAGACTCAATTTTGATTTGAAAATCGGTGTAACTGAAATTTGGTGGACGATATACGCAGATAATATTGAATCGATTACTTGCTGATGCAATTTCTGCATGAATGCAATGGAATCCATCGACTTGATGCGATTATAGATTATACTTTTCACGGCATGGTTTGTTGTCAACAAAGTTTGTCGACAATGAATCGTAGTGGAGAATTATATACAATTTGTGTTAACATTTATTCGTTTTGATTTGACATATTGTGCGATTCTGATTTTTGACGTATGAATATGAAATTTTTGGCGCACATCCTTATACGATACGTGGTTCACTGGGTCTGTTTCCCAGATTGTACCTATCAGCTAGTGCAGACAAATGGCCAGCCTCTCCGGGCCCATCTTTATGAGTTCAGCTCCGATACCATCCTTACCAGCAGCTTTATTGTTCTTGAGCTGGTGAATGGCATCCTTAATCTCCCTCAAAGTGGGGGCTGGTTGGTTTCCATCACCCGCAGTACTGACGAAGGCATTTCCTCCGCTGTCCCGTCACTCATTGCCACTCTCAGCGCCATTCAGGTGTACGTCGAAGTGCTGCTTCCACCTTTCGATCACCTCACGCTCGTCCGTCAAAATGCTCCCACGAAACCGTTGCGGGATGCGTTGAGCTTCCGAAAGAATTTACGTGTTTCTTGAGACGTCTTTCGGCAACATATGGGGGTACAATTCAAAAAAACGAAAAATTGAGCATGTAACGAAAAATGGTCAGGTTTCGACCGCTAATAACTCAGTCATTTATTGATAGATTTTCAATATTTATCCATGAATCGATTTGAAATTTATCTACGCGTTGATACAAATGAAGGACACTATTGATTATTAGCAACAAACTATTGAAAAATCGTAAAACGTTGACCCCTTTCTTATCTAACCAATCACGTCCGAGCCCATTTTTGGATTCCGCTTCCCTCTATAAAAGCGCACCGCCACCTGCTTCAGTTTTCTTTTTTCGGTCGGACTGTGAATTTCGGAACTCACTTCGGAAGAGGAAGACACAAGGTTGATCGTCGAATTCGGTTTCATTCTGTTTTCGCTTTCGAGCTGGTAAGAGCTCCTCCAAACCTGCTTAGCTCCTCGCTACCAGAGGCCAGCTGTTGATCATCAAGCGGCAGCCAATCCAGCGTCCGGATTGTGAAATCGCTCAAGATTTCCTAATGGACTCGCGCTTCCAGAATTGGCCCTGCAGGAATCGGGGCGCAAAGGCAAGTTTGTACGAGATGGCTGAAGAAAATCGACCAAAGCCGATTGTTGAAGCGCACATCGTCATCCCCACCGCAAACCTCATCGGGCGAGAAGGATTTCAACCAGTGTGCCGTCAAAATGTGTCCGTGTTACGTGAATTCAATAATTCAACTTTTGAAAATATTTCTACCGTGAAGCGCAACATTACTGGCAATACTCACAGCAACAACAAAACTGTCGGTGAATTGAATAATAGTTTTGGTGAAATTATTAGTGATTTGCGGTAAACATTTTACCAAAATCAGTAAAATTCCACCAAAATTTACAATCATTAAGCTGCTGCAAATCCAGTGTCCGGTTTGTGAAATCGCTGGCTACGAGATGGCTGAAGAAAATCAGTCCAAGCCACTTGTTCAAGCGCCCATCGTCATCGCCATCGTCAACCTTATCGGGCGATAAGGATTGCAACCTGTTCGCTGGCAAAATGTGTCCGTGTTACTCGATTCTCACAGTTCAATCGGCCCTTTTCAGGGCCAAAAAATGTGTACTGAAGAGTTATTTGTGTAATATTTGCTAATGTGTTTACCACATTATTGCTATAATTCATCTCGTAGCATCATACAATATATGATTAGTTATGAATAATTGACAAAACGACAATTTAAGAATGTTTCCGAGGATGCTGTTGAATTGCTGTCGGAATGCAATATATTTTCTATTGTTGAGGAATGATTCAAATATTACGTAACTCAAAATCAATGGAAAAGAGTTATTTTGAATTGATTGCTCCAAATTAACAATGATTAAGTTTACACTGAAAAATCAATTCTTCAATATAATGGCCTAAGCTTCTGAATACATGTAAAGTGATCATTTTGTATTAACACAAAATAATAACACACAATGTCTATAATAAATCAGAATTGATATGCAACAAATAGAGTGAAAATTAATTAGATTTTTAGCAGTAGAAATCGTTCATAAGTTCGTGACGGTCTCATGCCAGGAAATAGAAGAGACTAACGTTATCCAACGTCAACTTGGCGGTCGTATCTTGAAAACAACCCCTTACTTTTTTTTACGGCTGGCTTTCAGGGCTTGACAGCGACCCCCTAGATTTCCGGAGGATCATTCCCCTAAAGTTCGGTGGACCATAGTGCACAGTTTAGCTGAGAGCCCTACTCTGGCACGCGGACGATGATCAGCCGCCCCTGACATGGGCAACAGACGCTGCTGTGAGCCGCTCCTAACATGGAGTACAGACGCTCCAGGTTTGCAGAAGCAAAAGCAAAAGAAGCAGAAGCAAGAACTCCTGATGGAATATCATGAAAAATTCCAGACGTAATTTTGTTACGAATTTCTTGATCAAATCACTGGACAAAATTTTGAAAATTGAAAATCTCAAAAATAAATGAAGAAAAATAAACCTGATGGAATCAAGGCATTATCCATGAAGTAATTTTGGTAGAATACCTAAAACAAATTCCTGGAGCATTATTCTTCTTACTGGAATTACGTCAATGACCCCTTTCATGGTTATTAACCAAGAGCTTTTCCAAAATTGCAATTTTTTGCATTCGTATATCGTGTGGCCGGTACGATGATACTCTATGCCCAGGGAAGTCAAGGAAATTTCCATTTCGAAAAGATCCTGGAACCAGTGAGAATCGAACATAGACACCTCCAGCATGGCTTTGCTTTGCAGCCGCGAACTCTATCCAATCGGCTAAGGAAGGCCCTAGAGCATTAACTGGTAGAATTCCTGGTGAAATTTATGGTGGAATCCCTGTAGGAATTACTGGTACAAACCTTAAAGGAATTCTTTGTGGATGGAATCACATGTAGAACTGCTGGTGGATTCTCTGAAGGTAATTCTGAAGGAATACCGTGTGGAATTTTTCAAAGAATCTCTGGCAGATTTGCTAAAAAAAATCGGAACAAGAGTGTGTGAAAAACGCTAGTGAAATATATGCAAACAACTCAAGAGGGCGAACATCACCATGGCCCACCCACACTCATATCCATGGGCAGTTCTTGATACACCAATTTGTCAAGCTGACTTCGGCGTTCATGCAACATTCCTACGAACAGTATGATGAGCTCCGCCCACCGGTGGTTTGATTGAAATCAATCTCGTTTGCTCTTTTATGCTGTAGATTCGTTCGAGCAACCTAACTGAGGCCACTACTCAAACTAGGTAGAATCAAACTGCTTGCAATCTCAGCAAGAAATAGACCAGATGCGAAAAAACAAATCGGTATCTACTAAAAGTCGACAAAAGCGAAAAAGCACAGAATACACTGTGTAAAACGCATAGCAGGTATACCATAAAGGTGATAATTTTAATTAACTGACAATATATTAACAATCAATGCATATTTAGCATAAGACTTGAAATTGCAGAATGGCAGCTGATAAACTCTGAGAAACTTGAAGGCACAATACTATGGAGGGCGCCCATTGGCCCCGTTTGCAATTAGGGCCACCTGTAAGGTGGATGTTTCCCAAAGAAACAGGCAATCCATGATAATCAATGATTTCAACCAATCAAATCTAGACTGAACGAGAGAAAGTAGTTGATATTGATGATAAATTTATCACGTTCCCAGCATTACATGAATAGCTATTTTGAATGTCAATATTTCATCTTGATCCGAATTGGGAAAATGGACTGCGTGCAGTTACTTATTGGAACATGGATTTGGTAGCTTACATAAAAAAATGATTTCAAATAACATTTGCAACATAGTTGATATGCAGTATCCAATATCAAGATCCCATCCTCCTAATCCCAGGATGTCAAGTGTAAGTTTTCTCAAAATCCAATCGCATGTTGAAAACACCATAATCTCCAACCAGCTTCCCATCTTCCCACGGGAGACCAATTTCACCCTGCACTAAGTAGGTGTAATGACACAAAATCAATGGGTGAGAATGACAGCGCCGATCAGAGACAGCGAAAAACTTTTACAAGAAAATCATTTTTATGCTGCCGTGTTGGAAATCGGAAAATCTGAAACCGTTCTTGTGTCTCATTGCTTCAGCTTCACATCTTGTGGGATAGAATGCAATCCTCGTTCGTACGCCAACTATTTTCTTGTAAAAAGAAACCAAAGTTTTCTTCCAACCAGTCACTCTCCTAGATATTACCTTCAATCCATTCATTGCCAGACTACGAAGGACAGCAGCAATTACGATTCTAACTTCTGGATGGCAAATTAAAAGTTTGTAGTCCCATTCTGGAAATCCTTTTCCTCCACACACACACTCACACTCATTGAACTTTGATGGCATTCAAGTTGGAAAATCCTTCTTAGTCCAACTAGTTTTTTTTTCTTCTCTCCACTGTTTGGAACGAAAAAAGTTTAACGATATTAGTTGGCGAAGAAGATTGCAAGTGGTACCTAAAATAACAGTGAAAATTGCTAGCAAACATTGACCATAAAACAATCTCCAACAATAATAGTAGATTGCCAAACGAGAAAAATGAATGTGTCCTGCAGTGACAATATCGAGAAACTTACCAAACTGAGATGCTGCCGGGTGCCATGGTGCAATTTTAAAAAACAAATGAACTGATCCTGCAGCAGCACTCTTGTACCCTGCTTCTTGATTTGAAAAGGAAACTAGTAACGTTGAACGGGGTATCTTTGGTAATACCCGCACAGGCTTTATAAACGAATATTTAAAAAATATGAGAGTTTAGCATGTTTGGTACGTTAGTTACAAGTTAGTCATATTTTGACAAATTTTGTCATATTAAATGTGGATTTTCATATGTTTATTAACCCATTATCAAAGTTACCCCAAAAACGAAAATTAGCTTTCGATTATACGATTTTCTTCCGAAAAACTACCAAATTTACCCCGTTTTACGGTACACCAGGAGTGCACTCCGAGTGCGCTTATTTTTGCACTGCAGATGACTATTTGTCCAAATTCCTGAGCTTTGCTTACTTCAAAAACAAGAGCCAAATCATAGACGGAATTTGGATTGTGACGACGTTGAAATTGTTCTGAGTTCTGACCTACGATGTCGAAATTTGGATTGCACCTACTGCCGAAAAGTGAATCGGACGGATGAGTTTTCGGAGTGTGGCACGAGAGGAGCAGAATAAACTATAGAAACTATTTTAATAAGAAAAACGTTGTTAAGAAAATCGAAACAGGATTGGACCAAAAGCTGCAATTGTTGAGTAGAGCTGAATGGGAATCAATTCGGAGCGGAAGAAGGGTGGCTAGGAGTGAAACTAGATGTCGTTGCTGCAAGTGGTTCAATATGCACTAAACTTTTGCATCAGGACAATAGTCCAAAAGTTTCTCTGCAGGGCTTCTTATTGCTTAATATCAGAAGTACAAAAAAATCTAAAAGCGTTATCATGTGCGGAAAAACACATCGGAAGACGTTGGTAATGTGCGACGGAAACACCCCCGTTCTCCTGCACCTGAGAAGGAAGTCTTTCCTGGTAACCATGTTTCCGAGCTTCCGGTTTTGGGTGGCATAATCCTTAAACAGCGTTCTGGCGACGGGTCCGAATTCATTGTCCTGTTGTAGAAAGTAACTGGCCATGTTGAACTTTCTTGGAGGTACGACTGTTATGTTGATGTTTGAGGTTATGGCTTTCAGTCTTAAATAAAACTCAAAAACGGATTTTTGCTTACATCCGACGTTTTGGGCACATGTATTGTACCTTTTTCAAGGATTAGCTGTGTTCCGTTTTATCGTTTGCCCACAGCATAGGCAACATTTGTCCAAGAGCATAAAACGAATTCCCCGTTCGGGTACTATACGGGAGTAGAAATCCGAAAACGATTCGGGTCGCAGATTGGCCCATGATTGAACCTTGAGGTACTTCCGCGGTAATTCGAACGCTTCTCTGCCACTTCCTTGTGTCATACAGTAGAACCCTACCATCAAAATGCTTTCTAGAAGCTTACACAACTGCACCGGTACCTTGAGGCGCTGATGTGCGTGGGCTATCGCTGCCCAGCTAGCGCTGTTGAACGCATTCTTCACAACGTATTCTGACAACCGCACAGTAACGGATGCCGCTACTTCTATGCTCGATTGCCACCTCAGCTGTCTGAACGACCGACCGGATAGCGTCCTGAGTAGATTTACCTTTTCTGAATTCAAACTGGTTGTTGGACAGGCCGTCCGCACCTTCCGTATATGGCACTAGCCTGTTGAGGATCAACCTCTCCAAAAACTTGCCCGTCGTATCTAGTAGACAGATAGTTCTATACGCCGACGGGTCACCTGGTGATTTCCCGGCCTTTGGTAGTAGAACCAATTTCTGTCGCTTCCATACATCGGGGAAGATTCCTCGATCTATGCAGCGTTGCATCACGGTTCTGAACATGTCCAGATCCACATTGACTACTGCTTTTAACTTAACATTCGGGATACCATCAGGTCCCGTTGCCTTATTTGAAGCGAATCATTACATGACATCTGTCAGCTCTTCGTTCATCATTCTCGCTACTTCTTCTACAGTATGACCCAAAAAAAAAATTCGAAAATCGTCGTATCATGTTTTATGCTAGTTTTTACATAGAAAATGTGAATGAAACATAAATATTATTCATTACTTGTATTGTTTAAACTATTTAGACTCAGTTTTTCGCTTTGGACATGATTTTTATCTGTTACTTTCACCTTACCAGAGAGAAATTGAAAGCATACCTTCAAAATTTATCATGCGGACGTCGAGTTCAATATCTGTGTGATAAAAGCTTCTATAACATCAACGATGGCGTGAGATTCTTCACAGGCCTTGTCTCCAGCATACGCCCATATCAAATGATAGCATCGGTTCATACCTGGGTAATTAGAGACTTAAACATATTTTCGAAAAAACGGCTCATTTTGGAGAGCTTTGATTAAACCTTCATATGAGTGTGATTAGCGGGTTCGTTTTGCTCAAAACCTATGAGCTAGTATTGATATAAGTTGTCTCCAACCGAAGGAACAAATTTCATCCCCAAAAATCTGTTATAGGCCTCCACATTTGTTTTTTATTAAACTTTCACAAAAAATAAAGGCGTATCAAACCTATAAGACGCAAATGCTCTCAAAACTATGACCCTGGTAAAATATTTTATTGTGATCATGAAGACCACGTTCTCTAAGAACTCCTTCATCCTCTGATACCAAACAAACTAGAATTTTCAATAATAAAGTGTGATTTTTGAAGATGGAAAGTTTATCACCATAGTATACGACGATCGGACGCTGTTTCTAGCTTTGGGCGGAAAAACCCTTTGAACTTATTTGCTTTATTACATTATTTAGGATAGTAAGAAAAATATGACAAAAATTGTCCTGGATAGCGAAGTTGTGTCAGAATACACTACAATAATCAGAAATTACATTCACTATCAAAAACAATGAAAATAACGCCTGTGGATGCTATATTCACGTTCAAACAATTTTCGCATTTTTTATGGGCCATACTGTACTTCATCTGCCGCATACGGTGCAGCACAGTTCGAACGAAACGTGTAATTTTCTGAGACATATAATGCACATAATTGGAGCGTGGAAAATCATGGATATTTACATGATATGTCATGTAAACTTCAATTATATGTCATGTAACCCATCAGGATTCTGTGTGGTTACATGACATATAACACATTTTTACATGATTTCAGACTTAAATTTACATGACGTCATGTTTACATCGCATAAATGAAGTTTACATGACGTGTAATCTTCATTATTTTTAACTGTGAGGGAGCCCTTGTGGCTTGTGGAATGATGCGGGAAGAGTACATCGATTATCGATCGCTCAGGCGACTTATCTTGGCGCTATGGCACCTTTGGGCTTTTTTTTCTGCACAGTTAAAAATAATGAAGATTACACGTCATGTAAACTTCATTTATGCGATGTAAACATGACGTCATGTAAATTTCAGTTTGAAATCATGTAAAAATGTGTTATATGTCATGTAACCACTCAGGATCCTGCTAGATTACATGACATATAATTGAAGTTTACATGACATACCATGTAAATATCCATGATATTCCACGCTCCAATTATGTGCATTATATGTCTCAGAAATTTACACGTTTCGTTCGAACTGTGTGTGTTCAGATGCGCCACTGCGACCAGTATTTAGATCTATTGTGGCATTACTCGTATCCTTAGTGTATAGTGCATGTCGCATTACTCCATTTCCATTGACAGGTAATGAAGCATCGATCTCTGTACAGTTCTTGTTTTGATTCCCCAGATGTTGATAACAATCGACTATGATGAAAAGGTCCCGCTATTTACACCCTTCATAGAAATTTACATCTCAGCGAAGGCGCGCCCCTTAGCAATCATAATCGATTAAATTTCTGAGGAACCAAATCGGTACTACTGATATTTGACCATGCAACGGAACTCTAGTCACATCTTTGTTTCGCTCTTAGTTTAGTCCCAGAAAAATACTAGAAAAAAGGGGCTTTATGCTTGCAGCAAAACCGAATCAAGCTAGAAAATTGGTTTAGTAATCAGAATTCACGTGAGTCCTTAAATTACCAGTACTTAATAGTCCTTGTTGAGTTAATACCCATGATTGTTATCCTGGCTTCAAGTGTAGTCTCGGGACTGACCAACTCCGAGTCTTTAACCATCTGCTAGGTGAAATAGAAAAATTTTCAGAAACTGTTGCCAGTAACAAGGACTTTGTACCGCGAATCCTTGAATTACCAGAACATATTACCCAAGCCCGACAGAGAAGATGAGACTAGGGTTCAAATTGGTGGATCTTACCCCGTAACGCACCACGAAAAGGTGATCTACCCGCGTTACGGGTCACCTTTGGTCTTAGCCATTGCCACTCTTTAGGCGTCACCCTCACGGACTCGAGATGGCACTCAGGCTTAGACTATCAGAACATGCCGGTTTTCGACTCTTGATTTCCTTTTTGAGAGCTAACTTTGCCTCTCTGAATGCTGCACTGCGTTCTTCTCTTTGTGATTCTGTGTGTGCGCGTTGGAACCTTCGTCTAGCCCGAAGGCATATCGCTCGAAGATATGCAATCGATTCGAACCGCCAGTACACCGGCAGCCTGACCTCTCTGGGAGGGGATTTTCTCGGAATAGAGGCATCACACTCTCGTGATATCACAGCAAATAGCTCTTCACCACTTCACCGTTTGTGTCCAGAGTGTTCCGTTAGCACCTCATGGCTTCAGTGAATACTTCTTCGTTGAAGCGCGCTGTTTTCCATCCTTGGACTTGGGTCGAATTACATCGCTGCCTTCCGCCAGTCTGGTACTATACCATAGCGAATCGATTGATGATCACTATGAGTATAACCGTCATCAACGCGCCAGTTCATGGTACCTAAAAGGTTAGGACTACAAAACGTCACGTCACGATAATCGATTCTGCACCATTTCTGCGGGAGGTACTCACTGTACCTACATTTGACAGCTCTACATTTAATGCGGCCAGGGATTCCAACAATAGTTGGCCTCTTGGATTGGTGCAGCGGCTACAACACTCCACTGCCCATGCATTAAAGACACCAGCTACTACTATAGTCTGCCGATTAACTAGTTCGGCTATCATTCTGTCGACCATGAGGGAAAATTCCTTAATCGACCACCCTTGGGGCCGTAACAGCTGCAGTAGAACTCGCCGTTGATTTTTGCTATGGCAAAATCGTCACTTGATATAGAGACTACTTCTTGGATTTGGTATCGTCCTGTCGTCCCTATAGCTGCTTGCTTTCGTGATTTATCCGCCACTTAGTTCCCGTTGTTGGGTGGTATAGTTTCGAAAGTAACACCACGTCAGTCTTGGTTTCCGAGACTGACTGCCAAAGCAGCTGCTGGGCTGGTTTAATTCAACTATGTTACTTATGTTTTGCGTCCGTTGCCTGCTACGTCAAGGTCGATATCAGCCGAGACCTCCGCTGAATCGGTGACTTCATCACCGATTCAGACTGGAGAGTCGCTAAGTACTTATTGTATTAGTGGCTTATATACTGCATCTTTTTGCTTAGCATTCTTCCTTAGCTGAATGGTTAGATTCCGAGGCTACAAAGCAAAGCCATGCTGAATGTTATGAGTTTGAATCCCAGTCGGTCCAGGATCTTTTCATAATTGGAATTTCCTTGACTTCCCTGGACATAAAGTCTCATCGTACCTGCCACACGATGTACGAATGCGAAAACGGCAACTTTGGCAAAGAAAGCATCCAGTTAATAACTGTGGAAGTGCTCATTAAAACACCAAGTTGAGAAGCAGGCTCTGTCCCAGTGAGGACGTAATGCCAAACCATTACATTCTGAATTATATCTAAAAGAAAATATCAATTATGACAATTAACTTAAATTCAAATGCAGTAAATCACATGGCGTAGTTAACGTCATGCGGTCGTGTCTTGTACACATTTCCCACTGATTTTTTAAAGTATTTTGCTTTGAAATCCGAAACTCTGAAAAAGCTTCCAAACCAAACGACAGATCTCTCTTAAGGCGATCGTCTAATGGGTTTGCGTGATTTTAAATTTGTATGGAAGCGAAGGCGTTATGCTGACTTTAGATCATTGGGCTGCTTAACCCTGGCCGAATAGGGTCATTAGACTGGCCCAGCTCAGTATGGGAGAAAAATAAAGTTGTATGATTCCACGGGGCACCCCCCAGGATTATTTCTTGGGGTTAGAGGAAGCCTTTCTGAAAAATTCAGCTCATTTGGTCGTTCCATGAGCTGGCGCATTTGAATTGAAGTTAATTTGGGATTTTCAGCACAAACATATGAGCAACAGCACATCATCTACTGTTTGGTTCAGGAAAATTGATGATCGCGTTCAATTGGACTCAGAATGTCAAAATCACTACTTGATACTATATCGAACAATATTGTAGAAGATTGTACCATGATCAAAATTAATAAAGTTGATGTTTAAACCATCTGAAGTATATGTATCATGCAATACTGCTTGTATTTCTTCAACATAGCTTGGGGGTAGCCATTAAGCGCATCATAGCCACCTATGACGCTGGGCGAGCTGAGGCACATGTCGCATGCATATAAGTGACTGTACGGGAGTGCTGATCTGAGCATAACTTTCAACAACTGAAAGAGTAATGAAAATGAGATTAAATCTAGATACAATTTTCTGCAATTATGTTCATCAGGGTATCAACTAGTGTATTTGTCATTCTGGGCTTATTTGAACGCGAACAATTAGTATACGGAACGAAACAGTGACATAGGATCAATTTTCAATATATTTGAGACGAATCTCCCATACAAACTTCAAATTGAATGCGCCAGCTGGTGGAGCAACCAATTAGGTTGAAATTTTAAGAGAGCGTTTTTCTTACCCTAAGGCTCATATCTAGGGGGTGCCCCGTTGAGTTTTACAACTTTTTCGTTTAAGGGCCAGTCTAAGGGTCATACTATATGACAATTAATGCTGGCTCTTGTGCTACTTAACAACTTTGCCGAAGACGCCATCTTTCGTAGTAGTCAGGCTACTAAGCTATTCGCAAAACAAAAATGTTATGCTCACTAGCACCGACTGGTAGCAAAATCTCGAATCTCTTGGCTCAAATAATATTAGCCCTTGTGCCACTGAACAATTTTGTTGAAGGCGCCATCTTTCTCATTGGTCAGACTACTTAGTTTTTCGCAAAACAAAAATTGCATGCTCACTAGCGCCGACTGGTGGCATTTTCTCAAATCTCTTGGCTCAAATAATGTTAGCCCTTGTGCTACTGAATACCTTTGCCGAAGACGCCATCTTTCTAAGTGGTCAGTCTACTGAGCTATTCGCAAAACAAAAATTCCTTGCTCACTAGCGCCACCTGGTGAGAAAATCTTGAACCTCTTGGCTCAAATAATGTTGGCTCTTGAGCTACTGAACAATTTCGTTGAAGGCGCCATTTTTCTAATTGGTCAGGCTACTTAGCCATTCGCAAAACAAAAATGTGGCCTGGTGGCAAAATCTCAAAACTTTGGCTCAAATAATGTTAGCCCTTGTGCTAGTGAAAAACTTTGCCGAAAACGTCATATTTCTATATGGTCAGGCTCCAGAGCTATTCGCAAAACAAAAATTCAATGCTCACTAACGCCGCCTGATGACGTAATACCGTATCAGAATGACCACCACGTCTTAATGACACAACTCTTCCGAAGACATCAACCTTCCTAAACGTCAGGATCTAGAGATATGTTACAAAGTTTGCATTCTTATCCCTCAAGGTTCATATAGGGCAAGTCAGAAAAAGCGCCCCTACCGGACAACTTCTCAACTAAAAAGATGATCCACAACTCCTAAAGGTTAATCGTACTGAGTGCTGAAGCTTCGCCGAAGGCAAAACTGTGCTATCTCTTTACGTATACGAGATATGCGAGGATTTTAAAATATAAATGTTGCAAATAACTCTAAAATATTATTCAATTTTGAAATCTTGGAAGTAAGATGCCTAAAATTGATTATCGAAACAATATGTATTTATTTTCTTAGCCCACGACCTTCTTAGCAACTTTAGTAAAGTATAATTCTCCTAAAAATATATTTTTTAAATTATTTGTTCTTGGTCAAAAACGAAATGTAGCGGACGAATTTCGGAATATGTTGAACTTATTTCTCAGATCATTACCTAGAAAGTTGCTTTCCCAAAGAATTTTTTTTCTAAAATATTCAAGATTTTGGAAAATTTTTGTAACTTATTTTTTGTCGAAAAAACATCTGATGGAAAATATTCGGAATAATTTGTAGCTGTTTTCGCAGACCATATTTGTACGAAACGATAAATAAATGTGATTCTCTGATATTTGTCGAGATAAAGCTGTATATTGCTTTTGGAATAACGGTGATTTTTTTGTTTACTCAACATCATGCATACAAACAGAACATTATTGTATTGAACAAAGTTTAAATCAAGCATTTAAATCAATGATTAATAATCCATTTGACAAAACATCAACATTGTTGATATTGCTTTTACTTTCACGTGATACGCGTCAAATTTTCATTCATAAAATGAGCGATCATCAGATCCAAAACGGCTCGTAAATTGGACTATTCAATGTTACATAAACAAGACAGGCATTTCATATGAGAATATAATGTTAACAGTCCCTTGTACCGCGACTAATCTACTAACAACAGCGCGCTGCGTATTCAAAGAATATCTGATAGATGCGTAATGTTTCAAACATGATTCTATATTGCGACGGGTCGAGCCACGTCGCGATTAAGTGGTGCGCTGTCTGATTTAGTGACGGTATGACGATAGCATCCTGCATTCTACATGATCCAGCCCTGGGAGGGAGGCACCGATACTACACACGAAATATAAGACAACGTCATTTTGAACTGCAAGATAACTCCAGCTTGCCAACAACAATCAAGGCAGGCTTCGAGAAAATCGGTAGTTTCCTTTTGTTGTGCACCTTCGATCTTTCCTGACAAACATAAAAAAGGGCCAGAGTTTTCTATGCACTAAATATTCATTTTCATTGGAAAATGTAGAACGATGCGTTTTTCAATGCTTTATGTTCAATCAGATTAAATGGTGCTCACGTGACATTACTTGCGTTGTGTGCATGAATTGATTTTCATTCGATTTTTATCACTTTTGAAGAAATACGAAAATGTGTTTTAATCATTTACGCGCTTTTTTCATGTTAGTCCAATGTTTGAGATCTGGGCTCACAGTGACAGTTCGTGACAGCGGAATCTCGGCTCACTATGACGTACAGAAATTTTGTATTGGTTTCTCCCTCCCAAATCCAGCCCTGCCCATTTCAGGCATGTGTGGCAGCGTTACTTCTCAAATACGTTTCTCTATCCGCACGGCAGCTGAGCTTTTTTTTTTAATTTCGATGCGAAAATGCTCAAATTTGGGCCCCGACTATTCCTATGACCTGCTGGGGAATATAAGGGTGCAGGATATACAAAAATATGGGTATATTTTTTGTTTATTAGCTTTTAATAGGACGGTGAAAAAATCATTCATTTCAATACACTGATCCATATATGCAGGCGTTACGCGTACAATTTTTTGAACCAGTTTGTAGAAAGTGGGGAAAACCCTTGGGAAAAATGTTCATATTTACAATTTATCACCTGAATTCAGTTAATTATCCTTTATTTTAGTAATTGAAAATATTTTGGAAATTGATATCCAGCCAAGTCGTTCTATATTTAGGCACATTGCCATGAGATAATAAATAAACAATTGTTGATTCGCCATGGGGAAAGTCTGTTGCATCAACAGTTGCAAAACTCGGGACAAATTCAGCATCCCATACAGTGGTTTCTCTACACCGTTTTCCCCGAAGACAACGACAAGTAAGTTAATGCAATTATAAACTTCTTTATACAGTAGTTTATCTTCCGTTTATTTTTAGATTAACCGTTTGGAAAGAATTCTGCCGTAAAAACGGCACGGTAATCAAAGGAAAGCTAGAGCATTGTCGAATTTGTTCTCTGCATTTTGATGCATCATTAGACTGATGCAAATTTTCAAATATTTGCTCCCCTATGCTTAAATTGTGTCAATTATGATAAAAATCATTCTCCCAAAATTTGAAGTGATTTGGAAGACATTTGGTTGTGCACACGTCATTTGAAGTTTGTATGGAAATTACAATGAAAAACACAAAGCTTCTGTGTTCAGTCCTCTAACTGCCCGAAATAATAATCTATGGAAAAGTGAACAAACTATACTCATGTGAAATCTTCCCAGCAACAACTTTGCCGAAGACCACATTTTCATGGGACGTAAGGATAATTTGTTATTATTGATAACAAAGTCTAAACCATGTTGAGATGATCATTCAATTACTTTCAGAGCAACACTGCTTTTTGGCTGTAGAACATAGTAGCCTGGATTACTTTGATCTATTCTACCCACCAGGAGCACCACTGTTGCCTGCCGGGTAGTTGGTTCAGCATGCATTATGCACACCCAGTTTATGATTATGAATAGCAATTTATCCTGACGTCCAATCAAAATGTGGTCTTCGGCAAAGTTGTAGCTGAAAGGATTTACCATGAGAAGGTTCACTTTTTCATAAAACATCATGACGAAGATATAGAAGGCTGAACACAGAAGGATGGCGTTTTCCATAGTAATCTCCATATAAACTTCAAATGGCCTGTGCACAGTCAAATTTCTTCCGATTCATTTCAAACTTTGGGAGAATGCTTTTTACCATAATATAAGTCGTTTAAGCATAGGGGAGCAAAAATTTCAAAATTTGCATCACTCTAATGCATCATGCTTCACGGATCCGTTTGTAATTTTTATTGTATTACTGTTTATCGATTATATATAATAATATTAAGATAAGAAATACACCAAAACAAAGAAATATTCATTATTGTAGTTTCAATAACTGGATAAATCACACGAGGGTCGGGAATAATGAACATCTAGTAGAAAATGGGATGACAGGTCGAATCCTTTTTCACTTCGGCAGGGAGTTTGAAATCTCGCTTTATACACACAACATTAGCGCGGTGCTTCTAGCGATGGTCAACCGCGCGACACAAGGAAATGTCACCATAGAAACCACCCTCCTGTTATAATGAGCAGTAACATCGCAAAGCTGATATAAACTTAGGTGTTAGGGTCAAATGTCAAACTTGGGTACCGGGGACGAAATGTAGTACTAGAAGAGGTACCCGTTGTGAGCCCGAGTCCTAAAGTCTCTTTTTTCTTTGGTTGGACGCTCATGTCTCTAACTGCAGAAATACATGAATCGCACTTTTTATTCAGCGAAAAACGGAGTGAGTGATTACATAACACTTTAACTGGGTTTGCTTCAAGTTTTCTCTGCATGTACCATTCAAAATTTTCGTTCAAATATATCAAATTCAGGAATATTTTATAACGTCCGGATTCCGAGCCACTCGTCTTCAATCCCGGACAGTCTCTTGCAACACTTAAAAATAAACATTTTAACCATATTTCACAATTTTCATCAGACTGTTTTGCCAAACAATAGTCCCGTTCACACTTGTGTTGAAAATACCTTCGTAACAATTGAATCCGATTACAATATTATTAACCCGAAACTTGGTCGTGCGTCCGTCGATGTTCAACTGAGAAGAACTTGAACTGCGAAGAAATGATATCTGTCTGGAACAATTCTTTTGTTTTTATTTTTATCAATAAATTATCAATGTTAACTAGATCACAAATTTCAGTAAAATGATAAGTAATGTTACAGGTAAAAGTTATGCACAATACAAAACATATTAACATATAATTTCACCTTTATTAAATCAATATTATCAGAGTGTCCGGATATTGGTACCGTTCGGATTTTGATTCATCACGGTATGCTGTTTCGCTCAAGAAAAGTAAAGAAATTTCTTGACAGAATGGGTCAATAAATTTCCTAGAGATAGCACCCTTTGAAATGACATTTCTTTTGAACTGCATACTGCGATCAGAAAAATGTGAATTTCTGGACCATTTCTGGGAAGAAATTTTCCACGCATCGAGATAGGCGATTCTTTTTCTTGTCAGTAGCAAACCAGCCTTTATGGTGGTATCATGTAATTTTAAGAATGGACGTGAATTTATGTCAAAAGGTTCGCTTCTTTTAGCGCATGTTTGATGACTTAAATTTACATGACATTTTATAAGACTGTATTATTGATACAGAGGGCATTAGTGGACGTAAGGCATTGGTTATTTGTGAAACTTACTACAGCAAGTACGGAAAAGGTAATAGACACAGTTGCAATCAATTCACTCGAGCGTCAAATTTAAAAAGTGTGATAAAAAATGGAGAGTCCTCGTCGAATTCTGCGGATGCAGCGGTAGCAGACTATATGCGTTCGAAGTCGGAATCACCAGGTAAAACCTTTTTTTCAAGTGTTTACATGATCTTAAAAATTTAAATATTTTATCTATCAAGATGACACATGCGTCCTGCGAAATCTTCGTGGGAAGCCGTCTTCAAGAAACTTTTATCTTCTTCGGCTTCCCCGGATCCTCTCAAGAATCTCCGGGCGAAAGTATTGTTTAAGGCTAAAGGCGAAAATAATTTGAGCCTGAGGAAAACCTTGGGCAATTAGAAATTTAATAGGAAAATAATAGGTTAAACATTGAATTTTTTATCGAGGTGTGATAAAAATTAATCGAGCTGATTCGGGATTGAAAATTTAACCTGGAGTGCGGGAGAAATTGGTTGGATTGAATCGGAAAGCTAAACGATTTATTTGAAGTCAAGGAGTTGTCAAGCCTCACAGGAAAGGTTTGTCCTACATACGTCGGGTGAGGTTGTTGCGTATTGTACGGATGTACCCGAGAGTGAAGCTGTCAAGACCATCCAGTGAAGATAATTTTCTAGTTAAAATGGGAATTGACGGGGGTAGAAGCTTTTTAAAAATCCCATTATCTTTGATTTACAATCAAACGGAACAAGCGACTGGAAAAGATTTGAATGACGGTGGCGTAAAGAATTTTTATATTATTGCGATATAAAAAACCTCTCTGAGAAGTACGATAATATTTCTCCTATTTGGACAGCATTTCTGAAACTGCACGAGCTCGAACACTTGGTTGCAGGAGACCTCAGAATTATAAATATTATAATCGGCATGATGGCGCACTCCTCAAACCCCCAAGAGTGAGCTCGGCTCATCGAATGGTATTTTGAGGACCAAAGGAAGCATAAAAGAGCATTGCACAAGAAAATGAAAATGATCGGGAAAAACGTTGCTAGCTGTGTAAATGCCCTTTTGGTCTCCGGTAACGATGAGGATAAAATATTAAGCCTTTGCCCACCTTCGCCGCTGCACATCACTCTTGGAATCGTCAATACGATTTTCAAGTCCCTCGAGAAGAAAGCTCCTGATTGTGTAGACTTGTGGGTGGATCAATCACAAGTGAGGCATCAACAAATAACCTACGAATTCACCGGAAGAGTCCGTCACACACTTTTGGACGCAACCAAATGTTTGTCAGACAATCCTGATCTATCCGATTACGTCACGGCAAGTTATTATCTAATTAACATTACGATTACCAGGTTCTGAATAATTTCAAAACCGTGTACAGCAAATGCTTCTCATTCCAACTCGAGCAAGGGTTTGAAGAGGCAGTTGAAGATTTTGCCAGCAGCTGGGAAAATTTGCAACTTCCATTCACGACGAAGTATCACATAACAAAATATCATGTTTCGGAGTTTTGCAGAGATGCCGGAAGATGTCTCGGTTTACATAACGAGCAAGCTTCCGATCTGTTCATTCCAATTTTGACGTGATTTAGCAGCGATACAGAGCACTCAAAATTTCAAGACATGGATCGATTGATAAATGCGGTGATTGACAATAACAGCAATCACATGCAGGGTGACCAGCGCACCGGGAAATCGGGAAAACCGGGAAAAAGCCGGGAATTTCGAATCACCGGGAGAAAACCGGGAAATATACGGGAATTTCAATTAGTACCGGGAAAATTTTACATACCAAGTCAAGTTTTAACCAGCACGATCTATACCAGTGCTTCCCAAACTTTTTCAACTTTCGCCCCCTTGAGACCCCCTAATATGTGATTCACATATTTTAATTAAGCGCTGTACGCCAGAAAATTTCCTTGACTCGCATATCCATAGAATCATAGTACAATAATTTTTATGTACATTTAAAAATATTTTCTTAAATATCGATAACCCACAGTTACTATGAATGATTTATTGGACTTCAAAGATTGACTCGATCCCATAATATAAACAAGGGCCAATCTTTTTTTAGCACTGAACTTTTTTATAACAAATTTTATGATTACCTAAAATGACCGTCGTAAAATATCGTTTCATAGATCAAACTGAAATTTAGCAGAATCAGTATAAGCCCAGAAAATTTGAATGCGCAGCAAAATATCTGATTTCCGTCTACCCCTAATAGAAATGCTTTGGTTTAAACAAAAAATTCGCACTTAAAAGTCGTTTGAAATAGCAAAAAATTTCGCAATAATGTTTCCTAGCATATCATTAAACCGGGAATATTTTTGAAATATCGGGAAAAAACCGGGAATTTGAAATTGACTTTTCACTGGCCACCCTGCACATGGTTCAGCTTTTAATTATTTAAGCTACATTCATTTTTGCGTTACTTGCCACTATAATAAATTCCAACACTGAATTGAAATCGAATTTTTACCTAATTGAACATTGAAAGCAATACCCAAACTAAACTAGCAACAGTAATCCATACACAAGAGCATGCTTAAGCTAGTTTGATGAATTTTGTCAATAGTAATCAGTTAGATTGTGAGCACATACTGAAATTAAAGATCTTGGGCCACTTTTGGGACGTTTTAGGAGGTTTCCTGGCGATTTTTTGTTATTTAAATTTTTTTTTTTGAATTTCTACTAAAGATCATCAAATTAAGTTTTCTCGAGATTCCTCCTAAGGATTTTTTTTTTAAATTGGCCCAGATATGCAAAATCAGATATGATGTACTCAGATTTGTTGAACAATTGTTTTATAATAACGGTCTGTCAGGGCACCATGGAGAATAGATGTTTAACCTTTAACTTATGATAGACCATCCACCATGCTAGTCGCAAGCAAAGGTCTACATTGATAAGTTCACTCTACGTCAACAATTAGTTAGGCTTTCAACGAATAATAGCCTAATTCAATATACTGTAGTCCCATATCATAAATGAATGCCTCGTATTTGCAGAAATATTTTAGTATATCGAAAACGCCTCCCCATCTAGTTTCTGAGTAAAGTGGTGGTAGGGACAGCTCATTAAATACCGCACACTTTACTAGCGTAATGGTATTGTAGAATTCTTTTCTCGATTGCATCGGACCAGTTCATAGCTTCTTCTGCGTTTTCTGCATTATCGTCCTTATGGTCGCAGGGAAATAACAACACTGATTTCTGCTGATTATAAGTGGCGATCATGTTCGCTCCATTGTCAGTTGTTATTGAGAAAATTTGGTCCAGTAAAATCTCGTTGGTATTTCCACAATTTTAGTTTCGAGGAATTAATCCCCAAAATGTGCCACCCAAGCCGTGTCGCTGTGTCGATTTTTAGGCAAAGCAAGTTCACTTCTCGTGCGAAACAAATTTTCGCAGCTGCCGTTGCCAGATGGAACACAAGATTGGGATGATTAAGCTGTAGTTTGAGGGCCCTTCCAATTGCACATTGTGCACAGTGACCATCCTAATCATAGCTTCCAGAACAGTCTGGCGATCAATTGCAATTTGTTTTTGAAGGTTTCCTTTTCTCTGCTGGTATTTCCGCTTCATTCTTCAATAATCCATGTGCCATCGCCAAGACCGGATGTTCCGGACACATGTGTCGAATTAAGGTTCCGGGATCAAATTTATCCGATTTTTGCATGTAGTGTGCAATTTTACTGCATCGATGACGCACAGTACGAAGCCATTCTCCGTGCATATAAAGCCGTCTACTAATATAGCCAGATATTTTCGTTTCTCACACGTCTTACTACACAGAATACTTTCCGACTTGTTACTTGGATAGGGATGTTATTTGGATGGGCTTTAAAAAATCTAGAGAGATGCTTGATGACCTGGCTGCTATTAATTTATATTAAAAACTTTTCGTGGATCGTAACTTACGCGCACGCCAATAACAGAATGAATTTTTCTTCTCGCGCTATTTCGTTTGATAGATGTGTGAATTGAGAACAGTACAAATGAGCAACCACAAAAAATTCCGCTGTGTCTAACTACATTTTTTAATGTTCATGTCATTCGATATATGTATGTTAAAATTAATGTGATTATCGATATAACATGCATGTATTAAGTAGATGAAAAAAAACGAATTTAGTACTATACCATTAAATTCCACTAGAGTTTGTATATTTTGATAGATACGCGTATTTCGACCTCAACTGTAAGGCCGTTTTCAGTATCGTGTACTAGACTAGACTTCAAGTCAAGTCTAGTACACGACACTGAAGACGGCCTTACAGTTGAAGTCCACCTGCATTTTCGGGAGGTACTTACCATTGCTATCCATGGCCTCGACTAGACCCGGGTCATTAATCACCTTACCTTGCACTGGAGAGTCCATCGTCACAGTTTTTAAGCTTTAGCCCACACTGTTCTAACTTAGGTTGCTTGGCAGGGACCTTAGCCGGTTACTGATGGGTCCAGAATAGGGTGCGGCTTATTTTTCAAATGTTCTCAAAATCAAAATTTCGTGTGCTCTACTGAATTAAAATCACAACAAAAGAGAAACCTCAAAATCTGAGCCAAAAATATTAACATTTAGAGGTGGCGCAAGCGTCTTGAAGGTGAATTTTCAGGTTATGAAAAATGACCTTCAGCAAAGTAAACATAACTTTGTTATTTTTCAACCGATTTTGAAACTTTTAGCATCAATACCTTCAAAAATAAATTCATGGAAACTTTGTGAAACACCGAATTTGTGTAAAATTAAAACAAGTTTTAGTTAAAAGTAATTTATTCCAAATTGTTCCTCATTTTACTAAAAATTTCAACTTCGTTTGACCATAACTTCATGATTACTCAACCGATTCCAAATCTTTTTACATGCTTTTGAAGCTAATTTAATTGTTTTCAAATCTTTCCTACATCACATTCCACTAAAAAAATGTCTTGACCAAGTTATTCAGCAAAAACTGCACAAAAACACGATTTTTTAATGAGAAGTAACAGTTTTTTCAATTTTTTACCAATTAAATATTGTCTCTAAAGCTGAAAGTGCTTTTTCTCGTTTGTTAAAGATTTAAGAAGGACTTCACAACAATTTTTAAATAATTTTGAAACAAATATATGTTTGCATATTAGACTGGCCCTTAAACAAAAAAGTTGTAAAATTCGACGGGGCACCCCCTAGATATGTGCCTTAGGGTAAGAAAAAAGCTCTCTCAAAATTTCACCTCATTTGGTTGCTCGCCCAGCTGGCGCATTCAATTCAAAGTTTGTATGGAATATTCGTCTCAAATATATTGAAAATTGACCCTATGTCACTATTTCGTCTCGTACACTAGTTAATCGCATTCAATTGAGCCCAGAATGACAAATTCACTAGTTGATTCGCTAATGAACATAGTTGCCGAAGGTTGTATCTGGATTTAAGCTCATTTTCATGAAGCTTTCAGTTGTTGAAAGTAAGGCTTAGATCAGCACTCCCGTACAATCACACATGTGCATGCACCTTGTGCCGCAGCTCGCCCAGCGTCATAGGTGGCTATGATGCGCTTAGTGGCTACCACCCAGCTATGTTGAAGGAATACCAAGTAATATTGCAATTCTACTTCAGATAGTTAAAACACCAACTTTAACAATTTTAATCATCATACAACCTTCTACAATATTGTTTGCTACAGTATCAAGTAGTGTTTTTGACATTCTGGGTTCAATTGAACGCGATCAACAATTTTCCTGACTCAAACAGGAGATGATGTGCTGTTTCCTATATGTTGGAGCTGAAAATCCCATATTAAGTTCAATTCAATTGCGCCAGCTCATGGAACGACCAAATGAGCTGAAACTTTCAGGAAGTCTTCCTCTAACCCTAAAGAATAATCCTGGCGGGTGCCCCGTGGAATTATACAACTTTATTTTTCTCCCATACTAAGGTGGGCCAGTCTATTGCATATGTTAAAAAATATATGCACTATTCAACTCGTAATTAAGGCAAGATAATTTATATATCAAAGTTTTATAGAAAAAATGTAATTTCCGGCAAAAAAAACTCAAATAATCCAAAGAAATTTGATTTTTTCAATAAAAAATCATGTTTTCGGGTAGTTTTTGTTGAATAACTAAGTCAGAGCCATTTTTTAGAAAAATGTGATGTATGAATGGTTTGGAACCAACTAAATTTTCTTCAAAAGCATGTAAAAAGATTCGGAATCGGTTGAGTAATCATGAAGTTATGACCAAACAAAGTTAAAATTTTTAATAATATGAAGAAATTTTTTGATAAAAGTATCTTTAACTAAGACTAGTTTTGATTTTAGACAAATTTGATGTTCTACAAAGTTTTCATAAACTTAATCTGAAAGATAATGGTGTTAAAAGTTTCAAAATAGGTTGAAAAATAACAAAGTTATGTTTACTTTACTGATAGTCATTTTTTATAACTTGAAAATTCACCTTCAAGACGCTTGCGCTACCTCTAAATGTTAATATTTTTGGCTCAGATTTTGAGGTTTCTCTTTTCATGTGATTTAAATTCATTGGAGCACACGAATTTTTGGTTTTGAGAACTTTTGAAAAATAAGCCGCACCCTAGTCCAGATCCCTCTCCTTCACATTCCACTAGTTTGTTTTGAGGGATCATCACTTATTGTTCTCCCTAAGAGGCGCTGTCTATTCCGCCGGAATAGTCGCCTTTGTGATCCAATGATTGGTTATCTATGCAAGCAGAGAGGCCATGCTGTTGACATAGTCCTTCATGGGGTACAGTCACCCCACAGTCATGGATAGCACACAGATATGGATCAAAGTTGGATTAAAATGCAAATATCTCATCAAATAGAGCTGCAATTACGCAGAACGCATTTAATCTATGTGAACCATATATCTATACAGCATCGTAATCAATTATAATATGCTTAAGCATATTTTTTCCGTTCGTAGGAAATAAAATGTCAACCGTATTCCCAGAAGCGTTGATTCATAACTGTGGGGCATTGAAAACCATACCACAGTTATGAATCAAGGATAAGACGATTCCGAAACAAACGCCAAAACGTATGCTTTCACTAGCACACCATTCGTTTACCCCGCAGATAATTTGCTGTTATAGTGTTTTGATCCATAATATGAGTCGATTTGATCCATAATACGGATCATCCTCTCCCGCTGATCCACATCTGTGGGGTGGACATCGTGTGAAGTTTCTATCGAAATCGACACTTTTTGGTAAATTACTGTGGGTTTTGGGATGTATTCTGAAAAACAACTATATTCTGCAGTGCCAGGGAGGTAACTTTGTTCTGTAAAGCGTCATAATGTTCTTTAATCATATTTTGTTCTGACAAATGACCCTTAGTTGATCCATAACTGTGGGGTGACTGTACTACTATATATAATTGGAGCGTAATGGCGTTGGTCCCAATGTGCACGAGACACTCGTAGTTCCATTCCAGTTCTGTTTGCGTCGCGACCAGTATAATATAATCAGGATCTTACTAGCATCAAGCCTGTAAAGGTCAGCAGTATGCGGCGCCGCCGTCTTTTCGATTCCAACATATTTTAAGCAACCGTTGGATACTCAAATGCATTTCAATGCGGATACTCAAATGATCTTGGCTGCTGTCACATTCATTAGGTGGGATTGGGGTTGCCATGCACGTGGTAAAGGTGCTTTAACAGAGTTGCACCGGTCGCTTTGACAGAGTTGCATTCGGATTTTTGTTTTTTAAGAAGGTAGGTACATTAAGTCGATTCTAGTACACGACACTGAAGGTGGTCTTACAGCTCTTTAGGTACCGTAAAACGGGGTAAACGGGGATAGTTTTTTCGAAGACAACTGCATGCTGTTTCAAAGAATATAATTTATATTTTTAAAACAAGTACTGGCATCCTACCTATCGATTGCTGATGATAGATTGCCAAAAGATTTATTTTGAATGGATATATAATTTTTCATATAATCGAAAGTCGGTTTTCTGTTTTAGGGTAACTTTGATACCGTAAAATCGGGTGTAATTGATCAGGAGGGTGAAATTGATCATCGTATCACACGATTATATTTTTTCGTAATGGAGCACAAATATCAATGTAAGCTGCAGTAAATGAACGTTGCTTGTCGTAACTATTGTCGAATTGTGTGTTGTGAAGTTTTTTGCGTTAAAGAATGTTCAATACTATGGAAATAACGTAAAATTTCAAAATCATGCACGATGCAGTATTGACAAACACCTATGAACTTCTATTTATAAGCAAGGATTTGAACATGGTATAAACCTGAAAGTTTGTGAGGATGCTTGAGATATATCCCCAAACCAGATTTCATCACCAAAACTCGTACCAATTTGCTCATATGGTTGAAATAATTGAATTTCTGTTATGTATCATTGAATTCCTTAGGATATTGCATACATTTAGGCGTTTTCGGCGTAATTCTTGAAATTTAACTATTCGTTATTTATATAAATATTGCATTGTTAAGAATTTTACAAGCATATTCGGATTCAGGGAGCTCAAATTTATCATATAGAGTTGTTTTGGAAACTAACAATAATGGCATTGACCAGTGATCAATTTCACCCCGAAATGAGATTCTCTGATTTTTTATTTTAGAGGAATTTGTTAACACTAAAATTACATTTGTTAGAAAATGTCGGTACATAAGTCGATGAGGCTCACTTTCGTACTTGTTTTCCTACATTTAGTTGTTTGGCATTGTTAACAATATAGAAAACAGACTAGAAAAACCGTGAAAAATGATCAATTTCACCCAAAATTACGGTAATGGAGTATGCATCGAACAAAATTGAATGAATTACGAACATTTGTAGGGCGTTGCATACCTATAGGCGTTTAACGTTATATGGAAATTTCTGACTTAGATTACAAAAATGGTCCCAGTTTGTGAAAATGCTTTTCGCTAAGAGATTTGAGACCGTATTCAAGTTCTATGATAACTAGGCTGCCAAATATAAGTGGCCAACTATTCAAAAGTACGTCAAACAGTGATCGTAGAACAGATTGTTTGTAAGCGTTTCAAAAATGCTAAAATTGTGTCAATTTTTAATATTAGTGTAATAAGCCTCAAATGGTCTCGAATCAAATGAAAACATGGAGTGTCATACAAATATTCTTCAGTTTTGCATTCGTTTTGCTTAATCGATTAACAGAAATTATGATATTTCGTTTAGTATGTGGTGGGTTACGCATTATCAAAGTTACCCGCATTATCAAAGATACCCCGTTTTACGGTACGAATATTAAAAATTGATACGATTTTAGCATTTTCGAAATGTTAGCAATCTATATTACGATCACTATTTTGACGTAGTTTTGAATAGTTGGTCACTTATATTTGACAGCCTAGTTATCATAGAACGTGAATATGGTCTCAAATCTCTTAGCGAATAGCATTTTCACCAACTGGGACTAATTTTTTAAATCTAAGTCAAACATTTCCATATAACATTGAACGCCTAGAGGTATGCAATGCCCTATACATGTTACGTAATTCATTAAATTTTGTTCGATTAATACTCCATTATCAAAGTAACCCCAAAACATAATGCCGACTTTCGATTATATGGTCGGTGTTCATACAGACTGAATCAAGTGTTTTTCAATGGTTTCATGAAAACGCAACCCCAGGCATTTAAAATATCAAAATATTCGCATTCTTTGTCGTAGTGATGGAGCTTATCTATTTCATTACACATCTGTATCAAAATAGCATAGAAAAAAACAGAATTAATATAGTTACTTACATTTCTTTAGAACGCCAAAATATCGCCTAGTCCGGTCTGTCTGAACACCGACTATATGAGAAATTATAAATCCATTCAAAACAAATCTTTTGGCAATCTATCAGCTGCATTCGATAGCTAGGACGCCAGTACTTGTTTTAAAAATATAAACTATGGTTCTTTGAAACAGCATGCATAAATATTGAAGAGTTCTTCGAAAACACTATCAAAATTACTCCGTTTTACGATACCTATATTTTACAAGTTGCAACTAAATTCATATTGAATATTAATAAAATGAACGAATTTCACAACTTAACTTCTATGAAGTTAATCCCAAGATTGTCAGACAATCATAATCATAATCGAATTCGTAAATGTTATCAATAACATTTTTGAAGTTATGAACAGCATGGATGATCGAATAAGTGGATTCTAAAAACCATTATGTAAGAAGGACTTCGATAAAATCAACGGAACTTTCAAGTATGTAGGATTATTTTCAAGCTCATAGGAATTGCTGTCAGGTCAACCAGTTCTGCAGTCACTATCAAAAACCGAATTTTGACGGTTGGTCAAAGAGGTATGTCTTGATCTGCATACAAAAATAGTAGATTTTGCTAGGATCATGTGGAAACGTTCTTTGGTGCTATTCGTTCAAAAGATGGTGCAAACAATAATACAAGCAATGTATCTAATTATTTTGTTTATTATTATCTCACCGCTTCCTCAAAAGCAATCTTTAAAGATTTTGGTGGCGTTCAATGACAGCCCCCTCGGACTATATGGAGCCGCAAGATCTAAAGAACATTGGAATAGCACTTCTTTCACAATATACGATAAAGGAACCATTTGGAGATCCCACTAGGGCAACACGCGCGAACGGAACTGCCGAAAATTGATCTGGCACGTTTTCATCGCCCCCGCTTATAATCAGATTCAGCTGGTAAAATTTTTGGAAAAAGTGTCTTCCGGTGAAATAGTTGAGCGTAGATTAAGGTGTATATCGTGCCTTTCGCGTTTTCGCGGTGCTTATAAATTTGAAAGGAGAAAATATGTAATGATTGTTGTGCAACTGGGGAAAGAACACTGGCGTTAAAAAAATGTGTGTTAATCTTCTGTTGGGCATTAAGGGCCATCGTTCATCTTATCCATGTCCGTAACGCATTACCAAAAATCTTGTATTGTTACAACTTGTTAATCACGAGTCTGTGAAGATTAGCGGACCTTAGGACAGATACTTGAGAACTAGGTACATTCCATGGAAGAACCAAGGGACAGACGATAAGCAGACAAATTACCACTACAACTGCGTGCAGAAACCCTTGTTGTGTGGATCAATATCAAGAAGAATTGACATTGGTGAACTCGTTCATCGAACATAAACATATTCGAACATATTCCTGAATACTTTTTCCGCTGCACGATAATGTCTTCCCAGAAGTGTTGATTCATAACTGTGGGGCATCAAAAACCATATTACAGTTATGAATCATCGATAAGACGAACCCGAAACAAACGCCAAACCGCATGCTTTCACTAGCACACCATTCGTCTAACTCGCAGAATTATTGCTGTTATAGTGTTTTAATCCATAATATGAGTCGATCTGATCTCTCCCATTCGTTTGATGTTTCCATCGAAATCAACGCTTTTTCATAAATTATCTGGAATTTTGAGGCGTATTCTCAAAAACAACTATATCCTTTAGTAACAAGCAGGTAATTTTGTTTTGTACAGCGTCATCATGTTTTGTAATGCTATACTGTTATTAAAAATGGCCCTTGGTTGATCCATAACTGTGGGGTGACTGTTCACCGGGGCAAATTGGGACGGGTGGGACAAGATGAAATGAAAGTTTTGAATTCGCAAAGTTTGTTTCAATTTTCAAGGTGCAAAGTTTACTTTGCAATGTTGATTGTTCCAAATTATGTTGGAACGTAGCTAACTACGTTGGGTCAGCTAGTTCTTGAATATTTTGAGTTACTGTGCTCTACAATATATTGTCGTCGTAAATAAACTGTTGCAGTGCTCCTAAATTTATGTCGAAAAATTTCGAAGAAACATTTCAACGCGTAACTGACAGACAACTCTGTCTGATATCAAAGCCACAGAAAGGGTAAATTGGTATGTATAATGCGCCCCAACCGGGCAATACGCCCCACTTCATTTTCAAGGGATTGAGGCTTCTTTAACACGTAAATATGATTACATACCGTAAAACGCGGTAACTTTGATAATGCGGGTAACTTTGATAGTGCGAGACCCACAATATATTAAACGAAATAACGAAGTTTCTGTTAATCAGTTAAGCAAAACGAATGCAAAAGTAAAGAGTATTACTATGATACTTCATGCCAAAGCTATTTTCGTTGGAATTAAGTGCATTTGAGGATTTTTTAAATTTATAAGATTTCAGCATTTTTGCAATGCTTACAAACAAACTGTTCTACGATCACTATTTGATGAAGTCATAATGAGTTCGTCACTTATCCTTGACAGCCTAGTTATAGGAGAAAATGAATTCAGTTTCAAATCTCATAGCGAAACCCATTTTTACAAACTGTGACCATTATTGTAATCTAAGTCAGAAATTTCCATATAGCGTCAAACGCCTAGAGGTATTCAACACCCTATAAATGTTCCGTAATTCATTCAATTTTGTTCGATCATCAAAGTTACCCCAAAACAGAAAACCGACTTTCAATTGTATGAAAAATAATATATTCATTCAGAATAGCTAGGATGTCAGTTCTTGTTTTAACAATATAAATTGTAATTCTTTGAAACAAAATGCATAAATATTAAAGTTTTCTTCGAAAAAACTATCAAAGTTACCCCGTTTTACGGTATCTTAAAATCCGCGAAAAAATGATGTTGCGCATATAAGATCTTTGGGACGTACAAACAACCAATAGAAATACCAAAAATATCGAAAATCAGCTTATTGGCGTAAAGTTTTGGGTCCGATAGGCAAATGGCAAATGGTCTCGTTGTAAATGAAGCCCATCCTTTAGTGTTGTACTTGATACAAAAACTTTTACCGGAAGACGACTGCTAATGGACCCTTATAAGTTTAGCAAGTGGCGGAATACTTCTTGGAAATTTTTCTATAACGCTACGAAACTTTTTCTACGGGAGGGGCATATTGCCCGGTTTGTTTTGAAACGTCAAAATTTAGACCGTTTACAGAAAACGCCTTGTACTCTTTTTATACGCTACTTGACTTTGGAAAGTTGAATGCAGAGCATGACCAACAAAGAAAGTAACACTTTGATACTAAACACTATAGAAGTACCGTAAAACGGGGTAACTTTGATATTGCGGGTAACTTTGATAGTGCGAGACCCACAACATACTAAACGAAATAACGATGTTTCCGTTAATCAGTTAAGCAAAACGAATGCAAAAGTAAAGAGTATCAGTATGACACTTCATGTCAAAACTGTTTCGTTGGAAAAAGTACATTTGAGGATTTATATGCAAATATTAAAAATTTACCAGATTTTAACATTTTTGCAACGCTTACAAAAAATTTGTTCTACGATCACTATTTGATGAAGTCATAATCAGTGCGTCACTTATCCTTGACAGCCTAGTTATAGTAGAACATGAATTCGGCCTCAAATCTCTTAGCGAAACCCATTTTTACAAACTGGGACCATTTTTGTAATCTAAGTTAGAAATTTTCATATAGCGTTAAACGCCTAGAGGTAAGCAACGCCCTATAAATGTTTCGTAATTCATTCAATTTTGTTCGATTTATACTCCATTATCAAAGTTACCCCAAAACAGAAAACCGACTTCCGATTACATGAAAAATAATATATATATTCAGAATAAATCTTTTGGCAATGTATCAAGTGCAATCGATAGCTGGGATGTCAGTACTTGTTTTAAAAATATAAACTGTAATTCTTTGAAACAGAATGCATAAATATTGAAGTTTTCTTCGAAAAAACTATCAAAGTTACCCCGTTTTACGGTAATGCATTTGCCACTGCAATAGAGCATATTATACCTGTTTACCCTATCTGTGTCAAAGCGAAACCACATGTTTATTCCATGATGAGTCCCTAAGCAAATCAATAAGCTTCGCGTTGTTTTGTTATATACCGAATACGAAGCTGGAGTTAACTGATCGCCATACCGGTGAGTATTCATGCCAACGAAAAACAAGAAGATGGACATTGGCCTTGATTGAAAACTGTGTAGATCTGTGTGCACACAATTCATACATTTTGTTCATAACGACCAATCCAACGTGGCAGAAGATTGTCCATACAGGAAACGCATGTATTTGGTCTAGTTAGCCAAAGATTAGGCTATTAAGCGTTTTGATACAACCGGACATGACAAGGAATTACGAGGAAACATCAAAACATTCATTGAAAACTGTGAAGAACTATACAATGAAAAAACTAGACCAATCGCAATATGCAGCACTTGTAAAATCACAGAGAATTGGAAGCTGCTGAAAATGGAGTGTTGTAATCTGCAATGCGTATACCGTGCAAAAACAGGTATACAGATGCGTTGATTTCAATTCCGGTCCGGTAAACAGTAAGATAGGCTTGTCTGGAAACAGCTACAAAGTATTTTGGCTATAATCTAGAATCTTTACATGGCTAGTACTTGAAAGAATTTATCACAGAGACAATTTGAAGATACAAGCAACAAAATCAAAAGCACACAACATATGAGCATAACTAAAGGACTGTCACACACGGTTTGAAGTTTAGAACGAACATAATCCGAAGAACTCAGAAATAGCAGACTAATATATAGTGGAGTAACTAAAGCAAACATTAAATCAGATTGCCCAAAGCTTAAATCTTAGAATATGATCCAGCTTCTTTGACGAAGGATATCAACAATGCTATCGAGGATTGGTCGTCTCGGATGCTGCCTGGAATTCCGAGCATCTGTCTCGAATTTTTGTACAGCGGGTATATGCAAATGACGTGCTAGACAGTAAATATTGTATGTACTGCAAACCTCGCAGACCCGGTGGAAAGATGTCCCCCCTAGGTTGTTAGAAACCCTTGTATGACCAGTTCTTAACCTGGAGATTAATTTTTGGACCTTCATTGAGTTTAGGTCCGTCCAAGCATCAACGCTTTCCTTCGTTTTTCGTAGGGATGCTCCTCGTGAGTTAGTCCACTCCATCTGCCATGCTCGGCGCACTGTTGATTTTGCCCAACGTCGAATATCGGCCAGCGGAACCGTTGTTGTATACCGGCGGCTGGAATATCCGGATCCGGCTAGGTGATCGAGTGTGCTATTTCCCGGAATGCCACAGTGCCCTGGAACCCATATGATGGTGACATCCGGGTATCTCACGGATGATGGGGAGCACCTGATTGAAAGGCGAAGTAACAACGGGCTAAATCGATTATTATGATGATTCGGAGGAAAAATCAAACATTGTCCGGGAAGACTGAGGCTTATCGCAAGTTCGTCGTCCGCGATGCTTATTCCAACCCTTTGCAATGAGAGAGAGCCAGTATAGCGTATGTATAGTGCCGCTGATGTACTGCGTAGTCTGTCCGCAAGACTTTTTTTGAGTGATAGCGGTGCCAGTCACGCTCGCCGTAGCAGTGGACTTTGGTGACTGGTGGGAGTTTCGTACCAGCATGCTGTCGAGCAGATTGTCGGCCTCTTCTAGGAGGCGGATTCTAGCATTATCAGCAGTCTTCTCTGCGAAGGCGGCCGCCTTCAGGCAAAGTGTCGCAGTAATTAAGTAACGAAAAGGCAGAAGGCCGGTTTCGGCGCAGGCTGCGTCGGCCGGGGTACAGAGGAGGTGACCCGAAACTATTCGCACGTAGCGGTTATAGATGGGTGACAGTGTGTCAATCAGTCTGTACATCGCCAAGAATGTGGTTTCTAGACCGTAAAACAGTCGACTATCTATGAGAGCGGCGGCGATATTGAATAGCTCGGTTGTTGCTGCGGTGTGTTCTCGAAAGAGATTTTATTAGTTTCAAGCGGCTACGACTGTTGACTCTGACTGCTTCACAGTGGTCCTTGAAGGATAGGCAGCGGTCGAAAGTAACCCAAAGGATTGCAGCTAAAATGAGGGCTGGCTTGGTTGTTGATTACGATCGGAGGCCCACTGACCCTATGCCCTTCTTCTTCTTCTTCTTTCTGGCGTTACGTTCCAACTGGGACAAAGCCTGCTTTTCAGATTAGTGTTCTTATGAGCACTTCCACAGTTATTAACTGAGAGCTTTCTTATCCGATTGACCATTTTTGCATGTGTATATCATGTGGCAGGTACGAAAATATTCTATGCCCTGGGAATCGAGAAAATTTCCAACCCGAAAAGACCCTCGACCAGCGGGATTCGAACCCACGATCCTCAGCATGGTCATGCTGAATAGCTGCGCGTTTGCCGCTACGGCTATCTGGGCCCTTATATTCAACTATGCCCAAAATGGACATTGAACACTTTTGGATGCTGACATGGTGAAACCTACGGAGGCAGCCCATTTGGTCACACGAGAAACGGCTGCTTTGCTTTTCTGCGTGTGGCTACAATTGTCGGTCCAGATACTACGATGACTATATCGTCCACATAGACGAAAATCTGCACTCCTGTTGGCTGGTCTTCGAATACGCCGTCCACGATGGGCGACCAGAAATAAAGCTACCGATATGATGAACCCCTGTGGTACGCGGGTTTCTTCCTTGAAGGTGGTGGATTTGGCATCCCCTATAACCACCCTAAAGGAGCGGTCGTGAGGAAGTTCTTTATGAAGTGCAGGATGTGAACGGTCATGCCCCAGCTGACTAGCTTTTCTAGAACAAATGGTGTCCAAGTCCGGTTGGACGCTTTTGAGATTTCCAGTGAGATCATCTCAGTGTGGTAGTTTTTATTATTTGCCTCTTGCAGGACTTCACCGAGAACTGCAAAATAGGTGTTCGTGCCATACCCAGACCGGAAACGGTGCTGCCGGTGGTCGAGTAGACCGTGTTGCTGTAAATGGTGTGTTTTTAACATAATAACTCATAATAACTCAGAGCTCCAGAGCTTCTTCCGCGCGTCCAGCTCTTTGTTATACCACTTTATCGCATTATAAATGTGACAATTGAATCAGTCTTGAAGGGTAGGTAGGAGTCGCCATTTTCTTTGAAGACCAGCCCCGACTGGTCATTATTTTGTTCGCGAAATATTATCGCGGCGTACACGAAAAAAATGCGCATAACGGTTGGCACCAGCTACTTTCCATTCGGCTTACCGGAGATATATAGCTGGCGGTCATACTCGGGGTATGCATGCTTTAACAGCATCAACACAAACGCCCCCGTTTTGCTCCGGCTCGCAATCTCAAACCGGAGAATCTCAGCCTTTGGCGGACCGAGCTTGGTGAGCTTCTTCGCGGTGCTGTAGCCCTTCCCGGTCACTTGGCTCACCATCGCCGCCAGCTCCCGTTGCGAGTTCCGGTAGGGCCGCTTGGTACGGCGCGAATTCCGAACCTTTTTCTTTTTCACATCAGTTGCAGGTGGGCCGTCAGTTGCACCGTTGGACGACGGGCCGTCGGCGTCGGCGCAGCGCGTCGTCGATGTTCCGGTCGTCGAGGCATGATCGCCGTCGTCGGAAGTCTGATCGTCAGCTCGACTGCGGGGCGTTTAGTTGCACTAGTTGCCTTTCTTTGCAGCAATATTTTTGCGGAATAAGACTTACTAGATTTTACTTGTAAATCCATACGACTTTTTTTTGCCTTGCCCGCCTCCAGCTTTTCCTCCGGAAACTTAACGAAGGGATACGGCGCTTCCGGCGCATCTGCGACGTTCGCAGCCTTCCTGCGCACCAACAGTTTGTGTAAACCTTCAGATGCCATTATCGCGCAGGCACGCTTTGGCCGATTCTGCCGTGACTCCATTTTGTCCACACAGCCGGCGGTTCACTATTCGCTCTGCTACCTTCGAGAGGCAGTAAGTGAGAGCAATTGGACGGCAGCCTTTTGGTTCTCGTAACTGATTTCCGGGCTTAGGTATCGGAACAATGAAACTCTCTCGCCACTCTATCGGATAGGAGTCACTCAGCCATGGATTGTTAATCTGATCGAGCAAAACAAGCTTCCCTGGTCCCTCCAGTTTCTTACGCATAGGGTAGCCGATGTCATCGGGGCCGGCGGATTTGTCATTACATCGGCTCAAGACATGCTGAAGTTCTCCTGCTGAAAAACGTAGGTTGATGGGGAGCTGTGAGTTGTTCGCAGGCATGCAAAAATTTACTATGTCACCGGCGGTAGCGCCGGATCGTCAGACGAATCTCGGGTCGAAGCTATCGAAGGCAGCGATGCTGGTAAAGTATTTGCCTAGGCCGTTCGCAATAACGATCGTGTCCGCTGTGTTATTGCTGTCAATAACGAGAGTAGGCGGGGCGACGAATCGTTTACCGGCGAAGGGCGTTGACCTTGGCCCATAGGTCAGTTGTTGTTTGAGAAGCATAGATACTGTCGAGAAATCCTCCCAACTAGCTCTATTAGCATCACGAATGGTTTGCCGGCGTTGTCTGTCCAAAGCCGCTGCTCGGCCGATGATCGAGTTCAAATCTCTTGACAGCTCGGAGGGCCTTTCTGCGTGCTTCGATCTCCGGAGACCATAAATGAAGTGCCTTTCGACCGGGTGTGTTGTTAGTTTAAGGAATTGATACGGTTGCCGCTTGGGTAAGGATAGCGGAGAAGTCGGATGCTGGGTTGATGGTTACGGATAGATGCGCAGAAGTTGTTATTATAGGCGGGCTTCTCTGCTTGGTTAAATAGCGGGTCGTCTGGTTGTGGCAGGAGCCTCGGCGACTACTGACCGAGTTACTAAGGAAACGTCAATTGCTGTTGAGTAGTAGCCCTTGAAAATGTTGGGGAGCCGTCATTAAGAATGGACCGATGCACGAGCTCACTGGTTGACGTTTGAGCGGTGCCGTGTTATTTACGTGACCATGGAAACGAATGAATTTGGCACCGCTTAAGCGTCAAATTAGTGAACTCTTGCATTCGTCTATGGACCGAAGCACGAGTTCACTATCTGACGTTTGAGCGGTGCCGTATTATTTACGTGGCCATGGAAACTAGTGAATTCGGCACCGCTCAAAAGTCAAATTAGTGAACTCGTGCAACGGTCCATAGTTAGATGATTATCCTCGAAGAGATCAAGCAACATAATGTCTCTTGCGTTGGAGCGGGACCCGCCCCAGGCCGGATAATGGGCGTTAAGGTCTCCGACAATCAATCTTGATTCTGGAAGCTGACGGATGAAGCTCTCTACCATTCCATGTAGGATGTTTCCGCATAGTAGGTACACGCAGGCTAAAGATATTGTTATACTTCCCTGAAGCTTTACTCCGAAAACTTGTAGCTGAGAGTCGATGTTCAGGAAGGTGAACGGGATTGACTTTAGGACCCCTAGGACGACATAACGGCGAATCTTACTTCCTGGAGTGCCAGGATCCAAGGAGATTCGTTGCTCACCAGATGTTCAAGATCCGCTAGGGTTGTTAACACCTCTACCGGCAGCTTCATTTTTTACCACTAAACAAATATTCAAATCGCGATAACTTTTTCATTTCTCGATATTTTTGCACCATTTTTTCGCAAGCCCTCAAAAAACTCTTCTAATTTAAGCATAAGTGTCGATTTTGAAAATTGGTCATCTGGAACCGGAGATATTCCAAAATTCCTTGGGGGACCGACGCGTAGCCATAACCCACTTAAGTATCACAGGTACAGTCACCCCACAGTTATGGATAGCACACAGATATGGATCAAAGTTGGCTTAAACGAAGAATATCTCATCAAATAGAGTTGCAATTACGCAGAACACATTTTATCTACGTAAACCATAAATCTGTACAGCATTGCAATCAATCATAACATCTTCTAACATATTTTATTCGTCCGTATGAAATTAAATGTTATCCGTATTCGTAGAATCGTTGATTCATAACTGTGGGGCATTGAAACCCGTACCACAGTTATGAATCAACGATAAGACGATTCCGAAAGAAACGCCGAAATGTATACTTTCACTAACACACCATTGGTTTGCTTCACAGATAAATTGCTTTTATAGTGTTCTGATCCATAATATGAGTCGATTTGATCCATAATAAGGACCCTCCTGTTCCACTGATCCACATCTGTGGGATGGACAAAGTTTGAAATTTCTTTCGAAATCGACACTGTCACGTCACCCCCCTGCTACAAATCTACTGTGGTCGATTCACTGTGGCCGTTCAAGTGGTCAACTAAGCTTGACCAATACAACGGTCGATTAACCGAGCGTAAAAGAGAGGATAAAGGCGCTTTTCGATGTATGTAGGAGTTCAGAACCAAAACAAAATTGGAACAACTCTACGAAGTCATGCAAATGAGCATTTCAAAAGTTTTATCTACTATTCTGCGCATTTTTCCGTTAATTTAAAGCTAAAAGGTAGTGAGGAATCAAAATCTAAACTCTAGTTTAACTTAGTTCTAGTTCGTGCAAAATTGGCTTAAAATCTATAGTACCGAGGTAAGGGAAATACTTCTTAAAAGTACGTTGAATTTATAACCTAAAATGAATTCGTTATATATAGAAACCGCTAATCATCTACCAAGTCCTAGACGAGGTTGAGCAATTGAAAATCCTAACTAGCTGTAAGTATTATTGTTTTTGGTTCGAATTTGATAATTGAGAGTTTCTAATCCTTAGTATATCTACAAAATTATTAAGCCCGAGTCACCGTGGTAAGACCCAACCGTCTGAAGGTCACCAAAAATTGTAAGTGATTGCAAAAATATTGAATTCATTATTCTAATGAAATAAAATTTAGCTTTTAGCTTACCCACATACAAATCGGTTTGCTCAAAAGAGTTTGGGAAACTTCCCCCCACAACATTCTAAAAGAATTTTTGTACGTGGGTGAAGATGGACGGACATCACAGCCGATCGGGATATACATGCAAGGCATGCCACCGCCCAGACTCGTCAAGTGCTCATATGATCATCTGCGATCAATGCCGCCTGTGGGAGCACTTCAGCTGTACCGGCGAGAGCGAGTCCGTGCCGAGTAGACCGTTTATCTGCAGGCAGTGCCGGGGAGAGAATGCAGCAGGATCGACTATCTCTTCTCGACTGCGATCACAAGCGAAACGAGCGCCGTCAGGTAACGTGTCAGGGGGCAAACCTGCTTCAAATATTGGCAGCAAGATTTCGTCGGTAGCATCGAGTAGCCGGTCGTCGATCGTGAAGGCGCGGCTGGAGCTAATCGAGGAAGAAGAGAGGATGAAACAGAAAGAGCTTGAAGAAGAGGAAGCGTTTAAGAAACTGGAACATGAAGAGGCCCAGAGACAACTGGAAGAAAAGAAGAAGCGAATGGAAGAGCAAAGGAAGTTGGCTGAGGAAGAATCGCTTTTAAGGCAGAGCAAACTTGTGGCAGAGAAAGCACGTCTGCTCAAACACCAGTCGATACGCCGTGAATCACTGGAGAAGAAAAATGAAGTCATTCTGCAGATTTCCGAACGTGGCAGTGTGGTGGAATCGGCAACAAGTTCCCGAGAAAAGGTCGCGAGTTGGTTGACGGCTAATATGCCGAACGGGAAGTCCGACAGGAATACATTGGGAAATCATGGCAACCTCCAATATGATTCGGTTCCTGCGGCCCCGCATAGTGTAGCGTCGTTGATCATCAATGTACCTTCAAGAGTAACGGAGATACCGTCAGAATTACCGCCTGCACCCCAAGTGGCAGAAACTCATAATTCTTCTCCACGTCAGCGTTTCCCTGGGCCCACTGGCATTCCTCATGTGAGTGGTAGGATCGGGTATCACGTTCGATCTACTACAATCCGTGAACCGTTCCAGCAGTTCGTAACTAGTTCAAGGCCTTTGCAAACAAATCCTTTGCCAGTTCACCCATATCCACCGTCGATTCATTCATCTCGTGGACACAGTGATGGGGGTGAACACACTCCACAGATATTTCGCCGACAAGAGCCTTCTTGGACCACACCTGGTCTGTGCGACGCAATTCACGATCCACCTCTAACACGTCGATCCGTAGAGCCAAATCTTTTCTCTCACGAATCTCGTCCGGAGCAATTTCGTCACTTGGGTGGACCAACGGTGAATACAGCGATGAGAGCGAACAATCACGAACCAATCGGGCAAGCAGGGGTTCTCAGCACGCAGCAAATAGCCGCGAGACAAGTTGTCGGCAAAGATTTACCTCACTTCGGCGGCAATCCTGCTGATTGGCCGATGTTCATCAGCAGTTTTGAGCAGTCAACCGTTGCGTGTGGGTATTCAAATGCCGAAAACCTTGCGCGACTACAAAGATGCCTTACCGGACACGCTCGAGAAGCGGTGCGAAGCAGACTATTGCTTCCGGCCAACGTTCCACAAGTGATGAACACGCTCCGCACGCTTTACGGTCGTCCCGAACTTCTTATTCGGTCATTACATGAAAAGATTCGGCGGACTCCAGGACCTAGGCATGACCGCCCGGAATCCATTCTGGAATTTGGATTGGCGGTGCAAAATTTCGTCGACCATCTTCAGGCGGCTGAACAAGAAGAACATCTGGCCAACCCAATGCTCATGCAGGAGCTGGTCGAGAAACTGCCAGGCCCTATGAGGATGGACTGGGCCACCTTCAAAAATCTTCAGCCCAGGGCTACCGTCATAACGTTCGGTGAATTCATGGGCAAGCTGGTCAGCGCGGCCAGTGAAGTGAGTTTCGAACTTCCAGGGTTTCAGAAAGCGACGAGCAGCGAAAAATTACAACGTCCTCGTGAGAAAGCTAGAATTCAAGCTCATTCAACTGCAGATATTCCGGCTCCAAAACCAGCGGCAGAAAATACTCGCAAATCACCAAAATCGTGTCGAATATGTGATCGTGAAGGCCACCGAGTTGCTGAATGCTACAAGTTCAAACAGCTAAACCTAGAGGAACGATTGAAGGAGGTACAGGATAAAGGTCTCTGCCGAACGTGCCTGAACAACCACGGCAAATGGCCGTGTAAGTCTTGGCAGGGTTGCGGAGTCTCGGGATGCCGACTCAAACATCACACGCTTTTGCACTCGTCGTCTTCCTCTACGCCAACAACCCACTCCGTGAATGTTTCGTCGAGGAAATTTCCAATGGACGACGATCAAACGCTGTTCAGAGTACTGCCTGTAGTATTGTATGCAAACGGCAAGAGTGTAACGGTATTCGCTTTTATCGACGAGGGTTCGCAGATTACAATGCTAGAGGAGAAAGTGGCAAACGAACTTGGTCTCTCCGGGCCTAGAAAACCGTTGACTCTACAATGGACTGGGAACGTGAAGCGCAATGAACTGCGATCGGAGGAGGTGAGCCTGGAAATATCGGGTAAACGAAACGACAAACGTTATGATCTTCACCAAGCACGCACCGTGAGTTGTTTGCTTCTTCCAGCGCAGCGTTTCAACTATAGAGAAATGACAACACGTTTCCCACATCTCAAGGGGCTTCCGATCGAAGACTATGATCTAGCACAACCCAAATTACTTATCGGGCTAGACAATCTTCGCCTCGGCGTTCCTTTGAGGCTACGAGAGGGAGGGCCATTTGACCCTATAGCCGCCAAATGTCGACTAGGTTGGGGAGTCTATGGCCGCACATCTGCGAAACCCATTCCTAGGGCGATTGTGAACTTCCACACAGCGGCCGCGGCGAGTTCAGATGCTCTGCTAAATGAACAGCTACGCGATTTTTTCACGTTGGAGAACAATGGGATCGTGGGCCCGAACGTGATGCTCGAATCGGACGAGGACAAGAGAGCGAGAAAATTGTTGGAAGATACCACAAGGCGAACAGCAACCGGATTCGAAACCGGACTCCTCTGGAAGTTCGATGATCCGGAATTTCCAGAAACCTATCCGATGGCCATTCGACGGATGAAGGCTCTCGAAAAGAAGTTGGGTTGTAACTCAACAATGATGCAGCGAGTTGGTGAGCAAATCAGCGACTATGAGCGAAAGGGTTATATTCGCAAAGTCAGCGAATCAGAGGTGACAGCTATCGATCCACAGAAAACTTGGTTTCTGCCACTTGGAGTGGTCATCAACCCCAAGAAACCGGGTAAAATTCGGCTGATCTGGGATGCAGCAGCAAAAGTCGCTGGGGTATCGTTCAATTCGTTCCTGTTGAAAGGTCCCGACCTCCTCACTCCGCTCCCGAGAGTACTTAGCGGATTCCGTCTATTTCCGGTGGCCGTTTCTGGAGACATTAGGGAGATGTTTCTCCAAATCAAGCTACAAGCTAGCGATAGGAATTCACAGATGTTTGTGTTTCGTCGCACTCCCGAAGAACCTGTACAGGTGTATGCGATCGAAGTCACAATGTTCGGTTCCACCTGCTCTCCTTCTTCCGCCCAGTTCGTAAAGAATGCCAATGCCGAACAGTACGCGCAGCATTATCCACGAGCAGCAGCCGCAATAAAGGAGCACCATTATGTGGATGACTACCTGGACAGTTTCAGGACGATTGACGAAGCAGTTCGGGTGGTGAGCGATGTCAAGTACGTCCACTCTATGGGTGGATTCGAGATTCGTAACTTTTTATCGAACGAAGACGAAGTTCTGCGGCGAACTGGGGAGATCGAACCAGATTCTACCAAAGACTTCGCTCTTGTACGTGCAGATGCAGCCGAATCGGTTCTCGGAATGAGATGGAAACCAGCGGACGATGTTTTCACGTACACCTTTTCGATGCGTGAGGATTTGAAGTTAATTCTCGATGAGAATCACATTCCAACGAAACGCGAAGTCTTGAAGGTGATTATGAGTCTCTTTGATCCTTTGGGATTCGTGGCGTTCTTCTTAGTCCACGGGAAAGTACTTATGCAGGACGTCTGGGCCTCGGGGATTGATTGGGATCAAAAAATCAACGAGCAGCTCTTCACTCGTTGGCGACAATGGGTAGCCTTCTTCCCGCAACTAGACTCATTGCAAATCCCCCGCTGCTACTTCAACTCCCCGTTTCCAGATAATTTCGATCGGTTGGAGTTACACGTTTTCGTCGATGCCAGCGATTCTGCCTTCGCCTGCGTAGCTTATTACCGAATCGAAACTGAAAACGGCATTCATGTTGCGCTGGTTTGCGCAAAAACTAAGGTGGCACCTTTAAAGGTCTTATCAATCCCTCGCCTTGAATTGAATGCGGCCGTACTAGGAGTCCGAATTTTGGAGGCTGTCGAAGGATTCCACACTTACTCTATCAGCCGCCGAGTTCTATGGAGCGACTCTACCACCGTTTTAGCCTGGATTCGATCAGAACATCGTCGGTATAACAAATTTGTGGCAGTCCGTATCGGTGAGATCCTTACATCAACTGACGTACGGGAGTGGAGATGGGTTCCATCTAGATCGAATGCGGCAGACCTCGCTACGAAATGGAAAAATGGGCCTGATCTCACCTCTATGAATCCATGGTTCGCGGGTCCACCATTCCTGCATCGGCCGGAAGAATTCTGGCCTCAACAAACGGTAGTCACAACAACGTGCGAAGAACTGCGACCAATCCACATCCATTCTACCAGCCCACCATTAATCGACACTACACGGTTTAGCAACTGGACTCGTCTACAGAGAACCATGGCGTTTGTGATTCGATTCGTGGATAACCTACGCCGTAAACGCAGCGGTGCTTCGATGCAACAGGATGTTCTCGTCCAAGATGAATTGAGGCGTGCTGAGACAGCCCTTTGGAAGATTGCACAGGCTGAATCGTTTCCAGAGGAAATCGAAATCTTGTCTGAAACGCAAGGTTCACCAGAGGTCCGTCATCGATGTGTCGCTAAAAGCAGTCCAATTTACAAAAACTGGCCGTTTCTCGATGAGCACGGTGTGCTTCGTCAACGTGGCAGAATCGGCGCCTCAACTTTTGTACCAATGGAATTCAAGTACCCAGCAATACTCCCGAGGCAACATCAGATCACGTTCCTGCTTGTGGATTGGTATCATCGGCGTTTCCGCCATGCCAATCGCGAAACCGTCACCAACGAAATTCGTCAACGCTTCGAAATTTCCAAGCTACGTGCACTAGTCGAGAAGGTCACAAAGGGCTGCGTGGTGTGCCGGATTAAGAAAGCCCTACCGAGTCCTCCAGCGATGGCGCCGCTTCCAGCGATCCGTCTACAACCGTTCATCCGACCATTTACCTACGTAGGAGTAGATTATTTCGGTCCAATACTGGTCAAGGTTGGAAGAAGTCAAGTGAAAAGGTGGGTGGCTTTATTCACCTGCCTTACAGTTCGCGCAATACACTTGGAAGTAGTGTACAGCCTCTCCACGGAGAGCTGCATTATGGCAATACGGCGATTTATAGCTCGACGTGGATCTCCAGCCGAATTCCATTCGGATAATGGAACCTGCTTTCAAGGGGCGAGCAACGAACTGCAACGAGAGACGGAAAAGCGGAATGCCGCTTTAGCTACCACGTTTACAACAACCAAGACCCGGTGGTGTTTCATACCACCAGCGGCTCCCCATATGGGAGGCGCATGGGAACGTCTAGTTCGTTCCGTCAAGGTAGCAATAGGATCTATAGCAGACAGCCCACGTAGACCAGATGACGAAGTTCTGGAGACCATCTTGCTCGAAGCCGAGGCTCTGATAAACGCGCGTCCGCTCACCTATATTCCACTCGAGTCGGCGGATGAGGAAGCTCTTACACCCAACCACTTTTTGCTGGGTTCCTCAAATGGTGACAAGTTCCTTCCAGATGAACCCGTTGAGTCACCGGCCGTGCTACGGAGCAGTTGGAGACTTGCGCAGGCCATAACGCAACGCTTTTGGACAAGGTGGCTGAAGGAATATCTTCCAGTAATCACGCGGAGATCGAAGTGGTTTGGAGAGGTCCGAGATATAGCTGTTGGAGATTTGGTATTGGTGGTGAATGGGACAGCCAAGGATCAATGGACGAGAGGACGTGTTGAAGCTGTGATGCCTGGACGTGATGGACGTGTCCGCCAAGCCCTTGTCCGGACGGCTTCCGGAGTTCATCGTCGACCAGCAGTAAAGTTGGCGGTTCTTGACGTGGTTGAACGAAGTGAACCCAGATTGGAGACTCCCGAAGAGTCGGGTCGTAACTAGTGTTCACGGGAGGGGGGATGTCACGTCACCCCCCTGCTACAAATCTACTGTGGTCGATTCACTGTGGCCGTTCAAGTGGTCAACTAAGCTTGACCAATACAACGGTCGATTAACCGAGCGTAAAAGAGAGGATAAAGGCGCTTTTCGATGTATGTAGGAGTTCAGAACCAAAACAAAATTGGAACAACTCTACGAAGTCATGCAAATGAGCATTTCAAAAGTTTTATCTACTATTCTGCGCATTTTTCCGTTAATTTAAAGCTAAAAGGTAGTGAGGAATCAAAATCTAAACTCTAGTTTAACTTAGTTCTAGTTCGTGCAAAATTGGCTTAAAATCTATAGTACCGAGGTAAGGGAAATACTTCTTAAAAGTACGTTGAATTTATAACCTAAAATGAATTCGTTATATATAGAAACCGCTAATCATCTACCAAGTCCTAGACGAGGTTGAGCAATTGAAAATCCTAACTAGCTGTAAGTATTATTGTTTTTGGTTCGAATTTGATAATTGAGAGTTTCTAATCCTTAGTATATCTACAAAATTATTAAGCCCGAGTCACCGTGGTAAGACCCAACCGTCTGAAGGTCACCAAAAATTGTAAGTGATTGCAAAAATATTGAATTCATTATTCTAATGAAATAAAATTTAGCTTTTAGCTTACCCACATACAAATCGGTTTGCTCAAAAGAGTTTGGGAAACTTCCCCCCACAACAGACACTTTTTCGTAAATAACCGCGATTTTTTATGTGTATTCTGGAAAACAATTATATTCGGCATTGCCAGGCGGGTAATTTTGTTCTGTACAAGGTCACTATGATTTGTAATCATATTTTATTCTAAATAATTACCCTTAGCTGATCCATAACTGTGGGGTGACTGTGACAGAATTTTTATCGTATTCGGATATTCAATGCACGTAATGATACATTAATGCGAGTATGTTGTGAAAAAGCATATTGGTGCAGCCGTCTTTGAGTAATGAGCATTTATGTTTTTGGTACCACGCTGGACAAATAAAATGCTTGGAGAATCTGAAAAACTTCATTTCGTAATTATCAGATGTTTCGAAAAATACTGAACGGATTTGTATGATTTTTTCAGGGTAGCTTCTTATTACCTGTCATTGTATAGTACACATTTTATTATTTTGAAAAATTGAACAATGACAAAATGGCCGCCAAAGACATTTTATATGAACAATGTCGGTCCCCCAAGGAACATCGGAATATTTTCAACATTAGAACAGCAGTGATTAATATCGACACGGATTCTTAAACAAGAATAGTTTTTTTGAGATCTTGTGAAAAAATGGTGCAAAAATATCGAGAAATAAAACATTTATCGCGATTTGAGTAGCTTCTATTAATATCTTATTGATATCATCAAGAAATTGTCATAACAAACAAAACCGAATCAATATGCTGATAACCCCTTTTACCAGTATTGCGAACAAAATTGAAGTTTTGTTTCCAAGCATGTGTGAGTCTTCTCTTAAAAAATAATCGTGAAAAAAAAATTGGTATATTTAAATATTTTGACCATTTTGACCGAACACGAAAATGACCCCTGTCACAGGTTTTCAGAGAGCACTTCATTGAACCAATGCACGAGTTCACTAGTTGACGTTTTAGCGGTGCCGTGTTATTTATTTGACCATGGAAACGAATTAATACGGCACCGCTCAAAAGTCAAATTAGTGAACTCATGCATTGGTCCATGGTTCCTACAATGTTACCAATGATCATTTTCTAATACAATGAAACTGTTCTCATGAAATATCATGATAAAAAGCTGTCATGTGACACGTTTTGGTGTATAAACGAACACCATCTTTTTTTACCTTTTATAACAGGTTTCCTGGTTGATCCTAATGATTTCAGAAACGGCCAAAGAGACCAATGATGCTTTTCAAATACCGTACAACGGGGTTTCTTTGATAATATGGGTAACTTTGATAGTGCATTACCCATCACATACTAAACGAAATATCATAATTTCTGATAATCGGTTAAGCAAAACGAATGCAAAAATAAAGAATATTAGTAGCTGTAAAAGCTACTCTCATTTAATTCAAGCTGTTTTCATTTAATTCAAAAACATATGGGGCTTCATATATGACTATTAAAAATTAAAAATTAAAAAAGCAATCTGTTCTACGATCACTATTTGATGTAATTTTGAATAGTTGGTCACTTATCTTTGAGAGACGATTTGGCGAGCGTGGGGCAGAACCGAGGATAGAGAGATGCGGCCACGAACCGAGTATTGTGGCGTGAAATTGTTGATTCAGTGTTATCTGTGTAGATGTTAACTAAATAAATGATGATGAATTATCTTTGACAGCCTAGTCATCATAGAACTTGAATATGGTCTCAAATCTCTTAGCGAAAAGCATTTTCGTTTGTAATCTAAGTCAGAAATTTCCATATAACGTTTGAAGCCTAGAGATATGCAATGCCCTATAAATGTAACGTAATTCGTTCAATTTTGTTCGATTTATACTCCATTATCAAAGTAACCCCAAAACCGACTTTCGATTGTACGAAAAATTATACATCCATTCAGAATAAATCTTTTGGCAATCTATCAACTGCAATCGATAGCTAGGATGCCAGTACTTGTTTTAAAAATATAAATTATAATTCTTTGAAGCAGCATGCATAAATATTCAAGTTTTTGCTCGAAAAAACTATCAAAGTTACCCCATTTTACGGTACATGAAAAGTCTTCGCATGAAAAATCATGAAAGAAAAAGCTGTCGCACGACCTATTTCGGTGAGATAATGTAATTGTCTCTTTGTACAGGTTCCCTCGGGCACTTTTGAAAGCCGAGGAGCCTATTGTAGGTCTGAAATTTCAATACAATGCACTAGTGTGATTGTTAGGACTACCAATTTTTGAAATAATGGAAATCAGCGATACTATAATTCATTCAAATCAATTCACTTTTATCGATTTGCCCATTTAAGAAACGAGTTAAATAATATTTACAAAACACGACGCGAGACTGGACACAACACTTATTGTTCTTACAAACATAAAAAGGATGAACATCGTCCTGTAGATGGGCAACATCGAGCCCGAAAACGGTCGACGGAAAAGGTAAAATTTAATTCCTTTTTATGTTTGTAAGAACAATAAGTGTTGTGTCCAGTCTCGCGTCGTGTATTGTAAATGTACGATAGTTCTTACGTTAGCACAAACCAAGAATTATGAGAGTTAAATAATAATCTAGCATTTATTCTGCAATGCAATGGATGCAAAATGAGATTGCAGTATTACTGATAAAACGAAGTAGAGAGCCAGTACCAGCAACCTTACAATGCAATTTTCTCTATCCCTCTGCTGGTACCAGAAACTTCCGCAACCCAAAATCAGTTTATTATAGTCTGCTTAAATTAAATTTTTATCATTTCGAACATGTTTCTGATTAGTTCAGATGATAATAAAATATCCTCCATTTGCCTTTACTTGCGGCCACTCATGCTGTGCTGTGGCTTCTGCATCCTTTTGCCTTGTTGTCTCCTTGGTGGATTCTGGTTTTCGCTCCATTTCTGACAGGCCTTCCGGTCTGCCGGATTCAGAATGAACAGACCGGACGGCTCTCGCCACAACTGAAAATGTGCAGCAAGAAGTCGGGAATAGCTGCGAAAAAATGGTCCAAAACTTGGGCTCCCACACGCTGACACGTTTCTTTATATTATCTTTTTGGAGTGTTGCCAAACGTTTACGGAGGGATTCTTTTCGTCTGCTTACGCCTTTCCCTTCCTACCAGCACTCATTCCATATCAACACCCTTTTTATCTGGTTCAATTTGGGAAATGGAATTCGAATCTGGTGGCCTTCATTTAACAGCTAAGTTCGACTGGGGGCAGTGGAAAAAAAAACTTATCGAAATAAGCATGAACGTTTCTAGGGGGAGGGGAAACGAAAAAAAAAGTCAGATGGGGAGTGCGCATCGTATCCATTTTTTTCTGATCTCGAAAGTTTTTAAAACTATGTAAAGCGAAAAAAAACAACACTTCTCAGTGCAACACAAACGGTACAATTCAGTTCTACTTTTTATATATACCTATTGGTTTTGTTTCGATCCTTGTTTGGATCCGTGTCTTAGATTTTTCGTTGGACCCGTTACCGAAATCTAGCCACCTTCTTCGACACCCTCTTGGACAAAAAAAAAACTCTTAGAAGATCACTTTTCTTTCGTTTATTCACTAAACATGGTTGCAATCACGAACAAAAAAAAAGGGTGACCCGCTGAATTTACAACTTTATTCCAAAAAAGTGGATTTAAAAACTGTCACTAAAAAAAGCAAAAATAGAAGAAAGCACGTTTTATCAGAATACGCGCTTTTTTCAAGAGTGGAATGGTTAATGTTGATAATTGAAATGAGTAATCTAATGAATGCTTCAGACAAATTTTCCGAACATCAAATCGAAGCAGCCTCTAGCCCAGGCTCTTTGATTCAAGTGAGAAAAGACAAAGAGTGCCGCCAATCGTGATTAGTTGTTCCGAATTTGGAGTATTTTGACAGGAGATCACTCAGGTCAGATACACTCTACATTAGGGGAATCAAGGATTCCATCCATATCGCAAAGAAAGGAGACTGCCGTGTTTTGCCAGAAACTTTTGAAGATCGCGGACTTCTTCTCAAACATCTTGAAGAGAAGAGGCATATATTTTTTCTCATGACGACAAATCTGAACGTTTGTTCAAAGTCGTCTTAAGTGACTATAGTTTACCTGGAGTGATCAAAAATGAAATAAATGATTTACTTGGGTTTTACTCGGTCCAAGTAATTTTTATGAAAAAGAGAATCCAATTTGTCATTTGTCAGAATGGGCCACGGCATAAAAATTAACAAGGCAGGCTCTTTACTGGTGTAAACATCGAATTTGGTTGTGAACATATGATGTCACTCTTATCGTACCATATACCATCTGGACCACTAGATCACTTTTTCACAAATTTGTTCGAGATGGATAGGAATGACGTCGTCAAGTAGCTGTCAGTTTTCAATAGTAATTTAAATAATATTAAAGCTTTAAAAAAGCAAAACTTATGTTCGATGTCCGTGTGACAAGGGAACATTTCTAGAAACCTGAAGGCAATTTTCAGGACCCCATGCAGTGCCAACGATGCGAAAAGTGGGGTCAAGGTCCCAAACATTGCTGCATGGATGCTAAATGCATGATTTGCGGAGGTTTTTCTCACACTGAGGACATCTGTCTTGTGAAGGAAGATATTGACGGAATGCAGCTTGGAAACCCAAGGATGGAAAAGCTCGGGCGTTGATTGGTCTAGCTTTGGACAACTGCCAGTTGATACACGTCATGCAGTCCCCCATGGCCAAGCAAATGTGGGATTCTCTTAAGAAATATCATGAACGGACCCCGTTTGCTACTAACATGCATATTTTGCGGAAGCTGATAACGACTAGGTTGTCGGAAAGAGGAAATATCCCGGAGCATCTGGTGAGCATAACCACGTTGATCAACAAGTTGAACGCGATGGGTGAGAAGTTCAACGACCATTGGATTGCTGCAAATATTCTCGCAAGTCTTGATGTTCATGTAACCACGCTGGAAGGGGGTCCTGAGGAGGAGCTAATACTTAACCATTTGACTGGATGACTGGTGTCGGAGAACAGACGGAGAAGCATTCAGCAAAGCGACGGGTGTAAAACCGAAATTCCACGAAGCTAAGAAGAAAGTGTGCCACCTATAGTCATGAGCAAGGCCACTTCAGGCACAAATATAAGTTACTTCAAGGAAAGAAGGTTGAACCCAAGAAGAAAATCAGTCACCAAGTTAACATGGCTACATCAAACTCACGACAAGCTTGTTTCGGCGTTGAAGATGAAGATCATGTTATAGAAGATCGTGTTTTGGAAGTTATCAAGAATATTGTTCGAAGTAATCTCGCAAGAGGAATTCTGTTGAAGGAGTGTGATGTTGACAACATATGCAGAGTTTGTTACGAAGCTTGGAGAACGCACTGGTATACCAGAACCCATGAAATCGGAGATTTGATACACATGGTATTACTGGATGGTTTTAGTTGCTACTGCATCGTGTATTTACTGTAATATGAGGAAGGACCTTCAGAGATGATGATAGAGTATATTAATCTGCTGTACAATCAACATAGGTGGAAACCAAAGATAGCACATTCTGACGGAGGAGTAGAATTAATTCTGTAGCAGTCGAATGAAATAACTATTTGCTGAACAAGGAATCATCCATTGGGTAACTGCACCATATTGCCAACAGCAGTAAAGCAGATAGGAAAAGTCGATACTTGAACGAGATGCTGAGATGTCTGGATCCGGACTTCAGAAGCGATACTGCGGTGAAGCAGTGCAAACCGCCATTTATTTACAGAACCTGCTCTGCCGTGAATCGCAAGTCAGTCCCATCTGCGTTTTCGTCAAAATTAAGTTGACCTCAGTTTTCAACATATCTTCCAATACTCTTTCAGCTGCACTAATGAGATAATATGATTTGTTCGGAAAAATTAAGAAAAAACAGCAAGTCAAATTGTCCCATAATTAAAAGTAATCGATTATCAGTCCCATTACAGATTTCCGCACCGTGTAACACAAAAATGAACCGTGTTTTGATCATCTTTATATTTAGCTTGGAAAGATATTGTAGTAAAAAGCAAATAGTGAAAGTTTTTATTAAGATTTGCACATGTTTCAATACTCTGTATTTTTTTTTGAATATTCGTATGGAAAACGAGTTTGAAAACTTTTCAGCCCATATTCTCAAAGCCTACTTTTTACAGATGGGACTGACTTCGATTCACGGCAGTACTGCCGTCGTCAACAATGGATATAACACAATTCGAAGTTTAGACCGGAAATAGGCTTAACTACTCCCATTTGCGTGTTTTCGGTAGTGAAGCATTTGTTCATATACCCAAAGAGAAAAGGAAGGAATTGGACAAGAAAGCTGAGAAACTACTGTTCGTTGGATATGCTGAATGAAGAAAAGCGTACCGCTTTCTAGACCCAAGCAACAACTCCGATGGAATAAGTCGAAATGCCAAGTTTCTTGAAAATGAAAAACGCAATGAAGAAGTATGCAGCATGAGATGTAAGCCGAATAAGTTCATAGTAGATTACGAAAACAATGATGATGATATTTGATCAGTACGCTGATATGGTGTTAATAGTAGATTTAAGTAATTTGAATTTGAACCTCAACTGAATTTGACCATTACCCATCCGTACAATTATATGAGCCACTGTACACAACACCTATTCAGCTAGATGAAGAAGAACGTAAGTTATAACACACCCAAAATCACAATACTAGTACTAAACAGACAAGCAAAACGTTCGGTAGCGTGTATCATTTCCCTCATCCATTCTTCCGCGCAATACATTCAAGTGCCGTGCAGTGCAAATCAATTCCCAATTTATCTCTCCATTCCGAAATATATCTTCGGCTGTGGCCAACGGTGGCAATTATTCCTACGAATGGGACAGACCGCTTCCATCCAAATTGCAAGAATAATGAAAGAAATACCACGTCACGTTAGATTCTTCTTCTTCTTCTTTTTGGCGTTACGTCCCCACTGGGACAGAGCCTGCTTCTCAGCTTAGTGTTCTTATGAGCACTTCCACAGTTGTTAACTGAGAGCTTACTATGCCAATGACCGTTTTTGCATGTGAATATCGTGTGGCAGGTACGAAGATACTCTATGCTCTGGGAAGTCGAGAACATTTCCAACCCGAAAAGATCCTCGACCGGTGGGATTTGAACCCACGACCCTCAGCTTGTTCATGCTGAATAGCTGCGCGTTTACCGCTACGGCTATCTGGGCCCCTACGTCACGTTGGATGTTCTCTCCGAACTTCGGATTCCTCGATTCGTGTCCTTTGCTAGTGCACCCAGTATTCAGCTACACTTCTTTCCCGATGCGTCGGAGTTTCTACGTATAACCGTGAGACAGCTCACGTCCAAATCGAAAGTCGAACTTCTCGCCACCAAGCATTCCATCGCCCGTATCGAGCTCAGTGCAGCCGTCCTGTCTACCAGAAGGTTGAATAATCATTACGCACAGCAGCTGATGTCTTCTTCTGGACAGATTCAACCACCGTTCTGCAAATTCCGCTCTGAATCGCTGGAAAACATTTATGACGAATCAAGTATCGCCGATCCAAACAAACACAGAAGGACATTCCTGGAAACATGTTCCCGGAATAGACAATCCTGCCGATGAACTATTCCGAGGCCAAAATAATGCCAACCGAACTGCCAAACCAATCTCGATGGTGGAAAGGTCCGGCATGGTTCTCACAATCTGCCAGTCGTTGGCCCGATGCAAGCATTCTACACGAAAAGTCTTCGTTAGTCGCTGAAGAAGCACGCAAGGTTACGATGGTATCGTTGGAGAATGAAGAAGCGCAGTTCGCCGATCATCTTGTCTCCCGCTTCTCCGCGTACACAAAACTTCGTCGCGTGGTTGCGTACTACATCAAATACATCAGTTCCCTCAAAGCCGTAGTACATCAATCTACCGAAGACAGGTCGCTTCTTCTAACCACAGTAGAGCATGAGCTGAGCATGAGCTGAGCATGAGCTGAGCATGAGCATGATTGACCGACCGCAGTTGCTACTCCGTTATTGCAAGAACAGCTGTACACAGGGAACCAACAGATGCTACTCAGGATCAGTAGCATCTTCAATGAGTAAGTACTGGTGCGCTTATTATTATAACAAACAATACCGGCGCCGGCTGCGTCCGAATGCAGGTCAATTTGGAAATGGGAGGGAAATGTTGACATGTTACTTGCTTTATGGAATCCGAGGAGTCCTCTGCACTTCCACAAGAAAACACTGGGAGTTTGGATATGGGAAAGGATTCGTTTTGGTAAACGATAAAGATACAATTTTGAATGAATACGTGAACATATACACGGATGATCGATACCGATAGTGCGGTTCTTATGCAAACCGGACACGACCCGGATTCAGTCGCTCGCCCTCAAAGGAGCATGCAACAGATTCAACGGATCAAAACCTACTGACCCGCTTTTTCTAACCACAGTAGAGCTGATGAAGTCCGACCAGGCCTTAGCTCGTTTAGCACAACAACAAACCTTTGCAGAAGAACTATCCGAGCTAATGCCACCGGAGTCGTAAAAGGCGCACTGCTGAAATGGTTGAAACCGCGTCTAAGCAATGACGGCGTCCTTCGTGTTGGAGGCCGGCTGGAGAACGCTGATGCATCAGAAGCAAGCAAACACCCCATAATCTTGTCAGCCAACATCCATTTTCCCGCTTGCATGCCGATCACTAACATAAAACTCTCCTCCATGCGGGTCCCCAACTGATGTTATCCGTTTTGCGTCAAAAATATTGGATCCTTGGAGAGAGAGATCTGACTCGTTCAATCTACCATCGTTGCGTCAAGTGCTTCCGCATAAAGCTGAACCTCATCCAGCAAAGCACTGCAGATTTGCTGACATCGCATGTAACACCGGCGCGCCCGTTTTCCATTCCTGGAGTGGATTACTGTGCCCAGTGTTTCTGAACTCTCCCGTTCGAAATCAACCGCCGACCAAGGCTTACATAGCTATTTTTATGTGCTTCTCCACGAGAGCACATTACAATACCAAAATGTGAAGTAAACTTTGAATACGTGATTATAGACGATAAACTTAAGATTCTATTTAGAATCGTGCATTTGTGAAAATGAAAAAAAAAAACAGTTTTCTTACGAGTGGACATCAAATCTCGAAAAGTCCGTTTCTCCATTATGCAAATCGTGATAAATGGACGAACTTCTTTCTAGTGATTTGTTAACTAATCGAAAGTAAATTGTTTTTAAAATTTTGCAAATGCTCCATTCTTACCAGAGCCTTAAACTGTTGAACCGTTATAAGTACGCAAGGAGAAAGTAATTTTAACGCACCCGCGATCCTGCTATGAAACTTATATGACAGGATCTGCCAACGAAATTAAACTCCGGCATAAATAGAAAAATACATTATTGCTAACTAATTGAAAACGCGCAGAATTTAAATTTAGGACTCACAAGTAAAATTGAAAATGAAGTTAGATATTCAAAATTTCGAAAGCTTTCTCATTCAAGAGGACGTTTTCAAAAATTTCTGGAAGATTAATTTGAAAGAAGTGAAAACTTTTATTGAAAATATAATAAATATGAAAGCTCCATGCGATGATGGAACTTTCTACATCCTCATCAATAAACTATTGAAAAAATCTTTTCAGTTGGCATATGTTCTTGACAAATGGAAGAATGCTAAAGTTGTACCAATTTCGAAACCGGACGAAAATTCTATAGAAACTTCTAGCTATCATCCAAACAGCTGACTGCCCTAAATCAGTAAACTTTTGATAGGGTCATTTTGAACATAATAATGGTCCACATTAACAAATTTTTGCCAATGAATCGTTTGCATTCCGACATGGACATTCGACCACTCATCAACTTTTACGTGTACAAATCTGATTCTTTCCAACAAATATGACGGCTATTTTACTGGTCCTGATTTTCGAGATGTAGAAAGAGTATATGACAATAGTGTTTACCATGAATGCTTGATTGTATATATATTGTTAGAATAATTCAAAGCTATCTGTCAAATCATTCACTTCAGGTTAATTATCAGAACTCCAAGTCTAAAAGACTTCCTGTAAAGGAAGGCAGCATTTGGAAACCATATTGTACAATGTTTTTATATCGGAATCAACAGTTGACCTTAGGGATGTCAAAAATTTGTGTTTTCGGATGACATAAGCCTCTTTGTGAAAAGACGAAACCTGCATGTAGATTGCAAAAAAGTTTGGACCTCTTTTTCCTTCATACTTGCAAGTAAAGATTTCAGGTGATGCTTCCAAAACACAGCAGATAATATTCCCGTATAAATCAAAAGCTCAAACATGTTGTCACCAATAAGTTGATTAGATGTATTTGAGTATCTTGGTCTCACGCCGAATATAATTTTTGAAGCGCAACATTATAATTCTCCCTCAAATCCCCTCCTTCGCCACGTCATTGCCCGCTAAACGGGGTTTGTCTGGCCAAAGTTTGAGGATATACGCGAGAACGACGATAAGCGGGAAACGGAGTGTGAGAAAAAGCCTGGCGCAGAAAGTTTAATATAAGTTATCTTGGCAATTCCATAAAGTTGCTCTCGCTGCCTCTTTGACTCATTTCACCCGTTTACTATTGAAATTCAATTTGAGCGCCTTTTTTTGCTTTTGGGGTGCGCGCCAATTTTCAAGAAGTGAAAAATTGCACCATTGCTTTTCGGATGGGATGACACACGCCAAACCCAAGATCTGTCACTTACAGACTTTGTTAATAATGCCAATTTCCTTTGAATTTATGAGTTTGAAATTTCGAGGGGTTCTAGTGAAGCTTATTCATTTCAGTGGGATGAATTGGAATTGGGCATTCCAATATGTCATTTCAAGTGAAAAATTCACATTTCTTGAAGTCTTGGTACAGCGTACAGATGATCTGTTTTCGTTTTCATTTGATATCGGGAAAAAGATTTCAAGTGTCCAAGCTTCCATATAAGAAGCATATTTCATATGTGACTACAACTTGTTTCCACTGTTGTGGAAATGCCAAACATTTGATCATAATCTCTGAAATGAGCAGGAAATTCAATTCTTCGCTTTTCGGCAATATTCGTTTATTGCACACATACCATCGACTGTTGATAGAGGCTGTAGATGGACCTTTTTAAGGTTAGAACTATTTTAGAGACATCATGGCAGCTTAGGGGGGTCTGTAGCCTTGAGGTTACGCTTTCGCTTCATAAGCGGAAGATCATGGGTTCGATTCCCAGCCCTCCACAAAAAACCCGTCCAGCCACCAGAAGACGCCTCATGGAGGACCGTGCTTTGGGGAGCACATCCATCCTCCGTCAGTATCAGATGGTGACTGAGACAAACTGACCCTCTTCGCAGGCAGCTAGCCTCACTAACAACAGAGCTATCTCCTACCTGCTCGGTGTGAGAGTAAAAGAGTAGGAGAGAGTGAAAGTAGATGTAAATATAGATAAGTTAAAAATAAATCTGTATCGGTAAAGAAGCTACAGATCACCTGATTCCGGCACAGTAGTGGCCACGAGCACAGAGTGCCATAAAAAAAACAATGGCAGCTTGCTTCCTTCGTCAATATTGATAAACATTAAGGTTAGAGTAATATGAAGAGCAAGAAGTTTTTTTTTCAAAAAGTTTCTAGATTTACATAAGTTTTGAGGGGTTGTAAATGGATTCTTAGTACAGATATTGTAGAGTTCGCGAGTGGTTCCCAAGGATATCTCAGAACATGATATGCAGTTTTTTGTGTATAAAATACATGGCTTCGCTTGGATTACCAGGTCAGTCTGAGGTCATTTTTTTGAAAAACTTGATTTTATGAGCGTCCAGCGCAACTGGTTTTTAGAATCTATATAAAACTGGGCGATTCCTATTACTCACATATAGAATACCTGAAATTTGCACCTGACGTAAGTATTACAACGTGTTAATTTATATTACGTTCCATTTAATTTACACCAAAGAATTCCTTCCATGGAATATTGTATACAAGCTTCATACTGAGGCGAACCTGAAATTTGAAAATCTAATGTAAAATGTGGAGAACGTAATGGAGTTCATTTTGTTAAACTCAACTCGATGCAACATTTTTTAACTGTGCAACATTCAGTCAGCTATGTTGTAGAAGTCTTTACTGCATTACACAAATCTAGGTTAAGTCAATTGAAAGCGTTTTTTTCTCTTATAAGTAGGTGAAATCAACTCATATGTAAAAAATATAAACTGCTACGGCATTTGAAATGAAATATGTTAAGGAAATGTTATTAAGCGTTACTAACTTAATGTTGAAAATATGTTTTCTCTTCATGGCCGTACAAAGCATTGTTCTCTCCATAATATCAGACCCATATATGTACAACCTTTTTCGTAAGACAATGCATTCTCATTAAATTTGAAAAGCCCAGATGTTTGCGACACGCGCATGCTGTGAAAAGATTACAATTCTGCCCAACACGCACGATTCGAATCTCTTCAGAACAAAGGCCTGACAATCCGAATAACAGGAACGCATTAACCTCCCACACAGACTCATGTGCCGCAGTTTAGTCATTTTTATTTCTTTGAGCTGGTAGCTCCTTAAGGGAAGACCAACGATCCCCTTTCGTTTTGTTCTTTTTATCGGCTCCTGAGATGACCCCCACGACAGCACGGCAATTTCCAAGGGACCATTTGGCCTTTGTTCTGTTGTTGGTCCTCTCGTGCCGCCATAGGACTTTCTCACTTATCGATTATACTTTTTTTGCGCCTTGTCGACCCGAAAATTTCATTGCCTTTCACACTTGGGAACCATTCAACATTCGGCAAGAGGGCAGTTTACGGAATGGTACCTACACGTTCGTCGATACCCGACCAGCGGATTGCAACCAAATTGTATCACAATCACCCCGAAAAAGTTCCTTTGATTGTAGTGATTTCGCTGCACTGTCATGATTTTTCGGTCATAATGAATTGTGCTTATATGTTTGGGCTGTATTTTGATGGCGCCAATAAATTTTAAGGGAGATTCACATATTGCATTATGTTATTGAAATGGAGGTAGACGCCCGTAGATCCATATATTCTAGTATAACATTTAATTATAACGTTGAAGTGTCCACTCACTATATCACAGTGGCACACCATAGTAACATGTCCGAAAGAACTTGGAACTATTGAGAACCAGAGCAACAGGTTCAAAAGCCCTGATAAAGGTGGATGGTTGTGATGGCTATGATCGTGGTCATCATGTAAAGAACAAGCGGACAATGCTGTATCGTGCCAGCACCAAATAGGCAGCCCCTCTAGCACGATGTAGGTAGCACAACCCTGGTTAGGTGGCCTATCGAAGACTCTTCACCAACCAAGAAAGGCAAAAGTAGAGCAAATGGATTGATTTTACGGCCACAGACCCGGCAACGAATAAAGGACAACGATTGGAAAGATGGATCTTGGAACGTGAGAATTTTGAATGAACCCGCGCGGGTTGGGCTCCTGGCTCGTGAACTGCGGAATGTCGGCGTGAACGTGGCAGCTATCCAGGAAATCCGCTAGCCGAGAACCGGAGAACGTGAATTCCGAGCGTTGGTCCCCATCTCCAACACTTCATTCAAGTACCACATCTACTACAGCGGTGGTGACAGAGCAGAAAGTGGAGTTGGCTTCATAGTGATTGGGAAGCAGATGAAGCGAAATATTCGGTGGAAACCGGTAAGCGACTAAATCTGTGTGTTGAGAATGAAGGGTAATTTCTTCAAATACAGCCTGATCAGCATATATGCGCCAACGAACGATAAGCCCGATGACATGAAGGATGAGTTCAATGAGAACCTGGATAAGGCCTATGGAGAGTGCCCAAAACAAGATGTCAAGTTAGCCATCGTCGACGCAAATGCGCAGATCGAGAAAGAAGATTTATTCCGACTCGTCATTGAAACGGAAAGCCTTCATTCTGTTACCAATGAAAATGGCCTGCGACTAGTAACCTTCGCTGCTGCTAGAGGGATGGCATTTAGCAGTACATAATTCGCACGAAAGAATATCCGCAAACACACCAGGTAATACCCGAGTGGCGATGCCTGCTCCCAAATAAACCACGTGCTGGTTGATAGTCGACATTTCTCAGATGTCATGGATGTCAGGACCATCCGATGCCCTAATATCGACTCGGATTATTATCTCATTGTAGCTGAAATTCGGGCGCGGTTATCCAGCGCCACGAGTTCCAGAACTAACATGATAAAAGAACGCTGCGCTTCAATATCCAACGCATGTCGACTGATGGGGTAGCTGCACAGTACCGTCAGCAACTAAACGAGCATTTGGGAAGAATCAACGTTGCCGGAGACGTCGACAGCCTGTGGGACCCTATCCACGAAGCTGTGGCAACAACGACGCGGGAAGTGACTGGCACTGGTCAACGACGAAGACGAAACGACTGGTTCGACGAAGAGTGTCAGAGAGTGACAGACATGAAGAATGTCACCAGAAGCCGTATGCTTGTGGCCGGTACCCGACAGAACAGAGAGCGGTACAGAGCAGCGAGAGCCGAGGAAAAGCGAATCTACCGCAGAAAGAAAAGGCAGCACGAAGAAAATGTGGTAACTAAGCTCAAGAAAGCATGAACCAGAATGATATGCGGAGATTCTTTGCAACGGTCAATGTTGCGCTGCACAATACCGTATCAGTGCCCGCCATGTGCAATGATCGAGAAGGGAATTTGCTGACCGATTAAACGGCGGTAGCTGACAGTTGGAAGGAGCACTTTCAGCAATTGTTGAACGGTGAGAATGGAAATGTAGCAAGGAACATTGATGATGACGATCAAGCTGTGGACCCACCGACCATAGGAGAGGTTAAAAATTCTATCAGCGAGCTGAAGAACTGTAAGGCTGATGGGAAGGACGAGATCCCGGTCGAGCTTCTCAAGCATGGAAGCTTTATCAGTCGATCCACCGAGTACTTCTGAAGGCATGGAGGACGAAAAATTGGATGGCCGCATACGCCCAATCTACAATAAAGGGTACAAACTGGAGTGTGCCAATTACAGAGGAATTACCATGCTGAATTCGGCGTACAAAATTCTGTCGTGCATCCTGTTTAACAGACTGAGACCGCTCGAGGAGTCCTTCGTCGGCGAATACCAAGCTGGTTTTCGTGAGGGCCGTTCGACAACAGACCAGATGTTTACCTTGCGAATGATTCTAGATAAACTCCGGGAGTATATCTTGCAGACTCACCATCTGTTTATTGATTTCAAGGTGGCGTACGACTCAGTGAATTTTTGCGGACAATACTCGGTGGGGAAATCGTGTGTGGCGCAGACGCATGAATCACGAGTTGTATCAAGTGTACAAAGATGCGAATATTAGCAAGCGTGTAAAATATGACAGACTTCAGTGGGCTGGTCGCTTAGTGCGAATGTCGAAAAAAATAATTACGAAAATAATGTCACTGATCAAAGTTTAATACGATGGAAATGAGCAAATCACCTTAGTTTCAATTTTCGTTGATTGAGGAGGGAATTTTGTTTCATTTTTTATTACTTTAACTGCTATCAGCCAAAAATATTGAATAACACAGCGTAACAAAAATGACATTTTTGCGTGTCTCAAGGATTAAATTATGTGTCTCTAGTAGATTTGGAGTTGCTGAATCTGGTGCCATTCTCAGAAATTTTCCAGCACGTCACAATTTTTAGCTACAGGTTGCCAAATTTGTATAAAACAATGGTTTTATTCATGTTTACATGAAATTTAAAGTACAATTTATCAAATTTTTTTGTGATCTAATCCGCCAAACATGCAAAATAGAACTTGAACTTTCATTTCAGACATAATTTGATTGAAATTGCGCGATTAAATTTCGATTAAACCGATTTTTTCAACATGCTTGCAGTCTCCATACAAAATTCTTCGTTTCTTCTATATGGCAAAATACAACAATTCTCTAAACCATCAAAAAATAACTTTTCCGCATCGAAAGTATTACAAACTTTGATGATAAGTATTGTTATACACATAAAGTTCGAATTCTGTGGCAAATTAAGCTAATATATTACCTCACAAGCTGGAAAACTTGCATGCAAGTTGGCTGAAATAGTCATTTTTTGCATTTTCAACAGTCAATATCTCAAAAACTAGACGTGCTATGATATTTCTGAAAACGGCAATGGATTCAGCAACCCTTAATTAAGTGAATAGCAGTATTTTGGTGCTGGAGACAAAAACGTGTTCCGCAGTGTAATTTGTTAAAAAAGTTAAAACTGAGTAACACACTCTGTAACAAAACTGTTATAGCCCACTGTTCGGGTACGACCGCGCCGCCGGTCAGCATTGGTTTTTGGACACTTACGACTTGAAGTGTGCATAAAAACAAAGATATCCTCTCCGAGGGCTTTTGCGCCGGTCGTTTTAGTGGGAATCGGGTTATTCTCGCTTGTGCCGTTGAAAAGCATCCGTTTCGGTATTGGGCTTTCTTGTTAGATAGGACTGTTACTCGGCTGTAGAAAAAGAGGATTGCTCCGCTGCAGAAATCATGTAATGGTAAGGTAATAACGGAGGTTTTTTGCTTGTTATTCTGTGAAGTGAGTATCGCCGTTGTTGAGGAAGGAAACTAGTACTAGGAAATGCGGAAAAAGTGCAGACCGTTGTTAATTTTTTTTTATGCTGAACTCAGTTTTATAATAAAATGTTTATAAATACACTTTCATGCTGTTACAAAGATGCACGAAAACACGATTATATTTAATTTTGAGTTGTTTTAACGCCATTCCGTAGTTGAGCCCAATAATTATATTTGTTGGGAAGAGAGAAAATACTGAGATATGGAAAGAATAATCGATATACTCAAGTTTGGGTGTACTAATGATTTTTTTTTTTTTGTTTAGATTTCGTTCCAACTATTCAACGAACGTTTTTCTTTGCTATTGGATGCATTTGCCCCACCGTCATCAACCCATTAGGAGAATTGAAATAATGCTTCGTTAAGCTCCGGGCAGCCTAGGTAAATAACAAAACTTAAGAACAATATCAATCCTCCGTAGTTTTCTGTTTTTCCTGCAATTATCGGTGATGCAGAATGAACCCGCTACAGTTCAGGCCAATTTTTATGAAGTATAAAGGCAGCACTTCTACTTTGGTATAAGATCTAGGGGAATTGTTTTAGCGTTCATTTCACATTTATCCATTTCGCATTGCATAGTCCGCGGATATCTAACTATTTGCATACTGTTTGATTACCAACAAGCTTATTTTTCAAAGCATTGAGCCTTAAATCAAAGATATATATGTTAGGGTGAACCACCAATGAAGGGATAAATTCCGTAAGCGTTTACCCTACTACTGCCATATCATATAGTTGGATGGACTGTACTGCATATATTCGCATAGTCGTCGTAAGCGCCAATATGACCAAAATGCATTTATTCATTGATATGAATTCTTTACCTTATAATACATTGGTTGGAACTATAAGACGAAAACGGATTGACATAAGCACATACACCAACTTTTCCGAAGAAACACCCGCTTTACAGAGTCTTTATTCGGATAGTTCAGCCGTTTAGCGTATAAACCAGGTTGCTATAACAGTGACCTAGTATTTACGCCAATTCATCAAACTCACTGATTGGACGAATGAAACGACGTATGCGTTTGCAGATGGTAAAAGTAAGAAATTAACCAAAGAGTCTCTCCCAGTTAACTTTTGAATTTCAATCTTTAGCAAATGCACAGATTATTTGACCGAAATTGTTGAAAGATTCAAGAATGCAGTTGGGAACACAAAAACGCATTTTTCTAGCAAAGATAGTGCTGGTGGTTACGTCGACCATGCAAATATGGGCAATGCACAGAATGTTTATATCACGCTGCGTTGGGCAATATTTTTGTTCTTATTATATTCTCCTCCCTATTTGTGGTTAATTTTTTACTAAAAATGACCTCACATTTTATATCATGCATTTTTGGATCTTGCTCAGCAAGCTATCGATTGAGTTTTGTTCTTAATTTATTTCTTCTTCTTCTTCTTGGCATTAACGTCCTCACTGGGACAAAGCCTGCTTCTCAGCTTAGTGTTCAATGAGCTTTTCCACAGTTTCAAACTGAGAGCTTTCTTTGCCAAAGTTGCTATTTTCGCATTCGTATATCGTGTGGCAGGTACGATGATACTGTATGCCCAGGGAAGTCAACAATATTTCCATTACGAAAAGATCCTGGACCGACCGGGAACCGAGTCCAGACACCTTCAGCATGGCTTTGCCTTGTAGCCGCGGACTCAAACTACTCTACTAAGGAATGTCCTAATTTAAAATGTGGAATGAATAATTTAAAATATATATAGCAGTCCATGATGGAATCACTGGAGGAATTTAATGAAAATTCTCATAGAATCTCTTTGGGAATTAGTAGAGGAATTACTGAAGGATATTCTTCACAAATGCACTGCGAAATTGCTATGAAATATTTCAAAATATTACTGGTAAAATTCTTGGAAGCGTTTTTCAATGAATTCATATTAATGATGATTTCATCGAAAAACTGGCTGTTAAATTTAAAATATTTTCACTATGAAACGAAATTGTTAACTTTTCCACTTTCAAACCACACCTCTTAAATGTTAACTTATCCACTTTGAAACCACACCTGTATTCTCAAATGTCACAACCGATGCGTCACCGATGATATGTAGCTCATTATTATGTGCAGTTGTCAACCGGGGCAGGAAGTGCATTAAACACAGGTTGAAAATTTGTCAAACTTGGTTTCCGTCGCATTCGAAGCGCTTCCCCAGAGGCACTGTCATGCACCAACCATAAGATTCATTTCCCTGCCACAATCACAACGCGCCAAATATTGACAATAGGACGCGCCCGTACGTCATTTACGGACCAAACAGGAAAATAAATTTGCATTTAATTTATCAATCCCTTTTATATTTAATTTCTCTCAACATCCGTTTCGCTGTCCTCAACCCCATCCCCTCCCCCACCATTGCACAGTGGGCAAAAACTGATTGAAAGCAGCTAGTAATTCTAACAATATGTGTCTCATATTATCAAAATCGGCGATTAGAGCATCTATTTTTTTTGCTATTCTGTACTTCCTTAGGACTTAATTTTGTTTCTAAAATGGGCTAAATCGCTAAACCGCACTCAACAGCAACACAAGCTGTGGAATTGTTTGCTGCTTTCGATATGTTCTTGCCCACTGTGCATTGTTGCCCCGTTAATGCCATCCTGACCGGAAGTCAGTTCCGCACTGTTTAATGGCCAGCACTCTGTGGGTGATTCTCGTTGACGGGTTGTGGAGTATTTTCTGAAAAATAAAACAAAAGAACCATTCCTGTATGCAAATATAAAAATTTATAGCGGTCAATAAATTTCCGAAAATTGCGTTCGGGGGACAGCCGGCATGTACCAATACCTTCGAAAAGCCAGAGATATCATCGTTGTAGTCATCGTTGACAATGAGCATCCACCTCTAGTGATCGCTTTTTTGGTTTCGGCATCCCCATAGTTGTGAAGTGTGAATGCGTGCACGCGTCGAGACGAAACATGAAAATTGCTGCAAATAAGCAAATTTACGGACCCAAAACTGAGCAGCACTAGGTGATATTTTTCTCTCCGGTTGTGGTTGGGGAAGCTTTTGTCTATTGTGAAAAAAGAAACCTGGGTATGTGGTATGCTGTCTGGGGAATAAATCACCGAAAGGAGGTTTCCATATTATGTAAATTATTGGAGAGCAAATGCATATTTAATGAATTTGTGGATGAAGAACTAGCTTGATGAGTTAAAATTCACACAAATAAAGTCAAAAAAAAAAAAAATGAATTTGCGTTAAGGTTTTTTTTTTCGTAAGCAGATATAATATCAATAATTGTGATTCAATTTGTGAACATGTTTTTTTTTCGTTAGATAAGAAATGGGATTCTATCGTAACATCTAAGTAGTGCATCAATCCTCTAATTCACATTTCAAGGAAGAAATCATCATATTAATTATGTGATGAGGAGTTCACATTAACTTTTAAAGCAAATACAAAATTCGTCATTTTAATGTGTTCATGGCCACTAGGACTGTTCAAAACTTAGAAAAGGTGTAATAATCCAATTTCCCATATCTTTCTTACTTTCCTTACCATAACAATAGTGTTCTGTGAAATTTTCATCTTTCTTTGTAGTGATTTGAATGTGGCCCTAAGACTATGTAGGGTTTTATGGAAATTACTATTAAGAAATTTGGAAAAATGTTCCAACGCGTTAGTACTGGAATGTGAGTACAAATTCATCATCCCATAGTACAAACTCATTCTTCCAACCATAATAAAGAAATTTGCTGAAGAGAAAAAATCACGGATAGCAGAAGAGATATTCATGAGTTTGTTTGCTATTATTTAGCTTCATATAGGATTATAGCCATGCAAACATCTACAAAATTCCCAAACAAAACTAGTTCAGAAGAGATTTAAAGAATGAGTTTTCACTACCTAGAAAGCTGAAAATTTCACAGAACACTATTTGTGTGGTAGGGATGATAAAGAAGATATGGGAGATTTTCAAACATTTTTAAATTTTGAATCGCCCTAATGGCCACTTGTCTCCTTTTTCGACTACGACCCACGTTCTTCAAATCCTGGTGCACCTGATCAACCCACCCAGCCTTCTTGTTCCAACCAGATTCGAAACGTTTTTATAGAATTGTTGTCTGCAATCTTAAAACGTGCACTCTCTATCGCATAGGTTCCAAAACATTCAGAGTGCATGACCCACCTTGGCCTTAAGAGTCTTCCTCGCGACCCACTAGGGGATAATAATGAAGTCAGTGGGTCATTGGTTACTTCGTCACACGCTTACCTAAGTTAACAAAAAAGATCTTTAATTCGCCCTGTGTGCTAATATAGTGCTATCATAAAGCTGACAATCCTCATATTAGAAGGTACAATAGCCCTTATTGCTATGTTCAGACTACGCAGTTGTATCATGATACAGGCGGTTTTCGTGATATTGGGCCAATATCATTGTTCCGCAATCTGCGGACGCGCCTCCGTTACCAACAAGCCCCCATCGGGAGTCAACGTCAATGGCTCAGATCGACGTAGCCGACGGAGCGGTGGAACGTCAGATAAATAAGAACATATATAAAAACAGAAAACAATTTTGAAAGATCTCTATCGATCGTATTATTTAGTCAATGATTTTTGATATTAATAATTCAGTAAAAGTGATCAACTGGCTAAAGGCCGATTAAAATTATTAGGAAGTAGAGCAGTGAATACCATTTAAAGGTAAAATGAATTTGAAGCTCATTCGAAATAGTTAGTAGATATCTACCTTGATATATCCTAGATCAATTTCATTCAGTAAAAGTTTAGTTACGTATACGTTGGAATCACAATTCCAAGTGTTTATGGAAAAAGTAGTAAATTAGGTAATTTGGAAAGTAATAAATACTAATTAGTTTGAATAGTTTTCCCTACACTTATAAATTAACTACAGTTAAACACTGATAACAGAGAGCGTACCGTAGCATACCGCCTTCTGGACGTAACGAAGAGTAGTGTCTAAAACGTAAAGTAACGTAAGTAACAATTAAACCAATTCAATATAATGTTAGTTGTTCTACCCACAAATTTATTATTAAAGTAAATTGTATCCTACAGGAAAAATTTAACTAATTCGCCAATACATTACGTGAAACCGCCACATTTGCGAGTTTGTTTATATTTGCGGAAGTCTATCGTCCGAATTGTTCCCTGTATCGGGAACAATCATGTTTCTGGAACGTGATATTTCCATACACTTTTGACAGCTCCAATATCACCTTCTTGAACGTGATTTCCAATATCACCTTCTTGAACGCAAATTTGCAGCAACCCTGCGGGAATTGGACAGAACTGTCATTCTGATTTTTTGTTTTTATTCTGGTTCTGATTTTGTTTTCTTTTTTTTTCGAACGGCCGGAACGGTTTAACCAGTTAAACGACAAATCAGGTACTGCAGGAAGTTGAGCTGGAGCTACCTTGACCGAGTGAGCTGGAGGTGGATCGACGAAAACACAATCTCCACCTGTTTGGCCATTTCATGGATCTATTGGCCGCTGTGAATTTCACTGTGGTCAAATTTTCTGCTATCTGAGTGGCCATAGGCCTTTTCATGTGACAGGTCCGTCTATGAATTTGTTTACATCGGTGGAGGACCGGTGCTAACACGGGACTGTCATCTCCATAGAAGAACTATCAAAGAGCATCCCGATCAGCTGATATGAAACGTCTTGTGAATAGGTCTATAGTGCATGAACGGCAAAGGGTTGCATCTATTTTTTTTAATTTTAATTTTTAATTTACTTTTGGAGCTTGGATTTACTTTCGAAATTTCCTTTGGGATTAATATAGGAATTTCCTTTGAAATTCCGTTCGGAAATTTGTTTCTGAATTTCCTTCGGAATTTCTTTTGAAATAAACATAGGAAATTCTTTGAAATTTCTTTTGAGGATTTCTTTCAGAAGTACTTTCAGAATTTCTTGGAATTACCTTCTGAATTTCATAGAATTACCTCTTGAATTTCTTCGAACTTCCTTCAGAATTGCTTTGGTATTCACTTCGAAATTTTCTTTGGAATTCCCTTTTGGTATTTCTTAAGAAATTCCTTTGAATTTTTTTTAAATTTCCTTGGGAATTTGCTTTGAATGTTTTTCGGAATTTGGTTTGAAATTCCCTTGAAAATTCCTTTGAACTTTCCTTCTGGAATTTCATAAGGAATTTCCTCTAGAATTTTCATAGGAATCCACTTTTAAATTGCTTCGAGATTTCGTACTGAAATTCGTTTGGAATTTCGTTCGGAATTTTCTTTGGAATGTCCTTCGGATTTTTTTTCGGAATATCCTTTGTGGATTTCTTTAAGAATTATCTTCGAAAATTTCTTTGGAGTTTTCTTTGGAATTCCCTTTGGAATTTTCTTCAAAACTCCTTTCAGAATTTCCTTTGAAATTCCTTTAAGAAATTTCTCTGGAATTCCTTCCAAATTTCCTTCGAAATTTGCCCTTCAGAATTTTCTCGGAATTTCCATTTAAATTTTCTAAAGAAATATCTTTGGAATTTCCTTTAGAATTTCTTTCGGAATTCCTTTTGGATTTAATTTGGGATTTCATTTAGAATTTCCATTGAAATTACCTTTGGAATTTCCATCAAAATTTTCTTCGGAACTTTCATTGGCGATTTTGTTTCGGGATTTCCTTCGAAATTTCCCTCTGAATTTCCTTTGAAATTAACACATTAACAAATTAACAATTCCTTTCGTTCAGAAATTCGTTTGGAATTACGTTCGGAATTTTCTTTGGGTATTCCTTCGGTATTTCCTTTGGCGATTTTTTTTAGAATTTCCTTAGGAAATTATTGGAATTCCTTCGGAATTTGCTTTGGAATTTCCTTCGAAATTTCTTTCGGATTTTTTTTTGAATTCCACGGACCACCCCCTTTCCTTCAATTTCAGGAATTCTACTGGTATTCTTTTAGAATTTATTCCACTCATTGCATTCTACTTGAATTTCCTCCACAAATTTGTCTGGATATTGCAGGAAGCTGCTTAGGATTTTCTCTAGATATTTCTTCATGGGTTCTTCCGTAAATTGATTCATGAATTACTCTAAGGGATCCTGTCAACTTTCCTCCATAAATCCCTCCGCTATTCTTCAAGGAATTTCTACAGGAATTATGCCGAAAATACCTCAGTAATTCCTACAAAAATCCATCAAGATTAGCTCCGCAAATACTTCTCCAGAATTTCCACAGTGAATTCCTCCAAGAACGTTTCCTAAAATTTTACAGTGATTTTTTTCAACCGTTCTTTTTTGGAATTTCTCCAGAAGAAAACTCCTGGGTTCGTACGAGAAACTCGAAATTAAATTTCTAAGGGAATTCCGAAAAAAATCAAATGGAAATTCCAAAGGGAAATTTAAATAACATTCCAAAGGAAATCATGGGAGTTCCGATGGAAAATGTAAAGTAGTTCCTAATCACGAAGGAAATTTCAATGGAACTGCCGAAGGAAATTATGAAGAAAATTACAAAAGAAATTCCACACAATGTTCTAAAAGAAAGAAAAAAAATCAAATTTTAATGTATTTTTTGAAATAAGTTCCAAAGAAATTCCGAAGAAAATTCCAAAGGATATTCCTATGGAAATGACAAAGGAAAATACAAAAGAAATTCTAAAGAATATTTCAAAAGAAACTCCGAGAAAAATTTCAAAGGAAATGCCGAAGAAGTGATGGAAGTTCCCAAGGAAATTCAGATGGAAATGCCACAATAAAATCCAGAGGAAATTCGGAGCAAAATTCCAAAAGAAATTTCAAAGGATGTTTGAAAAAAAATTCCGATAGAAATGCCGACGAAAAATCCAAATAAAATTCCAAAGGTAATCGCAAAAAAATCTAATGGAAATTCCTACAGAATTTCGATGAAAACGCCAAAAGAAAATCCAAAGAAAATTTCAAAGTAAATTTCAGAAAAAAATTCCAAAGAAATTTCAAAGGAAATTCCAAACAAATTTTAAAGGGAATTCCAAAGAAAATTCCAAAGAAATTTCAAAAATAATTCTAAAGGAAATCTCAAAGGAAATTTAGAAGGAAGTTTCAAAGAAAATTCCGAAAGAAATTTAGAAAAAAAAATTCGAATGAAATTTTGAGAAAAAATCCGAATGCAAAGGAAGTTTCAATGAGAATGTCAAAAGCATATCCAAAGGAAATTCCGATGGAAAATTTAAAGACATGTCTGAAGAAAATTCACAAAAAAACACAGGGAGTTCCAAATTCCAAAGACAAAAGAAACTCCGAAAGAAAATCTGAATGAAATTCGAAATGGAATTACGATGGACATTCCAAAGTAAATTCCGAAGGAAATCTCTAAGGAAAATTCAAAGGCATGCCAAAGAAAATTCCCAAAAATAAATCCACAGGAAATTCCGAATTCGGAAGGAAACTACAAAGAAAATTCCAGAGAAAAAATAAATTCCGATGGAAATCAGATAAGAAATTCCTAACTCAACAAAATATCCAAAGGAAATAACGATAGAAATGTCGAAAGAAAATACAAAAGGAAATTCCATAGAAAATTTCAAAGAAAATTCTGAAGGAAATTCTAATGAAAGTTCCGAAGGAACTTTCAAACAAAACTCTTAAGGAAGTTCCGAAGAATGTTCTAAAGGATATTCCGAATGGAATTCCAAATGAATTTCTGAAATTACAGAGGAAATTGCAAACGAATGTCTAAAGGAAACTCCGAAAGAAATTCCACAGGGAACTCCGAATAAAATTACAAAAGAAGTTACAATTCCGAAGGAACATACCGAAAGTACTTTCCGAAGGAATTTCCTGCAGCAACTTCCTGGAGGAATTTCCTTTAAGAGCTTTCGGAGGAATCTCATGGATACAGTACCAGAAGGAACTGCTAGAGAAACTACACGGAAGAACTTCCGGAGCAACTTCCTGATGGAACCACCAGTACGAACTTTTCCAATAATTATCTGGAAGTGGAGAATTTTAGAAAAAAAAACTTCCTAGAGGAACTTCCGTAGCGTAGCTGTAAGATTTTGGGAAAGATATCTCAATTTTGGTAAAGATTTACTGCCCATAACCGCATATTTGTCGCATTCGACATTTTTGACAATTTCAAGTTAATGCCGGGGAGAGTCATTAAATGATGAATACTTTCGATGAACTTACTGAAAATTACAGCAGTTCATGCAATAACGGAGTAGCAACTGCAGGCGGTCAATAAAAAAAAAACGAAATGCTCATGCTCTAAGTTTGCAGAACGGGTTGATGATTTTACATTTCATAATTATTAACGATAGATAAATCTTGCATCATCTGATGATTAGTTATTCAAAAAAAAATATATATATATAGAGAAGAACCATAACAACTAGTATCACTGGACAAATGATAATCAATAAAGTTTGCATATTTAAATTTTTATGTGAACTAGAAGCAGCTTTTAATATGCAACTTTCAAACTATTTTATTGATTTAAGATTGCTTTGTCAGTGTTGATTGCGCCACGTCAAATAACCCATCTAACTCTTCATGCCCCATGGCGATTGACGTTGAACATCAAACACGGCGTTGTCATTTATCTACCAAAGACAACATTCAGCAGAATGACACAATGAAGGAGAGACAATAGCCATACAGCCACGTGACGACTTCTAATCTAAAGCGTTGTGAAATTACCTCTTAAATGCACCTTTAATTTGCTTTATCTAAAGTTAATATTCCGTTCACTTAGGGAATTTTATAAAATAGTATACAGATAATCGTGAATTTATGATTAAATGTGAGATATAATGGATTATGAAATGAACTTAATGCCTAAATGACCTAACTATGTTTGCTATTACAGAGTAAGACAAACATGCTCCATTGAACTAAAATCGATAGATTTAATCGCTCTTAGCATGCGGGGTAAGTTTGCTGAAATAATGGTCTTGTAAATGCTGATTTCTGAATCTTAATTTAGCATGAGCCTTAGCGACTGAAATTATCGGTGTATTACGATTGACAAGTCTAGGGTCCAATCATACATTTAGTATAGGTAAGGAACTCTATCAATGACTTTGTGGAACCTTACGACATCTTTCACTATTGACAGACCAGACAAGACAGTGACCATAAAGTTGGATTCGACGAACCGTATTGTATAGTTGAGGGGTAGCAAACACCATAGTAAGATGTTGAATTAGATAATTTAGTATCAAAACTCACTGTTCCTTTATTCTGCAGGAATTTTGTAATTATATCTGAGTCGAACAAAAAATTGACAAAATCTACTACCCGCTACCGCCCAACAATTTACAAAATTCTATGCTAAGCATACAAAATGTCTAATAAGACTTCGCCAACCGGGCCTGAGCTGGACGCGGCCACAGCCGTGGAGGGTGTTACAGAGACGGAGTCGAAAATAAGTACCATTGAAGCAGCTGTAGTAACCGGGATCACCAACCTCAGAATCGTGGAACACGTGGCAAGCGGAGCGAAGAATGATGAGGTGAAATCGGTAACTGGCGCGACGAGCGCAACAGCAGTGCAGGATTTCGATTTACCGTCTAGAGTACAGGAGAGCACTAACGCGGCTGGCAGTGGGACCAGTAGGCCGAAATATAATGCATTATTGAGCGAAGCTAGAGGCATGGATAGTATTCGTCTGGTGCAAAATAGAACACACGTTAAACCACCAAATGCGACTATCCGCGTCAGAGTGACTCGGTTCAGTCACTGCGAACTCTGCAACGATCGCGATAACAGCAGGATGGTACAATGCGACAACTGCGATCTGTGGTACCATTTTACATGTGTCGAAGTTACTGGTGGGATTGCAAACCAAAGTTGGAATTGCCCTATGTGTTCGTTGAACGAAGGTAACCCAGCATGCGCAGAAGAGGTACGTTCTGAAACTCCAGTTCAGGAATTGCTTCCAAATCCCCCAAACTCGAGGAAAGCCGCCAGTCATACAAGTAGCAAGCGAAGTGAGCAGCGAAAACTAGATAGGCAGTTACAAATGCTGGAGGAAATGAAGCAAATTGAGCAAAAATACCTGAAGGAAAAGTATCGATTGCTGGACGCTGCGGATGATGATGAAGCAACCGTGACGAGCGATGAAATTATGGGAAGTGCAGAGATGTCAAAAGTTCAAGGTTGGCTGCGGGATACAGAGAACTGTGGAGAAGACTATGACTCCGGTTTAATCGAAGAGGATCCTCATAGTGGAGTACATTTGAACAAATCGAAAGCAAACGTGAATCTACCTGACCATAGAAGGCAAGCACCCATCGATCATCTTGCACAGAGAGGGCAGCATAGTTTTGTTCCCAACCTGCGTTCTACTCCCCGAGAAGTAGTTACACAACTCATGGCGAAACCCCGAATAGATTCGCTCGACCGATTCGATTTTATGCATGGCAATCCCCATCGGAGCCAACATCATACAGTTGCAGCCCCCATCACCTCAAGAGTGCAGTTTCATGCGACGTCAGCGACTGGAGGTGCAGGCGGTCCCTCTCAAACATTCAGAACAGATATACCGTTTCGCCAACCCACTGTGACCAACGCAAGATCAACGTTGACGCAATCAGTGATGGGCAATCAAACACTTTCAGGCAGACAACCGAGCATACACGATCACGACTCAAACATTGTCGAGAACGCTTATACATTTAACCACAGTCAACTGGCAGCACGCCAAGCTGTGCCTAAAGAACTACCCGAATTTTACGGAAATCCCGAAGATTGACCTCTCTTTTATTCAATGTACATATCCTCAACACAGATGTGCGGCTACTCGAACGAAGAAAATATGCTTCGGCTAAGAAAATGTTTGAAAGGAAAAGCGCTGGAAGCCGTCCGATGCCGGCTGCTGCATCCATCGAACGTTTCCAGTGTAGTATCAACTCTTAGAATGTTATAGGAAGACCAGAAGCCATCGTTCAAGCATCGATAAAAAAGATTCGTAATTTACCTGTAATAATAGCAGGTTTATTGAACAACATTATTATTTGGACATCCCTACTACGTTATATGTATATCTCATTAAACACACACTGTCTCACCATGCATTGCTATAGGGACAATTATTGTCAAGCTAGGTAGGACTGCGTCACTCACCCAGTTGTTTGTGCACCGTTTGACCATGTGGACGTGAATAAAAAAGGCATTAAAACGTAACTTAAAACATGGTGTCAGAAACGGTAATTTACCCGCGTGATTGAAATTTGTGTTAGAATGGACAAGGCAAAAGCGTAACACAAAGTACGAGTGATTCTGAAGAAACAGAAGATTGCGTGAGAAAAGTTCTGGAGAAAATCGAAGATGGCTACCGGACTCGATCTTCGACTGCCACAGCCTCTCGATTGTGCCGACTTGGCTAAAGAATGGCCTCGTTGGAAGCAGGCGTTTGGAATATACCTGCGAGCGAACGGTAAAATTGCGGAAAGTGAGGAAAACAAAATCGCCATTTTCCTATGGCTGATTGGACCCCGTGGTGTCGAAATTTTCAACACGTTGTATCCTGATAAAGCAAGCGCGGATCATCTTTTCGGCGTTGGTGATGCCGAATTCGGAGATGCTGTTGACGTGGTGGTGGAGGAACCGAGAGAAGAGCAAATACTCACACTTGCAAAAGTGATCGCTTCGTTCGACGAGTATTGCCTTCCACGTAAGAACATTGCCATGGAAGCCTTCAAATTCAACACCATCGCACAGAAAGAGAGGCAAACATTCGCCGAGTTTGAGACTGAACTTCGTACACAAATACAGTATTGTGAGTTCAAGTGTCAGCAGTGTCAATCATCCTATTCAGATCGCATGCTGCGTGATCGGATAATTATTGGCATACAGGATAAAAAACTCCAACTGAGACTTCTTGATGGACGAGATGACCCGCTGGCGAAGGTCGTTGAAACTTGTAAGGTGTTTGAAGCTGCGTCGGCGAACAAGCTTATTCTTGACCGTAAGGCGAACCTACTGGAGGTAAATTCAATGGAGAAGCCACCCGAAGGACAGAAGGAGATAGCTGTCATCAATTGGAAACAGTGTTACAATTGTGGAAAGCCGTTCAACCAAAACCATCGTCGTTCGTGCCCGGCGGTGAATGTGAAATGTTTTGCGTGTGGTAGTGTGGGCCATTTCAGCAAGTGCTGTCGTCGTAAGCAGCAGAAGGAGGACCCCAATACGAAGCAACCGATGAAGCAACCGACGAAGCTACCAGGCCAGATGGATAAGGCGAAAGCAGTTTACACTGTCAATTGGAGTGACGCAGGTGAGTTTCTTATTAGAAGAAAGGTTAGCAATGCATGTGTGAATGATTCTAATGAAACGATTGATTTGTATAGAATAAATTCAACTGGAAATGGCACTGATGGTTCGGGAGCTTGGCGAAAGGTTTATCAAGTGGGCAATAAAGAAGTGCGTTTTAAACTAGACACTGGAGCCGATGTGAACTGTATACCTATTGATGTGGTGAATAAGGTGGGCGTACCAATACAAAATGTAAACAATACTCATGTTGTGGATTACAGTTCGAATCAAATAAAAATTCATGGAATAGTAAACTTGACGTGCTTCGATCATGCTAAAGGTAGTAGTCATTGTGCTGATTTTTTGGTTGTTGATTCTAATTTTGAGCCATTGCTGGGTTTGCAGTCTTGTGTTGATTTTGGATTGATCAGTCGTCTGAATAGAGTCCAACAACTTAACCCTGTTCGTGAGGATAAAGCAGAATTCGTTGAAAAATTCCGTGATGTTTTTGAAGGATTAGGGAAATTTCCTGGTCAGTGTTCAATAGTGCTCAAGGAAAATTCCGTTCCAACTTTGTTCTATAGAAAGCGCATTCCACTGGCTTTGCATGACAAAATAAAAACTGAACTTAAACGAATGGAGGACGAGAGTATTATTGCATATGTTGATTATCCAACGGATTGGGTCAGTAACATGCAGGTGGTGGAAAAATCTAATGGTGCATTACGGATTTGTCTCGACCCCAAAGCGTTGAATCAATGTATTAAGCGTGAACATTACCTCATTCCAACACAACAGGATTTGTTTAGTCGTCTCTCTGGCAAGAGAGTTTTCACGGTGCTCGATTTAAGCAGTGGGTTTTGGCAGATGGAGTTGGATCGAAAAAGTTCTGACTTGACCACTTTCATGACTCCTTTCGGACGTTTTCGGTGGACACGGGTTCCGTTTGGTCTGAACAATGCACCGGAAATGTTTCAACGTAAAATGGTGCAGATTTTCGGTGATATTGCTGGCGTGGAAATTTACTTCGATGATATGGCAATAGCTGGAGTCGATGAAGCTGAACATGACTACATAGTGTCGCAAGTTATGCAACGTGCTCGAGAAAACAATGTCAAATTCAACATGGATAAATTGCAATTTCGTAAGAATCGGGTAAAATTCATGGGTAATATGATCGGATGTGGGGAAGTGCTTCCTTTAGAGAAAGATGTAAGGGCAATCACGGAAATGCCGAAACCAAAAAACGTTGCAGATGTCACACGGTTTCTCGGTTTGTGTAAATATTTAGCCAAATTCATGCCGAATCTCTCTAAGCGTACAGCAAACCTGCGTAAATTGACACACAATGATGCTCCGTGGAACTGGAATGATGTGCATGAGCAAGAGATGAATGATATTGTGAAAAGGATTTCAGATGTGCCAGGCCTAGCTATTTTCGATCCAAAAAAGCCCTGTATCATACAGACTGACAGCTCAAAAGATGGTTTTGGTTGTGTCTTGCTTCAAGAAAATGGTCCGGTCGCATACGCCTCAAGAACTTTAACGAAAAGTGAGCAACGGTGGGCTCAAATTGAAAAGGAATTATTAGCAGTGGTATTTGCCTGTCAAAGATTTCACTATTTTGTCTACGGTCGAGATTTTGTGGTACAGTCTGACCATAAACCGCTTGAAACTTTGATCAAAAGGAATATTGATGATGTAACCCCTCGTCTGCAACGCATGTTCCTGATACTTCTCAAATATCCTGGACTTTCTTTAGTGTACACACCAGGAAAGAGTTTGCTTGTGGCCGATTGTCTTTCGAGAGCTGCTCTTCCGGAAACTGGCGAAGCACAAGAAGATTTAGAGAACGTTGTCCACACTCTTGTTAAGAAAGCATGTATGTCCAAGGATAATTTTGACTTGTACGTTGAAAAACTGAACCAAGATGAACGTTATTTACGCATTACTAAATACGTCGAGACCACGTGGCCACCATATCACAAACTAGACGATTTGGGCCAGCTATTCTACAAATATCGTGAACAGCTTCATTTTGAGAACGGACTTCTTTTTAAGGACCACCGTTTGGTAATACCTACAGCTCTACAGGCAACTGTATGTAGGTGGTTACATGCTCCCCATTTAGGAAATGAAAAAACTCTTGCTCGAGCAAGAACACAGTTTTTCTGGCCAGGGATGACAAACGATATCAAGGAAGTAACTACTAACTGTACGGTTTGCGAGAAATTCCGGCGTAATAATCAGAAGGAGCCACTACTGCAGGATTCACCACCGGAGTATCCGTTCCAACGTGTCTCAACTGACATTTTTGAATACGGAGGAAGTGATTGGTTAGTTCTAATCGATGCATATTCTGGATTCATCTGTTCTGATCGTTTGGAAGACAAAACAATGCGTAGTGTTTGTAGACTATTAGATCGATTTTTCAATTGTTATGGCTATCCAACAGTAGTTCGAAGCGATAATGTACCGTTCAACTCTCGGGAATGTGACAGATATGCCAATTTGAACAACATTTTGTTTGAGTTCTCAAGTCCCCGATATCCCCAAAGCAATGGACTTGCGGAAAAAGGAGTAGCAATTGCCAAAAATATTTTGAAACGATGCTATGAAACGGGAGAAGTCGATCAGTTTCAGTATAGATTACTCGAATACAATTCAACACCGGTTGCTAGTATGCAGTTATCTCCCAGCCAGCTGTTCTTCGGAAGACTTGTGAAAACCCGCTTACCTATTGAAGAAACACTGTTGAAAAGGAATGTTCTCGAAGAATGTGACGTGCAAAGAAGAATTCAAAAAAAGCGTGCTGTTCAGAAGAACTACTATGACCGACATGCGAAACAATTATCGATGCTTAAATCAGGTGATAAAGTGATCTTTAAGAAGAATGCACGAGAGTGGCATTACGGAACTGTAGTTCGAGATGTGAATGGGCGTTCTTATGTGATTCGAGATACTTTTGGGAATCACTTCCGTCGTAACCGAAGGTTTATGTCACGTACGATAAACAATGACTCTAATCCAAGTGAAGTTCTGTTAGAAGATCATGCTGTGAAGTATTTTATGAATGAACATTCACCCAGGGTTGGAAGTCCGCTCGAATCATGTATTAATGTACCAAGGGTTGTAAGTCCACCTGAAACATATGGTAACGAACTTAGGGTTGCAAGTCCGCCTGAATCGTGCACAGGAAAGGTTGACAATTCACCTATAGTGCCAGAAAGCATCGAACCTGAAACTAGTGATCGATCACTGCAACAAATATTTCAAAGCACTCATCCCGAGCCTGACCATCAGCCGCCAGTCAGTAGTTCGAGGTCTACTCGAAGTGGTCGTACGGTTGTCCCACCAGATCGTTACGGACAATGGCAGTACTAGTTTGTTCAAGAAGAAAGCGTGTAATAATAGCAGGTTTATTGAACAACATTATTATTTGGACATCCCTACTACGTTATATGTATATCTCATTAAACACACACTGTCTCACCATGCATTGCTATAGGGACAATTATTGTCAAGCTAGGTAGGACTGCGTCACTCACCCAGTTGTTTGTGCACCGTTTGACCATGTGGACGTGAATAAAAAAGGCATTAAAACGTAACTTAAAACATTACCACCGCCACAAGTTGAAAAATTCGACACCATAATTAATTTCGCTTTGACAATAGAAAATCTGGTAGCCACTATTGAAGCATGTGATGTTGAGGATTTCATATACAACGCTGCTTTGAAATATGAGTTGATAGAACGCCTTCCACCTGTGCTAAAACTAGACTGGGCTAGGCATTCTAGGAACAACCCCGCACCCAACTTAATGGACTTCAGTCGTTGGTTATACGCGATCGCTGAAGATGCGTCCACTGTTATGCAGACGTCAAGTAGTATTGCAAAGAATCGTTGGACTAAGAACGATGGTTTTATCAACGCCCACTCTGAAGGTGAGCTAAATGAGACTCAGTCATCACAAACCACATCGCAAGGATCACAATCATACGGCCGAGTGTATAGTTTGTAAAGGGAGTTGTAGCTCAATACCGAAATGTGAACGATTCACACAGCTCAGTTTAGACGCGAAATGGGATGTAGTACGAGAAGGAAGGATTTGTCGCAAATGCCATGTAGTGTACGGGAGTGCACATTGCTGCATCACCCATTGTTGCACAATGAAAAACCAGCAATTAAAAACACCAATTCCGAAGCTGACGGAGCCGGAAGCTGTAACATCCATCAAACGCAAACCAATGATGTTCTGTTTAGGATTGTGCCTATTATTCTTTATGGACCACAGAAGTCAGTGCATACATATGCATTTATAGATGACGGTTCGGAGTTAACGCTCATGGAAGAGGATCTAGCCAAAGAGCTAGGTGTTGCTGGTATAAGATCGTCATTGTCTTTGAAGTGGACTGGTGGGACTAAAAGGGTGGAAGAAGAATCGCAGTTAGTCAACGTCAAAATTTCAGGCATTGGGATACAATCAAGACAGTACAAGATGGATAACGTACATACAATTACGAGCCTGCAACTTCGACCACAAACGCTGCTATTCTCGGAAATGCAACAGAAGTTCAGCCACCTACAAGGTTTGCCAGTCGCTTCTTATAACAATGTTAGTCCTCGAATACTAATTGGTCTCGACCACGCTGAGCTAGGGCACACCATGAAAAGTCGAGAAGGAAGACTAAATCAGCCAATTGCTGCCAAAACTCGTTTAGGGTGGATACTCTATGGAAGTTGTTCACAAACAAACTCAAAGCTCAATCACGTTAACTTCCACAGCATCTCTCTGTGTGAATGTAACAACGAAATCGATAGTACTCTTCATAATGCCATGAAAAATTATTTTGCTCTCGACAGTCTTGGAATTTCCAAACCCGAAAAGACTTTACTGTCAACTGACGAGCAACGTGCTGTCGACCTCCTCGAGAAAGGAACCGTTCTAAAGAATGGACGCTACGAAACAGAACTCCTTTGGAAATATGACAACGCTCGTTTCCCAGAGAGTAAAGGCATGGCGTATAGGAGATGGTTATGTCTCGAAAAGCGTATGAATCGAGACCCACAATTTGCAGAAACAGTGAGATCTAAGATAGCAGACTACCAGTCTAAGGGATATATTTGTAAGCTGACATACAAGGAGCTGCAGAATGAGAACCAACAAAGGGAATGGTATTTACCAATGTTTCCTGTTTTGAATCCCAACAAACCGGGCAAGGTAAGGCTTGTATGGGACGCTGCGGCAAAAACACACGGTATAGCACTTAACTCGTTATTGTTGAAAGGGCCCGACCTGTTGACATCCCTCCTGACTGTCCTTGTTCAATTCAGAGAGTTTCGGATCGGGCTTTGTGGAGATATCAGGGAAATGTACCTGCAGATACTGTTGAAAGGAGATACCCGACTGTGCTTCTTCTGGAGGGAAAATGAACAGGACATCGATCCCAGCGTCTTTGCGATGCGGGTGTTGCCGTTTGGAGTATCATGTGCGCCTAGTATCGCGCAATACGTGAAAAACGTCAATGCACAGAGATACGAAGAACAGCATCCCACAGCCGTTAATTCTATTGTCAAGCAACACTACGTGGATGACATGCTTTCAAGCGTTGAAACGGAAGAAGAGGCTACGGATTTAGCACGCACCGTGAAAAAAATCCACGCTGAAGCCGGTTTCGAGATGCGAAATTGGATTTCAAATTGCCCGGAAGTATTATCAGCTCTGAATGAGCAGGGAACTGAAGAGAAAGAATTAAACTTGGCAGAAGGAGTTAGCACCGAAAAAGTCCTTGGAATGTGGTGGAATACGGCTACCGACTGCTTTACGTTTAAAATATCGCCAAGATATGATCCTGTTCTCATATCGGGTATTCGTCGACCAACGAAACGTGAGGTGCTAAGGACTTTGATGATGATATTTGATCCCTTAGGACTGATCGGGCACTTTTTAATGTTTCTGAAAAGGATATTACAAGAAATTTGGAGAACGTCCATCGGATGGGACGATCCCATTGAAGAAAATCAATTTGAATTATGGTTGCAGTGGTTGAAGGTACTTCCAGAAGTCACGAAGGTAGAGATTCCTCGATGTTACAGAACGACTACCTCAGTCAGAAGCTCTAACGATGTCCAAATGCATATATTTGTCGACGCAAGTGAACAAGGTTTTGCAGCGGTTGTATACCTGAGATTTCACGAAGATGACAACATTGAAGTTGCCTTAGTAGCTTCAAAACCCGCGTGGCGCCGTTGAAATTTCTGTCAATCCCTCGATCCGAACTTCAAGCTGGTGTTATAGGAGTTCGATTAGCGACCAGTATAGGACAGTCTCTCTCAATTAGAGTGAATCGAAGATATTTTTGGACCGACTCAAGCGACGTAATTAGTTGGCTGAACTCAGATCACCGAAGATATAGCCAGTTTGTCGCTTTCCGTATCAGCGAGATACTCGAGTCCTCGGATGTAAGTGAATGGCAGTGGCTACAGACCAAAGAGAATGTCGCAGACGAAGGAACAAAATGGAAACGGCTACCAGACATGTCTAAAAATAGTCGCTGGTTCAATGGACCACAGTTTTTGAAAAAACCTGAAAGCGAATGGCCTTCAAAGAAACACATCTCAGAAGCAACTAAGGTAGAGCTGCGACCACATCTACTGATACACATGCTGTTACCGGAACCGATTATAGATCCGAATAAATTTTCAAAGTGGACATCACTACTACGTAGCACAGCTTTCGTGTTTCGTTTCATCAAAAACGTGAGAGCAGCAAGCCAAGAACATAAAACCTCTGGAGCCATGACACAACCGGAGTTGGCAGAAGCTGAAAATTATCTATATCGATTAAGCCAGTGCAGTGCCTACGCAGATGAGATAGCAGCATTATCTAACTCAAAAGTATCCGGTAGTTGGAAGTTGACAGTTCTAAAGACCAGCCCAATATACCGACTCTGTCCGTTCTTAGATGAACACAAGGTGCTACGCGTACACGGTCGAACCGCCGCGTGTAAATATATAGACACAAATACAGCTAATCCAGTAATCCTCCCAAGGCACCATCAAATTACGAAGCTTATCGTGGCCCATTACCATCGTAACTACCAACACCAGAATCATACTACAATTATCAACGAGTTGCGCCAACGCTACAGCATTTCACGGTTGAAAGCTACGTACAATCGAAAGGAATGTCAACAGTGCAAAAACTATCGTGCTCAACCGCAGCCACCGCTGATGAGTGATTTGCCCCTGTCTCGCCTAGACGCCTACGCTCGTCCCTTCACACACATGGGTGTTGACTATTTCGGACCGCTATTGGTCAGCATCGGACGACGACAAGAAAAACGATGGATTCTGCTTGCTACTTGTCGTACCGTCCGCGCTATTCATCTTCAGGTGGTTTATTCCTTAACTACCAACTCCTGTATAATGGCATTAAGGAATGTGATGGCAAGGAGAGGAATACCAGCAGTCATCTATAGCGACAGAGGCACAAATTTTCAAGGTGCGAGTAAAGAGCTTATGGTAGCTATGGAAAACATCGACCACGAAAGAGTTGCGACAGAATTTACTACACCGTACACAACATGGACTTTCATCCCACCTGCGTCGCCACATATGGGTGGTGCGTGGGAGCGCCTTGTGCATACGGTAAAACAAAACCTTTACAAATTCCAGTCTAATCGCAGTGTATCTATGGAAGTTCTTGAAAATATGTTGGCAGAGGTAGAGAATGTTGTTAACTCTCGCCCACTGACTAACATTCCTATCGATAACGATCAGTGTTGACGCCCAACCATTTTCTTTTGGGGTCCAGTAACGGAATGAGGGCCTGGGTTCAGTTCGACGACAGTTCCACAGTGCTGAAGAATTGCTGGCAACTATCCCAAGCCATGGCGAATCAATTTTGGAAACAGTGGATTCGAGACTATTTGCCATCAATCACACGAAGGACAAAATGGTTTGAGAAGGTGGAACCCGTTGAAGTTGGCGACGTTGTCATTCTAGTGGACCCTAAATTACCTCGGAATACTTGGCCCAAAGGCAGAATCATCGGCATCAAGCGTGGGAAAGATGGGCAAGTACGGAGTGCTACGATACATACTTGCAGCGGGATATACGAGCGACCAGTCGTGAAAATAGCCGTTCTTGACGTAGGCGTTAAACATCATACGCGTCAGGATGTTTAGAAGCGTATTCCGGGGGAGAGTGTTGATTGCGCCACGTCAAATAACCCATCTAACTCTTCATGCCCCATAGCGATTGACGTTGAACATCAAACACGGCGTTGTCATTTATCTACCAAAGACAACATTCAGCAGAATGACACAATGAAGGAGAGACAATAGCCATACAGCCACGTGACGACTTCTAATCTAAAGCGTTGTGAAATTACCTCTTAAATACACCTTTAATTTGCTTTATCTAAAGTTAGGGGTCTATTTTATAAGTCGAGTCGATCAAAATTACTCGACTGGAGTCACTGTCGACCGAAAAACTCGCTCGACTCAGCTCTGTCACTCGAGTTTTTCGACAGTTGTCACTCTATGTGACTGGATTACTATGGGAGTCGACGGGTGACATCTGAAATATGCATGCTTGCTTTGATCGACAATGAATACAGACGAGTCACTGAATCTGTTCGATTTATAAAATAGGCCCCTTAATATTCCGTTCACTTAGGGAATTTTATAAAATAGTATACAGATAATCGTGAATTTATGATTAAATGTGAGATATAATGGATTATGAAATGAACTTAATGCCTAAATGACCTAACTATGTTTGCTATTACAGAGTAAGACAAACATGCTCCATTGAACTAATATCGATAGATTTAATCGCTCTTAGCTTGCGGGGTAAGTTTGCTGAAATAATGGTCTTGTAAATGCTGATTTCTGAATCTTAATTTAGCATGAGCCTTAGCGACTGAAATTATCGGTGTATTACGATTGACAAGTCTAGGGTCCAATCATACATTTAGTATAGGTAAGGAACTCTATCAATGACTTTGTGGAACCTTACGACATCTTTCACTATTGACAGACCAGACAAGACAGTGACCATAAAGTTGGATTCGACGAACCGTATTGTATAGTTGAGGGGTAGCAAACACCATAGTAAGATGTTGAATTAGATAATTTAGTATCAAAACTCACTGTTCCTTTATTCTGCAGGAATTTTGTAATTATATCTGAGTCGAACAATAAATTGACAAAATCTACTACCCGCTACCGCCCAACAGTCAGCAATATTTTGTTACATATTGACGAGTTGAGAAATTCAGTAAATTGTATCCTTATTCTAACAAATCGACTGAACTTCCAGCTTTTGAAATGAAGTTGATCTAGTCAAGGTCCAAAACATTCTGTTGAACAAAATTCATCGAATTAATATAGCTAGTGATTCTAGTGATGACAATCCACATTTCTCAAAATTTCTGAAAATTGTCTTTCATTCATTCCCTCAGGGGGTCGCGACCCACAGTTTGGGAAATTATGCACTAAAGTATTTCTATCCTGTTTCGCCTGACCTGTGCTCTCATCAACAGGAAACTGTTAACACCTTTTGAGGCCGGAAAAGACCAAACCGGTAGAATCTCCGCACGTGATAAGCATCAACAGCAATGGTGACAAGGACAAGGTGGAAATAACAGGTGTGAGAAAAATGTACGGTGCTAAAATCGTAGGCTGCTAACGTCCGGTTTCAGTCCACTCTGCTTTGCACTGCTGAGGCAGACCGGAAATGAGACTGAGTGTTTATGATACTGGTCAGCAAACTGTCGTATCTCCACATCCGGAACATGTTCGAAACCACTGTACTTTTCCTCGCTCTCGAAGGTCGCCCTTCTAATGAAGGTGTCTGGACAGCATAAAAATAATAACAAAACACTGTCCGTTCTTTGCATCATGGTGGTGCTACAAAGGATACGTGGGAAATTTATGTTTATCAGACGAAAGATCCCATCAGAGTTGTTTACTCTCCAACACCGCACATCTCTTCGCATCGCTGACAAAAGGTGTCAAGGCATATCCCACAGAAAAGGGTTCTTGGATGCCAAACAAGCACAAGCAGGATATTTGATATACACTTTGGCGGTTGCTGAGAGGAACAAAGTGCCCTCATTGTGTCCCTTTGCCAAGCCGTGACCTGTGGGATAGATAATTATGTTTATATCTGATATAAAGCGTTTTTCTCTACGAAAAACTCTTCTCTATGCAGACTTTAATAGAAACACAGTGTAACCATCGATATTATTCCCCCACCGTTCATTTCATTGCTCATTCCAGCTGATTGAATTCCAATCTATTGTCAATCATTGAACCGAACAAGCAAGTGACATGGATATGTTTGATTAGATGGGGTTCATTCAGGTTTTTATTTTTCTGTTGCTTGTTGAAATTGATCAAACCAGAATAGTGACAAATGTAAAAAAATAGAAATCAGAAAAGCATGAAACGGGTAATTTCATATCACCGCATACAAATCCGATTCGATGGTACGTGGAAAATTTACATTTTGTGCAAGCAGGCTTAAGCTGCTTTTATTGATGTCTCTCTTTTGTGTAGTTCAAATCACATGTATAGAGTGTGCATCGTGCTCTACTTAACGTACACAAGTACACTCTGTTGAGATAAATTATAATACTTCATAAAACTTTAAACAGTATTTTCAGTGCTACTTGTTATACACCCTTTTAAGATCCATGTTAAACCCATGCTATGAATTTTCTGTATTTTTTTTTAATTACGTTAATTTCTTATATCTAGGTGTTTTGTGTTAGACTACACTTTCATTCTTATTCTAATTCTAAAATAAAATTAAACTCTTGTTAACATTTTTCTTACCACTCGATGGGAATGTTTTTTTTTATTAAATTTTCTAAGGTAGAAAAAAAAGAAACACTTGTGAACCTAGGATTGAACCTCATCCCGAGAAATTTTTTGGTGACATAAGAAAGCATAAAGATACTTCAGCGCTCATGCATAATAATTACTAATGCCGGGAAGGATTCTCCGTGAGAATCCCAGGAGGTATTCAGTGAAAACTGATAAGAAATCACCGTAAGAATTCTTAGAGGAATCTCTTGAAAGCATATGGTTGGTTTATACCTGAAAAGTTCGAGGAAGCATCGCAAATTCCTCGTGAGTTCTCTAAAAGAATTCTTGAAGGATTCAATTTACTGGATAAGACAAAAAATGAATATTTTCCGTAGTGAAAATGAATCACAAACAAACTATGGAATTAGTTAAAATCGTGATTATTGTGACCGACATTACTTCTGTAAACACGGATTTGCTAGGCCCCCTCCAAAAATTTAATAATTAATTAAATTAAATTAAAATTAAATTAAAATTAAAATAAATTAAATTCGAACATAAGATGAATGCAGATTTGTGACAGAATTGTTAGTAGGATTCTAACAAAATCATTGGCATTATTCGCACAGCGCTCAAATAAGAATATTTTTTTTAAGAATCTCATGGGCAAGAATTTGAATTTTACATATTCCTGGTCAGAAAGAAATCGCTTCATCTTAATTTCACCTAGCGATGACCGATTTTAATGGAGTGAAGTGCATGGGCGTAAATAGGCATCAGACTTGAGGGGGGCCAAGGCCCCTTCTCATGCGAGAAAAAAATCGTAAAGGATTTAGATAACTTAACAATGCTTGTTTCGATAATATGTATGAACCGATTATAGTGGCGCACTTTCAAACAGAGGTAGATCAAACCCTAAAAATCGTCCAAAACCGATTGTTTAATATTCGTAGATACCAGTATTTAAAAATCTATTTTTTTCTTCTTATATCGCCAAGATGACGTACTCAACCCAATCTTATAGATCTCGAAAAGTATACATGGACTTAAAAGCAGACTATAATCAGGATTAACCTTTCCAACTCGATTTGAATTAGACTTTTGTAAAGTTATAAAACAATATAAAGATTCAAATGTATCAGTTCAATGGAGGTTCAAGATCAATGTGAAATACATACCTCTTCAAGCCGACAAGTCAAAAATATATCAATAGAATATATGGATTATTATTGCTCAGCATTTCTATAGCCATCGATTCATTTCTCTAAACCTCTCGAAACCAAAATTTTGAACATAGGATTGAATAAAACAATTTTTGTTAGTGTTAAAACTTTAAATCCTCAAGCTGGTCGGCTACTATCATATTGAAGGATTGAAGTTTTTCTTGTATTCAAATAAAGCTGTCGTCAGCAAATTCGTACGATAACAGTGGTTTGAAAAAAGTAAGAGGTTGTTTCCGAGATACGACCGCCAAGTTGACGTTGGATAACGTTAGCTTCTTCTATTTCCTGATTTAGGACCGTCACGAACTTATGAAAGATTTCTAGGTACTGACAAAAAATCTAATCAATTTTCAAACTATTTGTTGCATGTCAATTCTGATCTATTATGGATATTGAGTGTTATTATTTGGTTGGTCCGGTTAACACTTCAACACCGATAGAACCGGTCGATGGAAGATGAAGCATGAGCGGTAACTTTTGCTCTCCAAACAAATATACCGGTTGAACGTTAGGTCCATTCATGATCTACTAAGATTGGTTGCTTTAGTGGATTCCGAAGCCAGTTTGAGGTTGAGGCTCTAGGCAATGAAGTCCGCTAACTCTGTGTACTCCTCTTTGCTCAAATCGATGTTGAAGTTACCTGTCACGATGATTGGCATGGTCTCCTTTTGATACTCGAAGAAGTTCCGCGCCATAAAGAACTTCTTCTGCTTCATTGTGGTACCCGGAGAAATGTAGAAGCAAACCAGTAGAGCCCGACAATTCATTATAGTGATCTCGGCAGCGCAAATATCACCATAATCATCTGACAAGCCCAGCTCCACATCATAACAGGTGCAGAGTTGGCGAATCTTGTGCGCCACAGCAATCGTTGTTGCTGGCGGTGAAAACGATCAGGACTTCTTGATTAAGGCCACGGGACGGTGTTTTAATCACCCTCTCCATTTGAAAAGTTAATCTCAAGTACCACTCAATATATCGATGCGAAAAATGTATCACTAGCATTATATAAATGTAGTGCACAACCCATTAAATTTTCAGTTTAATCGGTTTACTAAAACTAGAGATTTGCTTGTGCAAAGATTTGATGATAATTGTTAGAGTGAGACAAAAGATAGGGAAAATAACAGGTGTCATTTGAGACCGATCTGCGATTCCAGAGGTTTGTTTGAGGATACCAACCTGTACGCGATCCACGCCAAGCGTGTCACCATTATGCCGAAGTACATCCAGCTGGCTCGTCGTATCCGTGGCGAAGGCGCTTAAATTGCATTGAAGCACAATTTCAAACAACAACCCTTTACAGGGCCACTATTGAATAATTAATATTTAGTTATCAATTTTAATTTCGAATGATAAGTTTTCAACGGAGATAAATGACAAACAAAGTTTTATCTAGGTTCCCGTCGCTCGGGTCGGGCGGCGTTAGCATTTTTGCAGTCCTCTCTGTGTGTGTATTTCGATTCGATCGACAATTTCTTACCAAATCAAAACGTCAACAAAGCTGTTGCTGATAAGTTTTAGCTCTTTGTTCGCCAAGTTGATACTGATCGCTCTAGCATGCGACGACGACAACGGCATCATTCAATCATCACTAATTGCGAGGCAAACCGTGATGGATTCTTAATTCAAGTGCCGTTCGCGATTTACCTGACCGCGCGCACAATGGGAATTTTATTTCTTGACACTGTGATTCTCGAGAAGCATTATTTAGCCGTGATAAATGATTGCATGCAAATTACTGACCAAAATCTGAATCAATCACATCCAATCACCAGTAATGTCACTCTTCACGGTAGAAAATTCTCACAACTCTTTCAAAATTAAATGATCGTCCTGAAAAGGACGGTTGGGACTAGTCACCGTCGATCGAACTGGGTTGTCAATCCATTGTTAGACAGAAACACAGCAAAAGATTACCGAAGACGATTAAATCGAAATGCGGTCGGTAATTTTGTGCTTCGTTGTTTTCGTTGGTTTGCTCACTCCTCCGACGGCAATTTTCAAGGTTTCTAGACGAGTTCTCCACGAATTTGATGGTCTAGCTGGATGCCCATGGCCATGATGAGCGATTTCACGGAACCCGCAGCATTTAGCTTGGGTTGGGAATAAACAAGAGCAGAAGCAGCGGCAGCGACGAATGTGTAAAATTTATTCCGATAGGAGTCCTCCTCCGGTTGCTGGTCGACGATTGACTGATGTGCGGGGCTCATTGAAGCTTGGTTGGCTTCGACTGAACACGATAGAATAAAGAGGAGTAAGAAGAAGGCCGAAAGGGGCATTTCCCTTTGCATGACGAAAGTGGCTAAGATATCGAGCAATGATGTCTGTGCTAGGAATACACAAGAAAAATGTGCTTTTCTATGGAAAATAAGACATGCCTTGATATTTATCGATTTTTCAATAGTTAATTTTCATGAAAATCAATAGTTTTAATTATTGGAGTCGATTCGTAGAAAAAAATCTAATATTCAATGGTTAACTATTGATAATCAATAGTTTTCTTTTGTATGAAGGAAAATTTCTGATCCATGGGTGCCAAAATGATGAAAATTGTTCAATGAGAATTTCTTTTCAGAAGCATTCTAAATATGTCGCAATTTTGTTACATATGTTCTCATAAAATATGGCAAGTCTAAGAAGCTGTTGGAAATGCCACTCTATTTTACAATCGTTGTGAAATGTTGTGACGGCACTGCAGCAGCGTCCACGAATACAATATCAAATTGTCGTGCCATCAATTATTCCTGACAAATTATATTTTGTATGAAGCTGTGAGATTGATTGAGAGATATAAGATGTAATAAGGTCGAAAATATTATTCTTTCAACTCTTTTCAACACATTTGATGGCCCTGAAAAGCGCCGATTTGCTTATACGACGAACCAGCTAAATGACGTGACGTGGATGGCGCACAAGAGCAACGGATTGTTGATTACCGATGCTCACTTTTAAAATCTTGAGCGATTTCACAAGTCCGACGCTCGATTAGAAGCAGCTCCTCGGAACAGCAACTCAGAGGGCCTGTGGTATTTCGTTCCTAGCGGGCTTGCCTCTTGACCACCGATGCTGAGTTCAAAGTCGAAATCTGCAAGCGCGGATAAATTTGCGGCGGCGATGACGACGGCTTGGACGTTTTTCCGAGCGGCAGTAGTTCGCTGCTCGGAGAAGCGCCCAAGCCATCGTCATCGCCGCCGCAAATCAACCTTGCGTCTTCCTCTTCCGACGACACAAATTGAACTGTGACGGCGGGAGCAAACGCAAAGCGAAAATGACTCGCCCGACCGTGTGAACAGTCCGACCGCAAAAAGAAGACTGAGGGAAGAATTGTTGTTGTTGTTGTTGTTTGAGAGGGACTTTAACCCGAGGGTCATTCGTCCCTAATGAGGGAAGAAGCAGGACCGGTGCGCTTTTATAGTGGGAAGCGGAACCCAAAAATGAGCTTGAACGTGATTGGTTGGATAAGAAAGGGGTCAACATTTAAAGATTTTTCAATAGTTTGTTGCCAATAATCAATAGTGTCCTCCATTTGAATCGACGCGTAGATAAATTTCCGATCGATTGATGTATAAATATTGAAAATCTATCGACAAATGGCTGAGTTATTAGCGGTCAAAACCTGACCATTTTTCGTTACATGCTCTATTTTTCGTTTTTTGAAATTGTACCCCCATATGTTGCCGAAGGACGTTATCCAACGTCAAAAGCAGGATGGAAGGTATTTTGCTCATGGATTTATTATAGTCCAATCAGACTAAGGTAGGGCAACAGTTCGACCTTAGTGGTATAATCAAATACCATACAGTGAACCTTCAACATGTTTGCTATAAATTCGGTGATTGTCTTAAACAAAAGTGAAAATTTACTGGCCGAAACACAAAATATCGACACTTTTACGACAGACATACTTTATACCTGCCATAAACTTATGTTTACAAATAAATACAAACTAATTTTTCATCAAAAAATAGCCCAAAGCCCAAGAAAGCAGTTTTTCGCAAAATTAAGTGGAAATATGAAATGTTGGTGACTTTTTTTTTCGCACGATCAGACAAATTTCGATAAACTTGAAGACAATATGTGAACATGGGGTAATTTGTAAATTTCTCTGCGATCTTATATGGGTCGAACTTTTGCCACACTATGGGCCAAAAAGTGATTCCAAGCAATTATGTAACTAATACATCTCATCTTATCCTTATGATGACAAAAAATGCCCTTATATAAAAAAAATCACAGAAGATTGCATTCTTATTTATTTCCATGCAATGAAAGTTTGACCAAAAATTATAATTTTTACGTCAAAAAACAACAAATAGCCATCATTTTTTCCAAACCTCAATCGATGCTTATGATATTTGTAGTGAACATCTCTTACTTGAACACTATGGCATTTATGAGCTGTGATTCGAATTGAGCTAGAAATCTTGAAAAGATAATCTTGTTCCACTCGAACTTTTGCCCCACTCTCTATAGTAATGTTCAATTTTGGGCTACTAAAAATCGAAAAATAAATCCGGCCGGTCTTAAAATATAAATGCACGACTGAGACATATTAACTGAAAAGTACATGAGCTCATGCTTGAAAAACAATTAGTTTTTATACAGTAGATTGACATAGATGTTAGTAAAGGTCGCCTAACAAATGGCTGTTTCATTGGATTTGGTAAAATAAGGGATCTGAGCCAAGAGAAATTTAAGAATGTTTTGTGAATTTACATGCATAAAATTCTAATGTTAGTGTGACTTTGCAGAAAATTGACTTCGCAGAAAATCGATTGCAGTTAGGCTTTCTAGATTTTTCAAACTTGCAATAAAAATATATAAAAACAAAGCAGTACATCATTGATATCTCGTCATTGATCTAGGAACAATTTTCTTACAAATAACGCAACGTCTTCTAATTACAGAAATTTTACATCAATGCATATATATATGTAAAACTAAAAAACATCTCTGAATCGAATTGATGGAGGGATGGACCTGGTGTAGCGATTAGAACTGGGACCGAATCCCGTCCCGGACTTAAAAAGTAACAGTGGCGACTTCATTTGGAAGAGAAGTAAAGCTGTTGGTCTCGAGATGAACTAGCCCAGAGTTGAAAATCTCGTTAACAAAGGCAAAAAAAGAATTCATGTAATGCCCATATAACTTACGTAAGGCGCCAAAAAATGTTGAGCAAGAATTTTTTTTTTAAAATACAAGGTCATATTATAAAAGCGTGTCTAAAAACAATCTTCAGTATGAACAAGTTTTTAGGTTTTTTTTTTTTAATTTGTTTTTTTTTTTAAATTGTTGCGACATCTACGACATTACACGGTTCGATGTTGTTTTTTGTACGAACATCTTACTATACGTAAAGGGATTTATATGTTCACAGTTTTGTTGTCACATTTGAATGCAGTCTTCTTACCAGCAGTTCATATCTGTTCCCAACGATTCGGAGACAAATTTATGAAAAATTGAAAAGTTCGCGAAATATGTATACAAACTAAAGTTCACTTGCTGCCCCATTGTTTATTTCTATTTTTTTTTGTAAAACTTTACCTTAACTCTCTTACACAAACATTTCCCAGTAACAACGATTTGTTCTAGATAATTGATCACAAAATATCGCAGCTTGTTATGAAGAGACGTTGGTTTTCTAATTAACAATACCACTACAAATGGATCAAGCCAGTTCAGCTTATTCTAAAACATGCTTCAATAAATTTCAATATCGGGAAAGGGCAAAAAGGAAACAGTATGGCAGTATATGACGTTTTAAAATTACATAGGGCAAGTGTACCATTAGTGGTGCACCTAAGGGAAAACTGCTAAAACACGGTGTTAAGATCATGAAATATATATAATTTTAACGTATCATTCGATAGATCTCAAATCCTTCTATCATTCAAATGTATAAAAATCACGATACATTTGAAATTTCCCTGCAAAAAGCCTTGCACCAATAATAGGAACACTGTTCCTTTAGTGGAGGTATATTTTAAGGATGGTTCCTTTAGTGGCGCAAACCATTGATTTCTTATGGGACCCTCCACTATGGGTACTGATGCACCACTAAAGGTGCAAAGGAGCAAAAAAATTAAGCAAAATAATTGTTTTAAATAGTTTTACGATTAAATTTCATGAATATTATTCGATTACTTGTATCATTTTCGCATCGTACATAATACAAAAATATCACATAATCATTTATTAGCGCGAAACATGCCAAAACACACTACCTCCACTATTGGAGCTACCTCCACTAAGGGAGCGTTTGCCCTATTGCTATTGCCTGTCAAACAATGATCATCTAGAAATCTATATTCAAAATGCATTTAACGCGTTTAGTATAATAAGTGCATGTTCGATACTAGCGTTGGGCAAATTTGTCTGTAACATCGATGTTACTGAATCGATTCACATTTGAACTGCCGAATCGATTCATCGGTTTAATCGAATCCTTTGAATCGATGTTTTTGAATCGATTCGAATCGAATTCGAATTGAAATTTTTGAAGCTTGAAATGCATTTGTATTCGATTTAAACATCCATAAATTAAATCAGTTTTAGATTTCAATAGAACAGATTTACTACTTCAAGATAGTTCAAAATTTGGCTCCATTTCCATCAGTTCATTGAAAAATATTCATCAAGTTCAACAAACTAAATCGAATCAAAAAATCGAATAGAGAAAATCGATTCACCCGATTTCAGATACCCCAAACATCGATTCAAAAAATCGAATAATCGAAATGAAAACATCGATTTTTGGAAAATCGATTCAAAATCGCCCAACGCTATTCGATACTAAAAACTAGTTTTAACTATATTGTCATTTCTTCTCCATGTTTTTTTTTTCGGGGGGGTCCAAGCCCATGATTCGGGGGGGCCAGGCCCCCCCTGGCCCCTCCCTATTTACGCCAATGGGGAAGCGGTAAGTTAGCGGTTGTACGTTTCCATGATGATGGCAATGCAGCGGACTCCTTGGATGAATTTACGCATTTTGTTGACCCGAATTGAGAAAGGATCGGCGAATTGCAATGGTGCTTCAAAAAATGAATATGGTGAGTTTGTTCCAATCTGCAGCCAATGTAAATATAGCATAGCATAGCATAGACTGACTGTACATGTCAATGGATACTACTCCATGATCAATCTGCTGCACATGTAAATGTCAACCTTCTATTGGCCATTCATTTTTAGTTATCATCTAAACAGATAACACTGAATCAACTATTTCACGGTTCTGCCCCATGCTCGCCAAATCGATATGCACTTGCGCTCCACGCCTTCTTGTACCAACCGGATCCGAAGCGAACACCATTTTTGCAGGGTTGCTGTCCGGCATTCTTGCATCGTCCACGTTACATGCCCGTAGAGGACTACCGGCCTTATGAGCGTTTTGTACATGGTTCATTTGGTGCATGTGTGAATCTTTTTTGACCGCAGCTTCTTCTAGAGGCCATACTAGGCCCGATTTCCACAGATGATGCGTCTCCGTATTTCACGGCTAACGTTATTGTCAGCCGTTCGCAAGGATCCAAAGTAGAAGAACTGGTAGACCACCTCGAACGTATCCCCGTCTATCGTAACACTGCTACCTAGGTGAGCCCTGTCGCGCTCGGCCCCACCAGCTAGCATGTACTTTGTCTTGGACGCATTCACCACTAGTCCAACTTTTGCTGCCTCGCGTTTCAGTCGGGTGTACAAGTCTGCCACCTTTTCAAATGTTCGGCCGACAATGTCCATATCATCCACGAACCAAACAAACTGACTGGATCTCGTAAAAATCGTACCCCGGCTGTGACGCACGGTCTTCGCATAACATCTTCTAGCACAATATTGAACAATAGGCACGAAAGTCCATCACCTTGTCGTAGTCCCCGGTGGGATCCAAACGAACAGGAATGTTCGCCTGAAACCTTCACACAATTTTGCACACCTTTCATCGTCGCCCTTATCAATCTCGTTAGCTTCCCGAAAAAGTTGTTCTCTTCCATGATTTTTCTTGGCTCTACGCGGTCGTTACTATCGAATGCCGCCTTGAATAGGTGATGCGTTGGGACCTGATATTCACGGTATTTTTGGAGGATTCGCCGTACAGGAAAGACAGGTTCCTCCCACTTGGTCTCAAATTGGGTACTACTTCTAGTACTGTATTTGGTCCCTCGGTAGTGCAAAAGGTACCGAAGTTTGACAGATCGCAGTACACTTTTCACGGCATTCTAAATTTTTCCATGTGGCATAAAATTTTGGGTAACTGCAAGGGACATGGAGGTCTTTAATTTGTCTTTAGTAAAGATTTGGTCCGTTGTCGATCGGCCGTCAACGAAGCCGGCTTGATAACTTCCCACGTGTTGTGAAAAACTCAATTTCTCATAACTCACGCTTGAGATTTTTCATGCGTGAGTTGTCAATCACGCAACTCAGCAATTAAAGAATCATGGATGAGTTGGCTCACCTTTTTGGCTCATTGTCTCGTATTTCCACAGTTTACTCACACACGGCAATAATTTCTTGTTTGTCTGGTAAAATCATAGTAATCCTTCCAAACGTAAACAACAACGTTCGGGTTTCACGAGTTTTTGACGGATTTTGTGACTGAATCATTTTTTACGGTTTGAGTTGATTGAGCGATTTTTGCATCAAAATCTAAAGCGTGAGATTTGCGAAGCAGATCTCTAATAAGTTTGCTCTCACGGGAGAGCGTATTGATTGAGATTTGAGTGTGAGTCTTTCAACACTGTTCCCAAGAACTTGTTTACTACAGGTGACAGACGACGGAAGATGATCTGGGATAATACTTTGTAGGCCCCATTAAGAATGGTAATCGCTCGAAAGTTCTCACAATCTAACTTGTCGCCTTTCTTGTAGACGGGGCATATTACCCTTTCCTTCCACTCCTCCGGTAGCTGTTCTTTGTCCCAGATTGTGCCTATCAGCAGACAAATGACCAGCCTCTCTTGGCCCATCTTTTGAGTTCAGCTCTGATACCATCCTTAGCAGCAGCTTTATTGTTCTTGAGCTGGTGAATGGCATCCTTAACTTCCCTCAAAGTGGGGGCAGTATTGACAAAGGCATTTCTTTCGTTGTCCCGTCCCTCATTGCCTGTGCTCTCAGCGCCATTTAGATGTTCATCGAAGTGCTCACGCTCATCCATCAAAATGCTCCCATCCTTATCGCTGCACAACTTCCCAGCAATACACATATTATAATTGTGTATTATCAACTGATATTTAATTAAAATTAGTTATATATAAGTTGATAATACACAATTATCACATGTGTGTGGCTCGGGTCAGCTCGCAGCACGAAACCGTTGCGGGATGCGTTGAGCTTTTGATAGAACTAACGTGTTTCTTGAGACCAGCACAGCTGTTCCATCTCCCCGCACTCTATCTTCTTCAGGCAGCGTGTTTTCTCCCGAAAGAGGCTGGTCCACGTTCTGCCGGATCCCTTGCTGCAGCATGGCTGCTCGCGAAGCATTCTTCTCCTCCAGAATCTGCCTACATTCCTCGTCGAACCAATCGTTCCATCGACTACGTCCCATGTACCCGACGTTGCTTTCAGTTGCATTGTTGATGGCTACTTTCACTGTTCTCGAGCAGTCCTCAAGAGGGGCTTCATCCAGCTCACCCTTTTCTGTTAATGCAGCTTCGAGGTGCTGCGCGTATGCAGCTGCGACATTCGGTTGCTTAAGCCGCTCTAGGTCATACCGGGGCGGTCGTCGGTACCGTACGTTGTTAACGACGGAGAGTTTTGGGCACAGTTTGACCATCACCAGATAGTGGTCGGAGTCGATGTTGGCGCCACGATAGGTCCTGACGTCGATAATGTCAGAGAAGTGGCGTCCAGCAATCAGAACATGGTCGATTTGCGATTCTGCCTGTTGTGGTGATCTCCAGATGTATCGATATGGAAGGCTGTGCCGGAGCGATGTTCTTAATGGAAATAAGTGGAACTAGAGGTGACTCTTTGGTTTTGCCTAACATTCCTTCCCCTACCCGATGACCGTAAGAACGAGAACGACGACTTTCAAATTTTGAGCTCTCGATTTGTGCACATTGAGTATGGTAAGCTAATCCCAAGCCCTGTTCATTGAATATCTGTGCAACTTCGATTGTTCTGGTTAATCAGGGACTACAAACTGCGAATTGTACAGTTTTCTATGGTCATGCCCATGCATTTGAACACTTTTTAATGTCAAATGGTCCAGTTAAAAATAAAATGGATTTCGAACAACCGAGGAGGAGCGCATGTTTGGATTTTCATTATCCCCATTTCTACAAAGCATGGAGAAAAACTGTGACGGCCTAATTCATTGCATATTCTGCATGCTTTCGGCGTATGTCCTAGCATGATAGTCGATGAAAGCGCTCACCGCTGCATCCCAAATTCGAGACAGTCGTCAACGCATGTCAACCTGGATGAACCATGATGCATTTTATAGCATTTAAATTCCAATTAGTTGAATTCCAGCACATTCGTGGGTAGTAGTGTGGCTGGCTTTGCAATGGTCAGGTAGCTACAAACGAATTAATGCAATCAGGGCAAAATAACGAACAGTTGCCCTGGAAACCCACCGTACCGACACAGTCGGTTAGATATCTTTCCTGCGTGGTACAGTCAAGTAAATTATAAGATGCTACCACTTACTCTATTTGTGAGTTCTCGACTATTTCACATTGAGTGGATTTGAAAAACTACAAATTCGGATAAGCGACAACTGAGAAATAGTGATAGGAGGAAAACGGGTGGCAGCATCTCAAAGGAGACCTGACTGTCGATGGAAAAAACTTAAACGAACGGGATGCTGGGAAAAACTAGAACGACAATACTCAGTGGTCCTCGGTCACATTTCTGGTGAAATGGCTATTGCATTGCTTTCCATCGTTTTTCGCCAGCTTGAAAAAGTTAGTTCAGTTGAGCAACCAGTGGAACAACTGTGCTAATGAATTTTTCGACCCATTAGCAAACTGATGACTTAAGCGAGTGGTCGTTTCAGATGTTGGCGGAAAGCTTTTAGTGGAGCGCGGTTTTCTTTCTCCATTCCCGAGTGTAATATTGCATGCAAATTGATGTTGAAAGCTGCGAAACCAAATTAGAGTCCCCACTGGCTGTACGGAACGATCTGTCCGTGGAAGGACAAAGAATAATATCTGCATTCCATTTCACGAGATTGGAAGAAATCATTTTCCCATCAAACGATTTCAATCTCCCAAGATTATTTTTGAGCGGAGCATTCAGTGGCACCACATCTTGCCAACACGCAGTGGCACATGGCCGAAAAAAAAACTTCAAAATTGAAGTTACAGTCTTCTCTTCTAACTTCAATCAGCAGTATCTCAACGAAATATCAACCAATCATGTTTCAATATGTCCTATTTGAGACGTATGGCCATAACTAGTGTTTTGATGGAAGCCATTAAGTTTTAAACAAGTCATGCTTTTAATTGTAATAAAACAGGGCTCATAAAATTTTGTAATTATATTGGGCCAGGGGTTGAATTCTGAGAATATCGGGAGTATTTCTCACTTATTGCTCTCTGTAACAATTATGATACACAACACATCATAAGAACCTGTTTATCATCTGTTTTTACTAATAGGTTTACATCAGAGATGCATGACAAACTTTGAGGATATTATTGGAGATTGTTTATCGTGCCAATAAAATAAAATACCTATTATCAACGGTAAATAAAAGAGAAAATGGGTTTTATCATCGCAGCTGTAATTGATAAAACTTGCAAAATTGGCAACTCTGGCAAAGAAATTGGTAGCTTCCTATCATTATTGAAGTTCTCACAGATCAATAAGTTGAGAAGTTGGCGCTGTCCCTGTTAATGCCAAAGAGAAAAATCTTGTATTGATATTTACTAAGTCAACTAGCGAGTGACTTCAAGGCAGCAAGTAATACATTATACGATAGTTAATCTAACACACAAAATCCTATTTCACAAATCTGCCAATTCGTTTTTGTTAAATTACCTTTTTAGTAATGTAGTATTATTACCCTAAAAAAGTTTAATTTATACTTCTGTCTCTAGTTAATATGCGTTTTTTGTATTGCATCAAAATTTTAAACAAAAAGGCTTTTTTTATCAGGATTTGTAGGAAAACATCATTTGAAAAAAAAAAAAGAAATCTCCAAACAATCTATATCATTGAGTTTTCTTCATTTTCATGAAGATTACTTTGACCATCCAGAAGTATTAGTAATTTATCGCTATTAATCGATTTGGGACACTTTTGAGATTTCACCCAACCTTTGCAAGAAAACGCGGCACTATGCACCATCCTTGCGGCGTGGACCTGACAAAGTGGACCCGATTATTCTTCGAACTCTTCCACTCTCACTCGTGTCGACGAAGAACACCAACGCGAGCCCGAAGAAAGACGCCGAAAAATCACGAATGGTGACAATTTTTCAGCAAAAATGATCCCACATTTATCAGCACAGACGGATCGTGATTGCACGTTTATATGAAATAGGGCGCGCAAAATCCAAAACCAGGATACGAACGCGTGCAGCATATGTTCCCGTGAGACACCGAGCTTGAACTCGAGACAGGGCGTGGAGCCACGTCTTTGTTCTTGACTCGCTACATGAACGCATAGTATCATTTATTTCCCCCGAAAGAAGATTGTCGATGATACATGAATGCTGTTTGTTGGCAATTTGTTGAGGTTTTGCGAGATGACACCACAAATAACGGTTATTCCGATTAGAATTGAAATTTATACATTCTTAGTTGTCTTCTTTTCCTTGTTTCTAGCGGTACGTCCAATCTGGAATAAAACTTGTTTCTCAGTTAGTATCTTAGTCTTAAAACCACTTCCACAGCTATTAACTGAGAGATTTCATTGCAAATCGACTGATTTTGCATGTGTAAATCGTTCTTCTTCTTCTTTCTGGCATTACGTCCCCACTGGGACAGAGCCTTCTTCTCAGCTTAGTGTTCAATGAGCACTTCCACAGTTATTAACTGAGAGCTTATTATGCCAATGACCATTTTTGCATGCGTATATCGTGTGGCAGGTACGAAGATACTCTATGCCCTGGGAAGCCGAGAAAATTTCCAACCCGAAAAGATCCTCCACCGGTGGGATTCGAACCCACGACCCTCAGCATGTTCTTGCTGAATAGCTGCGCGTTTACCGCTACGTTTATCTGGACCCCTAAATGTGTAAATCATGTTTTTTTACAAGAAGGGAAATCTGCAATCAGACCTCTGAGAAGAGAGCGTGGGGATGCCGCACCACCGACGATCCACTAAAACCAGCCTATGCACTGGATGTGAGCAATTCTCGCTGAATTTCTCAAGTGGGAAACAGAGTGCACCGACTTTACCCTTGGCTTTAGACCCTTTTCTCCCTGGAACCAACTTACGGTATTTCTTCGGGGAGGATGCAGTGCATATAGCACAACATATGTTGCAGAAGTAGCCTAGGCAAATAGCTTCTCCTAGCCGACTTAAACAATATTACAGGGGACCGGCCTCGGCAGGGCTAATCATCTACAGCCAACTCTTGGTCGGCGCGCAATAGGCGCTGCATTTCTAACACAACGAACCTTGAGGTACTCCCGCGGTAATTCGAACTCTTTTCTGCCCATTCTCTGTGTCATGCAGAAGAATCCTACCATCAAAATAGCTTTCTAGAAGCTTACACAGCAGTACCGGTACCTTGAGACGATGAAGTGCGTTGGCTATCGCTTCCCAGCTTGCGTTGTTGAACGTATTCTTCACAGCCAGAGTGACAACCACGCAGTAACGGATGTCACTCCTTTTATGCTCGATTGTCACCTCAGCTGTCTGAATGACCGACTGGATAGCGTCCAGAGTAGATTTATCTTTCTCGAATCCAAACTGGTTGTTGGAGAGGTCGTCCGCAGTTCCGTATGCGGTACTAGGCTGTTGAGGATCAACCTCTCAAACTACTTGCTACTACTACTGTCGTATCTAGTAGACACATAGGACTATACGCTGCAGGGTCACTTGGTGGTTTCTTTTCAGGCACTGTGGCACCTTTGGTCTTAGCCATTGCCACTCTGGTAGTGCAACCTGGGCACTGTTGTCCTTCTGACATCAGCTAGAGTGAGGGGGTGCCAGATGGAAGCTTGGGATATTAACCTTTTCCAAGAGAAACTCATCCATGCAGCCGTATGGAATACCACCTCCAGCACTTCCTCCGGGAGGTGGCCGAGCGTGTCCTATAAGCAAAGTGACAAGCAATTGTGAGATCACTCGAAGCAAGGACAATTGTGTCCCAATTGACCGGAAGTGGAAACATCCAAATCACTAGGATTTCCAATGGACGGAGAGAATCCATGGAATTTGGTCATAACCAAATCCCAGTTTGTGGAATATAACAAATGCAAAGTCTACGAATTTACATTCATATGTCCATATAGAGATGTCGCGATGATCAGATATTGATTCATCAAATTGATATCTGATCTGCTCCAGATCATGTGATGAGTATCTGCCCACAATCAGCAGAAGGCCTTTTCATAGGCGGTGGACGACAACTCGTTTGAAATCATCCATAGGGGGTGATTCATCATGTGGTAAATACACCACAAAACGAAAGAAGTATTTCCTATTGAGGTCACCAACAGAAATATAAATTGTGACAGCACATACATCTCTAGTAGTTGACTCAGAAATGAGTGTAGCAACGATTGCTTTATTAACGAGCACGCAGGCACGAGGCATTGAACGCGAGTTTGCTATTTCATGTTTCTGAAAGTAGCAAAAAAACTGGGTCCACAAGGTTACCTAGATAAAAGTTCACAAAAGTAAGTTTTTTGGACTAGCGCCACTTGAGCTGTACCATTTGCATGAGTCTACAAAGATTGATTGTTGCTTATCAGCAACGATGCTGAAGATTGGTCTAACTAAGCTATCCTAACCGTAGCCACTACCCAAACTAGGCAGGATTAAGCTTTTCACAACCTCAGCACGAAAAAGACCAGCAGCGAAAAAAAAGGACGGTATCTCCTATAGGTCGCCAAAGGCGAAAAGCACAGAATACACTGTGTAAAATGCATTATGCGAAACCATGAAGGTGAAAATTTAAACTAAATTTCAGCGTTTTAATAATCCCACCCTTATTTAGCCTCAGGGTTGGACTGAAGAAGGGCAGCCGATTATCTCGGAGAAACACAAGGTCACCTGCACCATTGCTCCGGGTAGCACAGGAAGGGCATAATACTGTAGAGGGCGCCCTGATACTCCACAGGCTCCGTTTGCGGTTAGGTTTTATTTAGACCCCCCTAACCATTCATTCTTAGGCACGGTAAGCTTAAAGCCGCATGAATTAGGGGTTACCTGTGAGGTGGACTTTTACCACCGGAACAGGCAGTCCGTAGTGTTAATTCTTAGCCAATTGAAACAACCGTTACCGACACTACGCGGCTATCTAGGCTGATCGAGACAAGGAAGTTAACAATGATGATTAACCCCTGACGTGCCCAAACAGCCCAGAATTGATTTCGGTGAATGGCACAGCCGTATCACAGGCCTCCACAGACGCCTAGGAGTAAACCGACCACCCTTCCGGAAAAAAAGAACGAGAGATACACCAGGGAAACAGGAAGATCCCAAAAAGCAGAGAAGCGACGATGAGTGCGTCAGCGAGCAGAATAACTGCAGTGAATGGTGCATCGTGAAAAGCCTGAAGGAGAAGAATGCAGCACGTAAGGAGATGAATAGAAAGAGAAAGGAACAGAAGAAGAAAGAAAAGCACGGTCGCCTCGTGATAGGTTCAAGGGCGATGCTCTTATCATTGAGGCAAGTGACAAGACAACCTACGCGGCGATTCTCAGGAGAGTGAGGGAGGATCCAGAGCTGAGAAGCTGGGTGAAAACGTGGCGAGAACCAGGCGCACCCAGAAAGGTGATGCTCTTTGAGTTTAAAAAAGATCCGTGAATCAAAAGTTCAGCCTATCGGGAGCTAGCCGCAAAGTAGCTGGGCATCGTAGCAAAGCTCTCATCTCAGGAGGCAGCGATCGAATATAGAGAACTGGACTAGATCACAATCAATGTATCAATGCAACCTGGAAGAAGCACCGCAGCCCATCCGGCTGAGGAGAGCGTACGGGCTATGCAAATAGCGACGATCCGATTACCAGTCGCAGCAGCCAAAACACTCGTCGAGGCTGGTAAGGTCAAGGTGGGATGGTCGGTCCCCCGAGGTGGACACTGGAGCAGTACATCTAGATGTTGGATGTGTTAACTGACAAGCTGATCGGTCGAACGCCGGTAATCATCGGAGGAGACTACAATGCTTGGGCCGTGGAGTAAGGTAGCAGACTGACCAACGCGAGAGGATACAGTTTGCTGGAAGCTTTAGCGAAGCTCGACGTAAGGCTGTGCAACGACGGTCTGATAACGGTTGTGTAAGGATTGAAGCTGAACAAAGCTCCCGGTCCAGATGGTATTCCTAACGTAGCGCTAAGAGCAACAATCTTGGCGTTCCCAGACATATTTGGGACAGCGTTGCAGAAGTGTCTAATGGAAGGCTGCTTTCCAGACAGATAGAAGGTACAAAAGCTGGTGTTGCTGCCAAAACCGGAAAAACCGCCAGGAGATCCTGCTTCGTATAGACCAATATGCTTGCTTGATACTCCTGGTAAACTTCTGGAGAAGGTCATCCTCAGCAGGCTGATGATCTGCACGGAAGGCAATCCGGATTCCGTAAGAAGACTTCGACGATGGATGCTGTTCGGCAGCCATCGCGTGCGCGGAGAAAGTGTCCAATCAGAAGAGGAGAATCAATCGATACTGCGCAGTGGTAACGATAGACGATAAGAGCGCGTTCAACAGTGCCAGTTGGGAGGCTATCGCCGTAGCCCTACACAGAATGCGGGTCTCCGAATATCTGTGTAAAGTTCTGCTAAGCTACTTTCAGAACCGGGTACTGGTTTACGGCACAAACCAGGGACGGATGTCAATTGATGTAACGGCGGTAGTTCCACAGATTTCCATACTTTGTCCATCACTGTGAAATATGATGTACAATCTAACCTTGACAGTGCCGAATGGAGTCGAAATAGTCAGGTTCGCAGATGACGTCGTTCTTGGGATAACTGGTGAGACTGCGGAGCAGGTGAAAATACTGACTGCGAAATCGCTAGACACCATTGAATCGTGGATGACTGGAGTCAAGCTGCAGTTGGATCATCACAAAACGGAGGTGGTGCTGGTCAGCAACTGCAAAGTGATTCAGCAGTTCGAGATCAACGTTGGAGGGCACGCAATGTCATCGAAACGCTCTCTAAAGCACCTTGGAGTGATGGTCGATGACAGGCTAAACTTCAAAAGCCACGTAGACTATACTTGCCAAAAGGCAGCGAAGCTTACACTGTAGCTGGGATCATGTCCAACATTGGCGGTCTAAAAAGCAGTACGAGGCGCCTTCTGGCGACCGTATCATCGTCCACACTGAAATACGGAGTCTTGGATTACGCTGCAGTTTTGACAACCAAACGCAATTGAGAGAAACTGGCAGGTACGTTCCGGCTCATTACTATACGGGTGGCGAGTGGCTACCGCACTCTATTGTTGGAGGAAGTATGCGTTATCGCCGGAATGATCCCCATCTGCTTCACTCTGGCTGAGATCATTGCATGCTACCAGCAAAGAAACATTAGGAATGTCAGGAATATCATCAGATCGGATACAATGGCCAAGTGGCAGCAGGATCGGAGTAACTCAGAGAAAGGAACGTGTCGGTGTGGACGACAAGAAAACATGGAGAAGTTAACTTTCACCGACCCAGTTTTTGTCACGCCATGGATGCTTCCGGAAATATCTGCACATATTCGAGCACGCAGAGTCTCTACTTTGTCCGGCCTGTCCAAATATCGAGGAGACCCCGGAGCATGTTTTATTCGACTGCCCTCGATTCAGGGATACACGAAGCGAGAAGATGTCAGAAACCGCAAGCGTCCTAAATTCGGACAACATCGTGCAGAACATTTGCCAGCATAAAAGCACTTGGAATGCGACGAACAGGGGAATAACGGCGATTATTCCGTTGCTGCAAAAGAGATGGCGTGAAGACCAGAGAGCTCTGAAGTTCAAAGGGCTCTGACGCGAGGCCAGCTCAAGAGAAGTATGCGTCGTCGCACAGAAAGCTATCTAAACCCCTGAAGAGATCTTCAACTGCCAATGGATTTCCTGCTTTGCTCTTGCCCACAGTTGATCAGCAGAAGTTTTCTCGTTTCATTTTGTATGGGGAAAGGCATCTAACTTCAAGTTTCTCGTAAATGAAAGCATTAATCGAAAAAATATTTGGTAAGCGTGATAGCCATCATCATCACTCACAACCGGTACCAAATATTTTTTCGAAAATAGTTCCCAATTTTGAGAAATAATTCGTAAGATGCATTTCGCCATACAAATATTTTTCGCGTTACCTTTTAGCAATTTTTCGTGTATAGACACTAGCGCAAGTGCTTTACTATGTGGTGAGTAGCGAATCAGGGCATGCATGTAATCCATTGGACGCCGTCCATAAACTACTTAACGCTCTAGGAGGAGGGGAGAGTAGGCTCAAGCGTCACGGTTCATACAAAAATATAAAAATATTCATACAAAAAGCATGAAAATGTCGTAGTGAGCAGCGTTTTTGACGACATTAAGCTCCAACAGCGAACTAACAGAACAGCTAGAGGCTGAGATTGACGAAGTACATGTGCACAGCAGATTAAGCACACCAAACGTGAGTCCCACACCGTGTCAATACTCAACAGGCCAGGTGTTTCGACGGAAATGAACTGTAACCGGATTTCGGACTTCGAACTGAACGCGACACTGAATTAGGAAGTTAAACACTGTATTCGAACTAATGAAAACTGTCCAGTACAATCGAATTGAAATTAATTGCCTTCTTCAAAACGCGGTCGCAATAGAACGAAGATGGTCTGCTCGCAAGGTCGATTGGGAGATAACTAACTGCTACTGGTTTACAATCTATTGTGTGTCTATATGGGATCTGATCAGTTCGGGTTGATGGGAAAAACGACTAATAATGAGAGAGTGCTCTGAGCAAACTGTGAATCTGTGGAACATGTTATGCTGAACTTTTGGGTACTGTTCTTCTTTTTGTGCTTCTGTGCGTGCGCGTCGCAATATTTGTCTAGCCTGAGGGCAGGTTGCTTGAGGATTTGCAATTGATTCGCATCACCAAAACACTGGTGGCCTTTTCTCTCTGTGAGGGTCTTTTTTCGGCATGGAAGCATCAAACGCTCGTGATATTACAGCAACTAGCTCTTCACCAAAATCGAAATATAGGCCTCCACGTTCCTTGCAGTTGCCCAAAAGTTTATGGCACATCAAGGTAATAGAGCCAAATCTAAAATGCCTCGGAAAGTGTACTGCGATTTGTCAAACTTGGGTACCTATTGCAGTACCAAGGGATCAAATGTAGTACTAGAAGTGGCACACAATCTGATCCCGTCTACTATGTCTTTATTCGTCTCTGTGTTCACAATTCAGGTCCAGAGTGTTTCATTCGCGCTTCAGAGTTTCAGTGAATACTTATCCGTCGAAGCGCGCTGTTTTTCAGCCATGGACTTGGGTCAAGTTGGGCTTTGTCCGAGTTGGAACGTGACGCTATAAAGAAGAAGAAGAAGATGTGCATCTTCTTGATAAAAAACAGGCAACTGTATTGCAAAAAATATGTTTAAAAGAAAGTCAAACTTTTCAGCTCATCTTATCTTGAGTGATCAACTTTTAGAGGTAGTTCATTGGAACTCTTACTTTTTTGATGCTCAGACGTTTGGTATTTTGTCCATACTCACTTTCGGAGCACAACACAACCTCCATCCGCCCGCGTTTCCTGTACCAAACTCCTTATTTCAATAAAGTTTGCATCCATTATCCAGACAGGATGTACATTTCTTTGATGAAGTGGCTTTACGTGACCGAAGCTGTTTATCCACTCACAAAACCACACACACCGGAAAGAGGAATGTTTGCCACATCCAGCATTGAAGGCACTTCCTTTGTTGCATTTTGTGCAGCTTTCAAGTAGATACTACCATGCCACACACTTCCGAAACCAATATCCGTATGTTTGCATGCGTGCGTGCCAGTTTCAAGTGGGTTCAATACTAGATCTGGTATGTTTACACATGTAAATTCTCCCAAGTCTGTCCCAGTCAATAAAGCATCACATTCCGCCCACGTATCGACACTTGTCCATTGGAACGAGCTGTTTAGTGTCATCCTACTGATTTGAGACAAAGTCGGGCTTTGATTTCTCTCGTCGCCAGTTTGAACAGTTAGCAGTAAAACAACATTTCGTAATGTTTATTCAATATCCAATCTGGTAATGAACACGGATCAGCTACTCTATGAGGAGGCACATGCCCATTACTTGCTCCCATTGAAATCGAACTGTTGTTTGGTAAGAGGCGTCCTGCTGCCGACTAATGCGACGGGATGGCAACGTTTCGGACTGGGAACGCAAACAGCTGCCGTGAGTTGTTTGCAATGCAGTTATCGAGTGATTATATGCGAACGTTACTCGAATTAACAATGTAATGGGGGCCTTCTGATGTTGTGCTATTTAATTAATTGCCAGTATGTTTAGAGATCATCATATGCAAATGCAGGAGCGAAACAACGAATATTTTTATCTCTATCACTTATAAACGTCGGAATGTACATTTAAATGCATTATGTTTCCATTCAGGTCAAAATTTACGCAGATTTTCAGAAAAACAACGCTGACGGTTGTAGGGTTGTGCTGATCCGATCGAGGATTTTATAGAGTCGAATATTGTCTCGACTTTCCATGGTATTGAATACATCGTAAAACGGAGTAACTTTGATATGTTTTGGAAGATAATAAGATAATAATTAACATTCTTTTATATGTTTTAAACAAGTACTAATAGGGTGCAGAGCTACATGGGCACTTCCATGATTGACTTTGGCGTAGGAGGCTTTTCTCGGCTGAATGGTCTGAAATTTTGCAATAAGACACACTAAAATACGATGCATAGTTTGGCAAAATATGAGCTCAGCAGCTTGGATTAAGTTTCTCCAAAGAATCCAAATATTTTTCTAAGATTTTGAATTTGCATGGTAAAGAAGACGAGCTGGATAATTATCTAACAGCTAATAATATACATAAAGCAGTTAATACCGAAACGTATCTGAAATTTGGATCCCAGCTCAAAAGAGATCCAAACTTTTTTGTTTATCGTAATGATTGACTGATGGAGCATGTGGTGGAGTTGCTATCATTATGCATAGGGGTATTAAACATCCACTTTTTTCGTCATTTAAAACCAAATGATTTTGAAATTTTCGGTGTTTCCTTTAAATAATTCGCATATCAATTCAAGGATTTTTTTTAAAGAGTGCTCTTGTATCATTTGTCAGCGCGACTATCGCTAAGTTGGGCTCACTGTTCTTCGACCACAACACGCGCAACGAGAAGCAGAGTATCTTCCATACCGTAAAAGTTACCGCGCCAAAAGGCGCTTGGGTTCTCAATTTATTTCTTTATGAAGCGAAGCCACAGTTAGATATTAGAGTCGATCATTGTAACTTGAACAGTGAACCAGTAAAATTGGTTGTAGGTTTAGTTCCAAAAGTGTTGCTGAAACCCTCACAGTTTAGTTAGTTAATGGTAGATCACAGTGATAATAACACTATATAGCCAAAGTTGACTTCCTAACTCACTAAGTTTTCGTCCAGTATAGGACTTTTAAGTTCCAGCAGAATTTGATCCCAGAATAAGCAAGAGTGAACTGAATTGTGAATGTCAAACTTGTAATTATAATCACGTCATTATATCTTAATAAATTTCAAAATCAGTATTATTTTAGCTTTGAACGGGTTACAACGTTAACGAAAGCTTGAAATACACGTGCTACTAAAACTCAGTCCCCACTTTCGATCGAATCGACAATATTACTCTAATAAATACCCTGATAACCCTACCTAAGCAGCCTAGGCACTGTTGTCCTCCTGACATCAGCTAGAGTGAGGAGGTACGTTCTGAGCGTCTGTACACCAGGAGGAGCGGCTCAAACAGCGTCTGTTCTGGCATCCAGCGGCTGAGTATGAAATGCTGTATCACGTCAGCTACACCTAAGATGGCAGTCCCATCAACGTGATGTAAGTAGCGCGACTCCGGTAAGGTAGCATACCGAATTCATTATACACCACGAAAAATGGAGAAAAAGAAGAAACGAACGTTATTTTCGGCAACCGACCTGGCAACGAAATAAGGATTATAATTGGAAACTCGGTACCTGGAACGTCAGGACCTTAAATGAACCTGGACGAGTGAGCCTTTTGGCTCGTGAATTGCGGAAAGTTGGCGTGTGCGTGGCTGCTAGTCAGGAAGTGCGTTGGCTAAGATCTGGAGAACGTAAATTCCGAGCGGTAGACCCCGTCGCTAACACCGCATTCAAATACAGTCATCTCTCCCTTACTCGATATTGAAGGGACCATCGAGTTAGGGAGGTATCGAGTTACAGAACACAAAACCAGTGCAACTGCGATCCGAGGGACCATCGAGTTAGCCATGAAAACCAACTTTTACTATGGTTCTCTAACTCGATATCGAGATATGGAATATCGAGTAAGGGAGAGTTAACTGTACAATATCTACCACAGCGGTGGCAATTAAGCTGAAGGACGCGTTTTACGAATGTGTAGACAAGACCTGTGGAGAATGCCCAAAACCTACCTACTTTGTACGTAAGGATATCCGGAAGCACACCTGGCAACACCCAAATGGCGAACTTTGCAACCAAATCGACCATGTTCTGGTAGACGACCGACATGTTTTAGATGTCATGGATGTTAGAACTTTCAGAGGTCCTAATATCGACTCAGACCACTAACTTGTTGTAAGCAAAATTCGAGCACGATTATCAACCGTTTCGAGTTCTAAAAATTGACAATCGTTGCGTTTCAATATCCAACGCCGGTCAGCAGATGGTGAAGCAGCGGACTACCATCAAAACCTCGACGAGCGGATTAGCGAAATCGACGAAAGCGTCAACCTCAGCGATCTGTGAGAGTCAGTCCACGGAGCGGTGAACACAGTAGCGCGAGAAGTGATAGGTACTGATCAACGAAGACCAAGGAACGGTTGGTTCGACGAGGAGTACCAGAGAATGACGAACGAGAAGAACTTGGCTAGAAGCCGCATGCTGGTGTCTGGTACCCGTCAGAGCAGAGAGCGGTACAAGGAAGCAGTTAAGGCAAATTTATTTATTTATTTATTTATTTATTTATTTATTTATTTATTTATTTATTTATTTATTTATTTATTTATTTATTTATTTATTTATTTATTTATTTATTTATTTATTTATTTATTTATTTATTTATTTATTTATTTATTTATTTATTTATTTATTTATTTATTTATTTATTTATTTATTTATTTATTTATTTATTTATTTATTTATTTATTTATTTATTTATTTATTTATTTATTTATTTATTTATTTATTTATTTATTTATTTATTTATTTATTTATTTATTTATTTATTTATTTATTTATTTATTTATTTATTTATTTATTTATTTATTTATTTATTTATTTATTTATTTATTTATTTATTTTTTTATTTATTTTGACGTCAAGCATTTTGTAGACCATTCTAAATTACATTGTGTTCTTAATATCTATGTGTTTATACATTATAAATTTGTTGAGTATACTCGATTCATAATACATTCCTCAGTTACTATTGTTTTGTATATCAAAAAAGTATTTTTTCAGTTTTGTTCGAGACATGTTAACATCAATCATTTCACAATGCTGATTATATATAGTCATCATCTGATTCAACGGACTAAATTTAGCGTAATTCGTGCGATGATGACCTACTGTAAACAAGTAACGATTGCGCAAGTGACGAGTTGGAGTATAAAAATTCAGTTTTGAAAGTATATCAGCAGAATCAATGCGCTGTGAAACAATATCGTTAACAAAAGAAACCATAGCATAATCACGACGCACTTTCAGTGATTTCATATTGATAAGCATGCATCGTGATTCATATGATGGTAGAGGAAGTACTGACCAGCCTAAATTACGTAGTGCGTATAATAAAAACTGCTTTTGTATCGATTCTATGCGTTCTTCATGTTTTTTTTGTGTAAGGTGACCAAACAATACTACAATATTCTAATATTGATCTTACATAAGCAACATAAAGTATTTTTAATGTGTAAGGATCACGAAAGTGTTGGCCAAATCGTTTTATGAAATTGAGCATATTTCCTGCTCTATGAATTATTGCATTATAGTGATCTACAAATGATAGTTTTGAGTCTAAGATAACTCTTCTTCTTCTTCTTCTTCTTTCTGGCGTTACGTCCCTACTGGGACAGAGCCTGCTTCTCAGCTTAGTGTTCTTATGAGCATTTCCACAGTTATTAACTGAGAGCTTACTATGCCGATGACCATTTTTGCATGCGTATATCGTGTGGCAGGTACGAAGATACTCTATGCCCTGGGAAGTCGAGAAAATTTCCAACCCGATGGGATTCGAACCCACGACCCTCAACTTGGTCTTGCTGAATAGCTGCGCGTTCACCGCTACGGCTATCTGGGCCCCTAGTCTCTTATTTTATCACATTTATTTACATGTTCGTTTCCTAAAACAATAGACATATTTGGTGTGGTTCGTTTTCAGCTATAACTTATGAGGTTACATTTCTTTATGTTCAATTCCAATAAACTTTTGCAGCACCACGTGTAGAAAATTTGTATCTCATTCTTAAAAACATTATGATCGTCATCATTCTTTATTTCTAAAATTAGCTTCATGTCGTCAGCATATATAAGGACCCTCAGTTTGTTCAGAAAATAAGAAACGTCATTAACATATAAAATAAAAAGAAGAGGGCCTAAGTGTGAGCCTTGAGGTACTCCAGATGTAACATGTATTGGATTTGATCTTTTCCCATTGAATTTTACTATTTGCTGACGGTCGTTTAAATAGGACTTGATCCACTTAAGGAGACTCATTTCAATTCCCATTTTTTCAAGCTTGAAAGTCAACATTGGAATGTCAAGTTTATCAAATGCTTTACTAAAGTCAGTGTAAAGAGCTTCTACGAAGTAACCTTTATCCATTGCACTCAGTGAGTAACTTACAAATTCCAGAAGGTTCGTAGTGGTCGAACGACCTTTAAAAAGCCGTGTTGAGCGTTTGTTATACGATTTTTTATTTGGGCAAACATATTTTTGTTTACAATTGACTCGAAAAGTTTTGGAATACATGACATAATAGCAATACCGCGATAATTTCGAATGTCCGATTTCTTACCAGATTTATATATTGGTATGAGGAATGATTTTTTCCATACCTTTGGAAATTGGCCAGTTTGAAGAGATATATTGAATGAGAATGAGAGAGACATGGTTTCGAAAGATATAAAATAGAAATGCCACCACTCCTTTTATTTTCCTCAAATAACTTAAGTATTCTGAATTTTGAGAAACAATTATGGATCTTTAACTTACTTTTAGTAGAATAATATCAAATTAAAAACAGCCACCATACGTTTGTAATGGTCCTTATTGATCTAGAAAATAAAAATTTTGGATTTTTGCGCAACACAGATTTTTACCAAGATTTTTGGGGGCTTACTTAAGATAAAAAAGATTTTTTCAACCGAAAACACAGATGAGAATCGAAAAAATGTGGCAACACTGAATATATACACCACTGTGTTGTGTAAATATTTTTAATTCGTTCGTTTTATCATTAATTTTATTTAGAATATTTAGTCAGTTAGTTTAGAATGTAGGGTAAGATTACCTCGCCCCCACAATCAACCGTCAAGAAGGACGAAGGCAGGTAGGGCACAAAGGGGCGTGCCACCTGTGGTAGAGCTCCGAGGAGGTATCCACGGTGAGTGGGTGTCCTCGGTGTAGAAACATCAGCGTCGCTAGGGGGGGTCCGACAAAGGAGCCAACCTTCTCCCCCTAGCTAAGTACCAAGGACCGTCGCTTCGGTGGCGAATATAGCCCAAGGAAGTCTTCGCACAATCCGTGGAAGTGAAAGAGCAGGAGAGGAAGAAGAAGAAGAAGAGAACGACCACCGCCACCGCTGCTAATCACAAAGGGCCCCAACGTGTGACGTTGACCAGTGCCGTAGCGAGGAGCAGCCATTGTAGAAAGAAAAAGGAGCATGAAGAGGCAGTAATTGCTCAGGCACAAGAAGCTATGGAACAGAACAACATGCGACTACGTAAATGGTGTGCGGAGAAAAACAGCGCCGTCTCCCGTCATGTACAACGACCGCGAAGGAAACTTGCTGACGGATAAAACAATGGAGGCCGCCTGGTGGAAAGAGTACTTCTAGTCATTGTTGAACGAAGATAACAGAAGTGGATCTGGTAGCAGAATTCAAATCGATGACGATGGACAGGCCGAGGAACCTCCAACGCTAGATAAGGTAAAGAAAGCTATCAATGGGCTGAAGAACAACTGCTGCTGGGAAGGTTGAGCTCCCGGCCGAACTTCTCAAACACGGAAGTGAGCAGCTGCACGAACTCCTTCACCGTATCATTTCGAGGATATGGGAGGAAGGACAAATGCCTACTAGTTGGTTGGAAGGTCTTATTTCCCCTTTGTACCAGAAAGGGCATCGACTGGAGTGCGCCAAATACCGAGGGATAACACTCCTTAATTCAGCGTACAAAATCATATCTGGAACTCTGTTCAACAGATTGAGACCGTATGGGGAGTCCTTTGTCGGCGAATACCATGCTGGTTTTCGAGAGGGCTGATCAACGATGGATCAAATGTTTAGCCTGCGTTGAATCCTAGATAAATTCCGGGAGTACAACTTGCAGACTCATCATCTGTTTGTAGATTTCAAAGCAGCGTACGATTCAGTGAAGAGAAACGAGTTGTGGCAAATTATGTCCGAACATGGCTTTCCGGCGAAGCAGATTAGACTGATTCGCGCAACGCTTGATGGATCGAAATCAAGTGTGTGGGTGGTGGACGGGATTTCGTCATCGTTCGTAACCTTAGATTGATTAAAACAGGGTGACGCTTTTTCTTACTGCTGTTTAACATAGCGCTCGAAGGTGCTATCTAAGAGGAGGAGTGCTATCAGGAGAGCCGGTGTGCAGAGAAGCGGTACCATTTTCACACGTTCTCAAATGCTCCTTGGCTTTGCGGACGATATCGACATCATCGGGATTGACCGTCGGGCAGTGGAAGAGGCGTTCGTGCCTTCCAAGAGGAAGACAGCGAGGATCGGGCTCACGATCAGCATCACAAAAACGAAGTACATGATAGCTGGTGGTCAACATGAGTCCGGACGTGATAGTGGTAGCGAAATAGTGCTTGGTGGTGAAAAGTTTGAGATGGTGGAAGAATTTGTGTATCTTGGAACACTAGTGACATGCGATAATGATGTTACCCGCGAGGTGAAAAGACGTACTGCAGCTACGAGTCGGGTTTTCTACGGGCTCCGTAACCAGCTGAAGTCCCGTAGCCTGCAAACGAAAACAAAACTCGCGTTATACAAGATACTGATCCAGCCAGTTGTCCTATATGGCCATGAGAGCTTTCGGGGTGTTTGAACGCAAAGTGCTGCGAACAATACTCGGCGGTAAACTGGAAAACGGCATCTGGCGGCGTCGCATGAATCACGAGTTGTACCAAGCGTATAAAACACGGCAGGCTGCGTTGGGCTGGTCACATTGCCCGTATGCCGGAAGAACGACAAGCAAAGATAATATTCAACAGAGAACCCGGACGAGGCCGCCGACTTCGTGGTAGGCCGCGCACACGATGGCTTGTTGCGGTTGAGGAGGATTTAAGGGCGCCTCACGTTCAGGTCAACTGGAAGCGATTGGCCCAGGACCGAGCCCAGTGGAGAAGACTCATCCATTCGGCGCAGATTCATCGTAGCGAATTGTAGCCCATCAAGTATCAAGTAAGATTATAGACGATGATCTTAAACACTTGATCCGTCTTGTCGATACGAAACGAAACGATACACGGAATTTTTAACATCGTCAACAACGAAACGAAAAGAAAAGTAAAAATGTTTCTTGAAAATCGATACGAAATCCTAAAATACGCGGAATTTTTCGGAACGAGACAAAGTAATGGTTTTGTTCCGCGGAATAAATATTTGCATATATTTAGAAAGCTTCAGAAAATATTTTTTGTTTCCATTATAAAGCACGCAAAATTAACCAAAGCACCTTTCCGGTATTGCATGGATCGAGTTAGAAACAAATCCATCCACTTTTTTTAGAGAACTGGCTAAGGTTCTTGTCAAAATCAACTCATATAATATTCGTAAAATTTGTAAGTTTATTGATTCAAACTATTCGGTTGATGAGGAAATTTAGTTCGTCAGAAATGAGCAATTAAATAGTCCACAAGTGTCAAACAATTTTAGAGTTTCAGGGGTTATCAAAAGGACCTAATCAGGTTTCATAGCTTTCTAATGTATTTAAACATGGGCTTCCAAAAGATTACTGAAGGTCCCGGAAAAGAACTCCAAAAAAATTAACGGATCCCAACATTACCTAAGAAGTTCTTAGATGTTCTCAGGGATTCTCAATGACTTTTCAGGTGCCTTTATATTGCTGTTTGCATTTCAGGTGCAAATTCTGACTAACTGTGCTTCAAATGCGGTAAGACAAAATAATCAGAGGACACCTAGCAGCAATCATCGATATCACCGCCAACCTAGCAAAGAAAAGCTGCACAGCACAACATTCAACGATAAATAATGTAAACTGTCTCATTGCATTCGAAAATGCTTGCAATCTTAGGTGAAACTGAAACATTTCATGATCTTCCATCCAACATTCGCCAATATTGCATGCTTTCTTGCATCTTGAAAGTGAAATTGCAAACAAGAATGCTCAGTTTACATGATTCTACGCTGAATATTCTGTCAAAAATGATGCACATGGATGGATCGACGGCTTGTCACTTCATGTGCATTATTTATGATTGAATTTTCAGCGTGAAAGCCGTTTTGCATGCAACATTCTTCGAGAGAAGACGTTTCGCGTTAAATATTAAGGATTTTGGTAACAATGTTTTATATAATAGATGTGTTTATAAATTTTAATACATGAGAAATGGCTTTGTATGATTGAGGCTAAAATTACGTTACTTGTAAATCTAAGATTTTTTTGGTGCGTAACTTTGACATCGCATTTCTTGTGGAAAATCTTACCGCGTTTGTTGTTCCCGCATTTGAAATTTGCGTTTCAAACGCACACAGCAATATAGTCTTCGATGTACAGTAAAATTATTGAAAGTCACTTTGAAAAGCTGAACCACCCCTAAGATTATCTTGATTCTTCTCTCCCACGGCATAAGAATTAACGTAATCTTTTATGATTGTCATGTAAAACGAGTTAAAACTGAATATTCAACGGTAAATAATGTAACCTGCCTCATTTCTTTCAGGAATGCTTGCAATCTTGAGTGGAAATGAAATATATCATGATCTTGCATCCAACTTTCGCCAATATTGCATTCTTTCTTGCATCATGAAAATGAAACTGCAAATGAGAATGCTCAGTTTCCATGTGCATTATTTATGATTGAATATTCAGCGTAAGGACATGTGAACCGAGCGGTTTTGCTTGCAACATTCTTTGAGAGAAGACGTTTAGCGCACAATTTTTAGGATTTTGTTAGCAATGTTGTATATAATAGCTGTGTTTATATGATTTATCATTGAATAATACATTACAAATGGCTTTACATGATTAAAGCTAACATTACGTGACGTGTGAATCTAAGATTGTTTTGCTGTGTGACGTGTGGAACTTCAGCGGCATCGTTTTTGGCTGTAAGCTCACTAATCCAGTTAGCCAAGGACGAGAGTGAAAATTATTCAGAAGCAGCAAAAGTAATTTTCAACGACTCGTATATGGACGACATGCTGTCTGGATCAAGCTCAATTGAATCAACCAAGAAGCTACGTTGTGATCTTGAAGAAGTAATGCTGACGGGCGGTTTTCGAATACGGAAGTGGTGCTCCAATTCAGAAGAGTTACTTGAAGGTATTGCTAAAGAGGATCTAGAGGACCTAGTATCCATCCAAAACTCCAGCGCAAACGAAGCAATCAGGGTCCTAGGAATTGTGTAGGATCCTAAGGAAGACCAGTTCATGTTCCACAACCAACAAAGAGGAAAATCCTGTCCGCAACAGCCACGTTATTTGACCCGTTAGGACTAGTATCACTGGTTATCATAGAAGCAAAAATGATAATGCAATGCCTGTGAACTACGACTGGGATGATCCTGTGGAAGGTGAATTACTTCGGCGGTGGGCTGAGTTCCAGGATTCGCTGTGTCAGCTAAACAATGCCAAGATTCCAAGATGCGTCGTATTCATTAATGCAGAGGTAGGTAATGGAGATCCACGGTTTCGCTGATGCCTCTAAATTTGCGTATAGTGCTTGCGCTTATCTTCTTTGCATTCGTAAGGAAAAAAACAGCTGATGCTCATTTTCTGTGCAGCAAATCCAAGGTTGCTCCTCTCCGCGAAATGACTATATCTAGACTGGAGCTGTGTGCTGCGGTACTTCTAGCCAAATCGTCTTGGCATGGCTCCCAAAAATAAGCTAGGTTCATGTGGACGATTAACAGTACAAGACATGCGTTAAGTAATGAGGTACATCATCCGTCTTCTCCAGCTAGGTGAACTTCAAGAGCAGATACAGTGCATTCAACGAGGTGAAACTCCAAAGCATCTGGCAGCATTACAACCATTCAAAGACGATGATAGTTTCCTGTGAGTCGAAGGACGTCTGCAAGGCTCGAAGTTACCTTAGGATACCAAACATCAATTGATACTTCCTTAAAAACAACGATTAACAGAACTGTTAAGAATCGTTCTTCATGCATTTGCCAATCCGGAATTTTGGCATCTATTCGAATCTCTGGGTCATAAACGCTCGTTCAGTCATCCGAAAGGTAATCCACAACTGCATGAAATGTTTCCGCACGAAGCCAAGGATGATCCAACCTTTGATGGGAAACCTTCCTGAATATCGAGTTAACATCGCTGCACCTTTCGAGTTGACTGACATCGACTATGCTGGACCAGTATTACTAAAGGAAGGCAAGCACAAACCCAAGATTTCGAAGGCATACATCGCTCTATTTGTGTGTCTAGTTACAAAGGCAGTCCAGAACTTCACCAAGAACTTGTATCGGATTTGACATCCGATTCGTTCCTGGCTGCACTGGATGACGAGATAATCCACAGAGTTTAGACTCACCATAAAACAGAATGTAATTTTCAAAACATTTTCGAGCATTACGTTAATTAATTGCAAACAGCACTTTTACGAAAAAATGGAAAAAAATAATTTATGATGGTAATTATGTTCACTTTGTAAATTAGGGGAAGGGGTGGTAAAATGAAAATCTTAAGGATATCATCTTGTTTCTGATAGAAAAACAAGGAATTTGTATAGTGCTGTCGCACAACATCAAAAATAGGGATGATATCTATAGCAGAGTGATTCCAAGCAACAGCACCAAAATTTGGTAAATTTTTTAATTCATTTTTTTTATTGAGCTGAAACTTTGCACAGTTTTCCAGTTCCATCTGAATCGTCATTTTCCGATATCAAATCTTCAAGTTGAGTCACGACTAACTTTTCAAAAGGGTGTATGTGAAAATGGTTCAAAAATATTCAAAAAGCTGCACAGCAAAAACGGTTCGTTCGATTGTTAGACAACTAAAGAAACAAAGTTAGACAACTAAATAAAGATTCCAAAAAAAAATACACACAGTAAAAAAAAAATTTTTGCATTAAAAAACATAATTTTTGACACAAAAACTCAAATATCTCAAAACTCTATCGGAATACCAACGTAATTTTTTGAGGGAAAACGGTAATAGCTATCTACCAATAATTAAAATACCAAAATTTGGTGATGGTAAACCAATAAACAAAAAAGTTATGACATTTCAAACATGTCACAATTTTCACATTTAGTAGAAAAAAAAAATTTTTTTTTTCGGTGTAAATTATTACGGGAACCGCAGTTTGTTGCTGATTTTATTGTTAAGGGCCTTGCGTGAATTAAACAAGTCGTTTTCATGTATTCATTAGTATTATGTATATTATATGTATAAATATTATGTATATGTATAAATATTATATGTATATGTATATATGTATAAATTAAAATGAATTAACAGATTACACGAAAATATTTTTTTTTTTACCAGGATATTTTTTTTAGAGTATGATCGATGAGTTTCTAAATGTTATATATAAACTTTAAAAGTTTTGGATTTGGGTATGCGTTATGAGATAATGAAAACATTTTATTAATACTTATTTATTTATATATTGTTATTCAATTTTTTTACAATAACGAACACTTTTGCATCATTATCAGTACAGTTCGAGTATAGTTTTGCTTTAATTTTATTTTCTGACAATGGAATGAAACAGTGAAATTTTTGGGTTCCTTGGATCGTTTTCGCGTTATTATATTGCTCGCTGAGCTCTGATGCCGTTAATTCGTACTCTTCAGTAGTAGTAAAACAAAATGATAATTTTGTTAAATCTTCTTCTTTTCTGCGATTCGCCCAATCAAATAGTTCTTTTGCAGTTTTAATTGGATGCTCACGTTCTTTGGCTAAACTTGCTCCTGTGGCCATGCGCTTTATGGTTCCTCCAATAGCATTACAAGGACCTTTGCCATGTGACGTAGCAAAGAAATGCCATTCTGCATCAATTCCGTACTTTGATTTAAATTGACATAGGCTCAAAAAATTCTTACGGTTTTTGTACTGCGATGCTGCTCCATCAGACATGAAATATATCTTTCTGATTTCATTATCCTTATCAACGCGTAAAAAGTTAATCATTTTGGCAATGAACAAATTTACAGATACTGAGTCGTGTCTTAAATCTTCGGAAATTACAATAAAACTAAAATGTTCAATTTGCGTACTTCCATTGAAATAAATAACGAATGGATGAATTGTAGCTTGTTGTACGTTCCAGTGATGGGACTGCACTTCATCTTGCAATACAAAGCTATAGTTTTCAGAAAAATCACAAATGACTAAAAATTCACCATCTTGTAATGTATTTTTCGTATTTTTTAAAAAGCGGGATTGCTCTGTTTTAATAAAGTCGTGAGGAATTAAACTTTCTAATTTCAAGCAAAAAAATGACACAAACTCATCTACAGGTTATACAATAGTTTCTAGGTCATACCTATCCGTGGTCACCCATTGCTCAAATGATAACTGATCAATATAATTTTCTTCAAACTCAGCGAATAAAGTATTTTCCAATGATGAAGAATCTGGACAATCCGAACAAGATCGTAGATAGCAATTTGATGTTGTATTTTCACACAAAAGCCTACCAGTTAACATTTTAATATCCTTTGATAAATTGATTCTTTTCAAACTATGTAAGATTAGGTTAATATTTTCGTGTGTTGTGCACACACAAACATTATGTGTTCCTGAATTGGATAGAAGCTTGCATTGCCTTGGACGAAGGCTTGCAAATGAGGAAAAACCTACCTTAATATTTTCGTTAATTTCCTTGAAGCGTGTATACGCTTCTTTCAAAGTAGTCATCATTAATCGTTTTTGGATTGCTTGACGCTTTCCATCTTTTTTTACAGATACATAATCTTTTTGGCCAGACATAGCTCTACTTACTTCATCGTCTTCAAAATATTGAATTATTTTTTCTTTTGTCTCATCTGTTAATGAAGTACTCGACCTAGCATTTTTGGTTGCAAGACAGTTTTGAATTGTTTTGCCTCTTTTGCTGTATTTCTATTGGTTTTGAACTCATCAATGGCGTCTTGAATAGACCACGAGCTTGGCAGCATCGACAAAATCTATATTTTTTCTTTCCTTATCGTGGCTAGATTCGAGAACCTTTCCTTCATATTCATAATTACCTCATCGTAGTCTGTATTTTCCACATCCTCAGGTCCTAATTTGAAGAGGTTTCTTCGTACAGCTTCGTTGATTTCACGGTATTTTTTCTCGGGATAATTGACGTAACCCATCTTCGTCCATTTAATCGGAGTCACTTTTATTCCAGCTATCCCTTCGTTGAAGCGTTCGATGTTGATCTTCTGGATGCACTCATCTTCTGATTGATTTGTTGAAACAGATGTCGCTGATGGTACCGTGGCAAGACTATCTGCACTTGGTACTTCTGGTAACTCCTCAGTTGTTGTCGGTGCATCTAGTAATTCCTCAGTTGTTGTTGTTTTCGAACTTCCTGCAACCTGATCCACCGATGATGTACAGATTGCCCGTTTGTCAACGTTTAAACGGCAGGACGTACAAATGCGTAAATTTGTATTCAATGTAGACATTGGAGCATAACCAGCCGCTTTCAGTTTATCTATGGTGCTTTCGGTGAGATTTCGTAGCTCTTTCGAACACTTTTTTTTCTGCAAACGGCCTGCAACAGTTGAGAAAGCGACTATTCATGTTGCTCGTTAGATTTTAATAAACAAAATCACTTTTAAGTTTTTACTGACTAGTTTGGTGTCGTTTGCTTGACTGAAGAAAAATTTTACAATTAAATCTTTTATAACCATAGTGGTAGTATATTTTTAGCTTTTTCGTGAGTATGTTCATGGTATGTACCTATCATGTTTTTGATGTTGTTGAAGTTACTCGCTTTCTCCCAAATATGATTAACAAAGTCTATTCTCTACCAAGGCGGGTCTATACCCAGGTGTAATCAGATTTTAACTTTGTGGAGAAAACCAGCGCCGAGAAAACCGACCTGCTTTACGTATACTAGATCACCTGGGTATAGACCCGCCTTGTTCTCTACGAGGTAAACTCTCTACAAGGTAAACTAGTCGTATACCTGTATAGAAAACTTTTTTTGTAGCTTTTGTCTTCAATATTCGATTTCTTATAGGTTTCTTTTATCAAAAGGTTTCAACACTATTGAGAGAATTTTTCTTCAGTTACGTACAATAAAAAATATGACACTATCAAGACATTAGATCACAACACTGGATCGCGTCTAACATTCTAATAGATGCTATAATAGTTATGAATAATTAAATAAAATATCATGAAAACAACTTGTTAACCTCATGTGGTACCCTTAACAAAAAATTCAGCAACAAACTGCGGTCCTAAAAAAAATTAACAATGAAAAAAAAAAAAAATTCACTAATTGTCAAATTTGTGAAATATTTGAAATGTCATAACTTTTTTTATTGGCTTACCATCACCAAATTTTTATGATAGATAGCTAATATAATGGACCGTTTTCCCTCAAAAAATTACGTTGGTATTCCGATAGGGTTTTGAGATATTTGAGTTTTTGTGACAAAAATGATGTTTTTTAATGCAAATATTTTTTTTTTTACTGTGTGTATTTTTTTTTTGGAATCTTTATTTAGTTGTCTAACTTTGTTTCTTTAGTTGTGCAGCTTTTTGAATATTTTTGAACCATTTTCACATACACCCTTTTGAAAAGTTGATCGTGACTCAACTTGAAAATTTGATATCGGAAAATGACGATTTAGATGGAACTGAAAAACTGTGCAAAGTTTTAGACATTTTTGAAATGGTCGATCAGAATCGACTTGCATGCCTCCGTGGAATCCCTCAGCAGCGACACGAATTCAAACTAAAATAGCTAAATTTTCACATATTTTTATCGTTAGCAAAAAATGATGCAAATATTCGTTTTACCTGCACTTTGTTGGAAAAAGGAACAGCTGTTGGTGGTAAAAAGAACATCATGCAAAAAACGTAAGAAAATATAATATTAAAAAAAAATAATTGAATTTCCGAAATTATATCCACTAATGATTGTAACTCATTCAAAAAGAAATTTAGAGATATCAGATTTGACATCATATCATAACGATATTCACCTCACTGAAAGACCTCAAAACCACCAACTGAAAGTTACGTCAGTTCTATTTTTCAAAGTTGGTTTTCTAAAATCTTAGTTTTCGTTGATATTTTCACTTTAATTGACCTCCGTATCGACCCGAAGACTCAGATCAATGCTATAGATCATACGTGCGTGACAAAAATTAATTGAAATTTGTTTTTTCTGCTTAAAAGACACGGTGTTTATTTGACCACCACTTCCCCTACTAAAAAATGATCAAAAACCTGTCAGAAACCTAAAAAACTAAGTACTGATTTGAATAACTAAAACCTATTCGATATATCTTTGAGGTCCTATTGTATAAATCGAGCAAATTTATGTGAAACGTTTGCATTCACTGTCGACAAAGTAAGTACTAATATTTTAGAAGTAACATGTCGACTTCCACCGTATGTGACACCTGACAAAAAAGTGATCGAAAATTCAGTCGTGTCGACTGAATTTTTCGATCGATGAAATTAATTGAACGATTTAATGGTAGATTGTTTTGAATTGAAATATTTGTCAACAATTCAAAATAGTATTTTGCAAAATTTCGTTTGCTAACGATACATTTTTCATTGCCTCATTGAATTCCTTGGAGTTCCGCGGAATTTTATTTCGAACGGTATTTGACGGAATCATTCGATATACCCATACCCTTACTTACTAGTGCAATTGAAAATCAAGTTACTCAGGATTTCAAAAGTATTCTCAATCAATAAAACATTTTCGAAAATTCCTGGGGGAATGATTTGGAAAAAATGATAAATTAACAAATCAAAACGTTCCTGGCGTTGATGGAATTTTTTACATCCTCATCACGAAAATTCCAGTCATGAAAAGCTATCACAATGTCAATAGAAGATCACTCTACTGGAAATAACCTAAGCCTGATCGATTTAAGCTCCATTACAAATTTGTTTAACACCACTTCGAATTAACAAATATTAGTCAAAACAATTCGACACAGAAAGGGATCGACATGAAAGCGACTTCTCAACGGCACGCCCAATAAATACCGCTGTAAATTCACAAAGCTCCTTCCCGAGGTGAGGGTCAAAATTTCAACCCCCAAGTTTGCTTGATTGCAGGCTCGAAAAAGTTTTCACCTAGCTTCTGGTTCCGCTAATCCTTTATTGCTTTTCGTTCCACCTTCAACGCCTAAGCAGTGACCGTCTAAGTTCAGGCCCCACTACAGTCCCAGAACCGGATGTAAAACTTTTCTACTTATTTTAACGCAAACACCGACCGCTTCACGCCTCATGGCATTAATTGACAAAGTTTGTATGGGTGTGGACTGGGCAGGTTGGTAGAACAGCGTTTCTGGAAAAGGGATTTTTCAGTTCCGTTACCGGATTGAACTTAATTGATCATTCAAAATCGCAACTCATTTCTCGGTCCACTTCATCTGCGGCTAATTTTATCGAAGAAAGCAATCAATGTTTTACAGTGGTGAAAATTATATTTGAGTGGAAGGAACTGACAGCCTAATAGGTTGGCTTTTGATTTAATCAAATCAAGATGCAAAAGATTGGAATCCATCACAATAACGAATTCCCAGCAGAACAAAGACTATTATTTGTTTTATGAACAAAATGTATTGGATCGTCCCATGGAGACTGGACGAAGATAAAGTTGGAAAGCGAAAAGCGCCGGTGTTTGTATCCTGGCTCAAGGCATACATATTTTATGTTGGCAAATTGGTTTTCAATTGGGAACATTTAATCTAAAGTTCAATAATGAAACTATTCTCCGATGGCTATTGGCCTAATTGATGTTCGATGTTTGTTGTTCCAATTGTGTTGGAATTTTAGTCATAGCTTCATTGAGAAACTTCAAAGCCTTTGTGAGGGGTCATCGTTAGTTCAATGATAACATGCTTGATAATATGATAGTGCATTGCACTCTTGTGTTGTGCAGACACATTTTTTTTCTACTGGCGGAAGTTTCAATAATAATCGAAGACTATTGAGGCCATTCCTATTCTTGCCAGGACCAGTGCCTTTGATATCTTGTTGAATTGCTTGACGAATGCAAAATGTAAAATTATCCATGGAAATTCTTTTTGGACACCGTTTTGAAAAAATGAACATATCTCTTGGAAGGACACTTTTCTGCACCTGGTTTCTTAGGCTGTGCCAATATCGATATTATCGGATTGATTTTATCTGTACAATATTCGATACCTCTCGGGCCGATATTTTTCGATAACGATAAAACTATTATTGATCCGATATATAAGTCCGATAATCAGAACAGCATATAATGATTATATTATATGAATGAAAATGGTTCAATAACATTTACTATATCCGTTAGTAGGGCAATTCAAATAATAAAAATGTTTGAAAATCCAATCTCCCATATGCTCCTTACCATCCTCACCATAAAAATAGAGTTCTGTGAAATTATCAGCTTTCTAGGTGGTGATTTAAAGGTGGCCCAAAGACAATATAGGTTTGTATGGAAATTACTATGGAGAAATTTGGAGAAATGTTCCAAACACTCTAGTACTGTAATGTAAGTAGAAACTTATCATCCCATATTGAAAACTCATTCTTCAAACCTTAATGAAGTATGTTGCTGAAGAAACAAATCCCTTTTGAGCTAATTTAGTTTGGGATTTTTGTACATGTTTGCAGGGCTATAATCTCATATTAAGCTTAATAATAGCAAACAAACTCATGGATATCTCTTCTGCTATCCTTCGGATTGAATTTCTCTCTTCAGCAAATTTTTCATTATGGTTTGAAGAACGAGTTTTCAATATGGAATAATAAGTTTGTATTAATATTACAGAACTACCGTGTTTGGAATATATCTCAAAATTTCTCCATAGTAATTTCCATACAAACCTATATTGTCTTTGGGCCACCTTCAAATCACCACCTAGAAAGCTGAAAATTCCACAGAACACTATTTTTATGGCAAGGATGGTAAGGAGCATATGGGAGATTGGATTTTCAAACATTTTTAAATTTTGAACCGCCCTAATCCGTTAGGTATGGCAAAGTATCACTATAACAATTTGAATATTGGACTTTATAATGCAAAAGTTAGTGTCGAGCAAAGTCAAAATTGATTTCAAAAATCTCTTTTGAACAATATCGGATATCGGTTCAATATCGATAATTTCAAATCCGATATATTGCCGATACCGATATTGAATGAATATGATATCGCCGAAACCGATAAATCCTCAAAGTGCACAGCCCTTCTGGTTGCTACCACAAATGAAATGATGGATTAAACCCAAATTCACAACTTCATTCCAAAAATATGAACATTGGAATTGTCGCTAAATGTGGCAAAATGGAACGGACTTCGGAAGACATGGTTTTTCAAGGGTGGGGCGAATAATGTTTAAATATCGTATCAAAATGAGGATTCAATTAGCAATTTCAGGCATGGATTCAAGTAAGAAAGTAAAGAATGCTGCCAATCGTGATTAGTATTTCCAATTTTGAAAGAATAACCCGTATAGGCCTGAGTGAAAGCAAAAATACTTAAACCCTCACCGCTCAGCGAATACTAAACGGATTCAAATGATTTTTTGTCAGTAAACTGGCACACATATCTAGGTCCTAAAAGTGGCAAGGGATCTCAGGAATGTTCCTGTGGTCGGAGATATTCTGGTGGGTCACTGGGTCAGGTCGGGTAAAAGGGAACTATTTTTTGGGACACACCAAGTTGTCTTTATTTATTTGCAATGACAGTCATTTTAATTTGCAAAAATCTTTAAGATCTGATATTCAACATTATAAATGAATAGATAAGCACCGTTTAAAACGTGGCCACTCAGGCTTAATGCCCTAAAGAACCACCTATAGATTTGTTGGATACTAAACCGTTTTAATGACCCAACAGTAGTGATTAAACATAACAACTTACTGAAATACGTTCCCATGGGCTTGACACATATGTTTAGATACAAATTGGCAACTTTGTCGTAAATTTGAGGCATCCTGGGGATTCAAAATGTTTATTTAAAGGGTCAAACAAATGCAGGTCACAAGGTTATCCAATTCAATCGTTTCTCAACATGTTTACGCTGAGGCGTTTTTCTTAAAATTCCTCGATATAGTGACCACATTCCCGATCAACCAGTGTAACAATTTCTTTATAGATCTTTGTTCAACGATGACGATCGCCAACGATTCAAAACGAATCGATATCGATCGCTATCGACAATCACTGACTGGTTGATCGGGTTATAGCCGATTCAGGAAATTATCTGTAACTTGAAATTCGCCTACCTCCAGGGGCACAGAAGCACAGCACCCTGTTCAGCCGACCTGACCCAGTAACCCACCTGAATAACTCCGGACACATAAACATTCCCGAAATCCTTTCTCCACTTTTTGAAACTAGATATGTGTGCCAGTATACGGACAAAAAATAATTTAAATCTGTTAAATACTCGCTGAGCGGTGAGAGTTGTAGTAATTTTTCTGAGTTGATGTTGCGTTTAAAACTATCCCACAGTATACCAGATATACCCCTGCATCTGCACCAATTCATGCGGTATAAGTATTCAAAGGTATGAGAATAAAGTATTTTATGGCAGAGCGGCTAACTGCCTATGTGTCAGGCATAAGGAAAAGCGTGCCATAATGATGATGGAAGAATGAAAGCGTAGGGAAACGGTTTCTTGTCCGTCTCGGGTTCTAGCGATTAATGAATGAATAGTTTAAATATGATGGATTAAGAATGAAAGATTGAAGCAAGTAAATACAACTACAAAGTACGAGGAGAGGGACGGGTCTGTAAATGAACCTTTCGTATGAAAAGCAGAAGTGGTAGCCATTAGACCATCAACCCCGCCTTCGTGGGCCAAAGTAACATCTAGCATCGTTAAAGACATTAACCGTCCGAATTTTATGAATTAAAATCGAGCTACTAATACTGTGGGTACATAAAACCTCAATTTTGTATCTACTATACCGACGGATCTAGACGACAATACCGAAGCTGGTGTTTTCGCCTCTGGTATCAGCAAAGTAATCGCTGGTGCGCAGTCTAAAGGTTTTTTTTTACCTTCCGTCAGTCGCTCAAAAAAAAGTTACACCAGCGCACTGTGTTTTATTTTCTCGATTTCATGCGCTTTTTGAATAGCGCCCAAACCGTTGATTTTAGCGATATAGTTTGTTGGGAGAAGTTTCTTGGTATATTAAAGCGCAACTTTTGACGAAAAAGTTTTGTTATCAATCCACCCAGCAGTGAGATAGAAAAACTATTTTTCAAACACATTTAGATAGACATATGGTGTCTTCGGCAAAGTTGTAGTAACATTTTTCATGTATTCTACTAAGTTGTTGAACATCTTACAACGCGTGTTTTTGCTGAACATCGCACCTCTCTAGCTCTTAAAGTAAAAGAATTATCAATCGAATCCGTTTTAATAAGGCTTATTAACCCATGCAAAGATGCTTATAAACAAAAGTTTTTATCAAATGCCGAAAGAGGAGATATGGTACTTTCATGATTTGTAAGAGTTGTCTGCGTCATTTTGCGCCGAAGCCCGTTATAAGGGCCTAAACTACCCCTTGGAAATAGAGTAATTCATGAAAAACTTTGTTACTGCAAAAAATAGGGTGATGATATGTTCAGCAAAAACACGGGGTTTTCTACGACAAACAATTTCGTAGAAAACACACAAAATGTTAAAAATCTTGGAAAAGTGTTATGTTAAAAAATATTATTTAAGGTCCATTCACATACAACGACATATATCTTAAAAAGTATAAGAGATAGAAAAATCGCGTTTTCGACAAAGTTGTTTCAAATTTACAATTCTACAACTTTGTTGAAGACACCATATGTCTATCTAAATGTTTTGAAAAATAGTTTTTCTATCTCACTGCTAGGTGGATTGATCACAACACTTTTTTCGTCAAAAGTTGCGCTTTAATATACCAAGAAACTTCTCCGAACAAACTATATCGCTAAAATCAACGGTTAGGGTGCTATTCAAAAAGCGCATGAAAACAAGAAAATAAAACACAGTGCTGCGGTCGCATCTTATACTGAGTACGCGCGGAGCAATTTTGATTGTAAATCCAAAGCTAGGCAAGATAGAATACGTATGTCTTCGGCAAATTTCTTCAGTCCAACGGTACCAGTTGGACATTGGACAAATAATACTGTGACCATCGGATTGTGTCCCGGGGGAACCGATGTAGTGGACATTTCGAAATGCAACATCTCGAACACAAATATCTCAGGATCTAGATGTTTAAGCAAGATGGTATCACATGGTATCTTCGGCAAAGTTGTTCAGTAGGTCAAGGACTAACATGTGATAGGCCGCTTGTTTCGGAATTCTTTCCAAAAACATGTACGCCCAATGCTAAAATGACTTTGTTTGGCCGATGGGCTAACAGGTGTCGGTAGTGTGTAAACGTCAAACACGAATGAAAACGACGTGAGCGCCTACCACCATATATACCATATATACGAATCGATCGTTAAAAAAATGATCGATGGACACCGATGAGAGTGTGAAGCCTTTTTGTCTGTGCTGAAATCCAACCACAGTCGGTTACAATCGAGCAATAGGCCTTTTCACGAGACGTTTCAAATCAGCTGATTCGGAAGGTCTTTGACAGTTCTTCTATGAAAATGACGTGTATGCACCAAGGGAGGTACTCGCGGTTCAACGCTGCTCTCGCTAGCCGAGCGTGTCGGTGGTTCTAAAATGTAAACAATAATACAAAATAACGATCAAATAATGGTGAAGGCGTAATCGGTGTTCTCGAAAAGATCTATTCTGTAAATGCAACTGAATTTCCTGATAAAATTGTCAATAGCATACTGCAGTAGCACGTAGTATTTTTCTGCTTCCAAACAGTATATTTTAAGCCATTGATTAGTTAAAATAATGCGAATAACAATTAACTTTTTGGCGTTAAGCCTTAAAACTGGTGCTGGACTTAGGTGGTTGGCTTTTCAATTTTACTTCCATTTGACAGTCGCTCTCCATCCTTGGTAAGCACCGGTCCTCCACCGATAGAAACGAATGCAACATGGACCTGTCCCATGCAAAGGCCTATCTAATGCCTATTTAATGGCGGTTGCAAGCTGTTACACAAAAACGAAGATGGATGTGTGTGCAAAGTGATATGAGAAGCTCGGTCTCTCATGGTGACTCACGGGATGGCACGCACACTAAAACATTGTTCGAATCACCTCGAATGTGATAGTCAATGCCTGTGCTGTTTACAAATAAATTCAAAGTGCTCTTTGTGCTAGTATTATCATATCAGGGATTGAAAACATCGGTCACGGCGATAATCATAAGCCTATCGCTCAAGCTGATTTTCTGGAGGAAAGAGACGTGTGATAATATCAAACCCGACTAGCACTGCGAGAGTGTGCTCTCACGAGATGTGCAGCAATGGATTTAGATTATTGCTAGCAACTAGAAGTTGGCTTCCTACTTTTCTACTAAATATAAAAATTAGATTGTTCAATTTAAAACTAGAATTTAAACGAGAATGAACTCTATATCTCTCATTTTATTTTGTGCATATCTATTAATTTACTGGTAGCGAAATATTTTAACATTTGACAAAACGTGTATTGATAGCCCAAATGATCAGCATCATAAGATGTTCAGAAAATTAAATGCTCACTGGTGCCGGGTTACATAATCTCTATAAATAAAAATGGATTGGTGTTTGTATGTCACGAAATTACTTGAGAACGAATCAATGGATTTACATAATTCTTTCACAGTTAGGTTCTTGAAGTATTCCGTATTTTTTAAAAGATTTTTGTTTCAAAGTATCAAACAGCCTACTTCGGGACAAAACAAGGCTTTTCAGGTCAACAAGTTCCAAATATAATTGTCAATAACATGTGAGCACTTTCCTTACTAAATATATTTGATGCAGATGTCAAATTTTAAAATAATCGGGAGCTTGAGATTCTGTATTTGAAAAAAAAAAATCAGGAGCTCAGTCTCTAGCCTGATGGAAGTATTTGAAATCTAGCAGCCCATTTTATTTTGAATTAAATGTGGAAGAATTTTGAGTAAGTATATTATACCTCTATCACGTTGGCCCGTGATATACAGAACAACTTCATCAAAGACACCAACTTTCTAGTCTAATTTTATTTTTCTAACCAGTATCCTGAAATATCTGCATTCGAAAATTGCTTGATCACTAGCATCGATTTGTGGAAAAAATCCGAATCAAACGGCACATCACATGTTTAGTCTTTGATCTACTAAACACCTTTGCCGAAAACACCATCTTGCTAAAATATCGTTATCCTGAGATAAACAGGAAGTGCTCATAAGAACACTAATCTGAGAAGCAGGCTTTGTCCTAGTTGGGGCGTAACGCCAATAATAAGAAGAAGATTTGTCCACTGACCAATTGGTACCGTTGGACTGAAGAAATTTGCCGAAGACATCCATATTCTATCTTGCCAAGCTTTGGATTTACAATCAAAATTGCTCCGCGTGTACTCAGAACGGGACCGGTAAAAAAAGGTACACGAGCGGTCGCACTGGTGTACTGAGTACACGCGTAAAAACTTAGGTAAAAAACACGATGTTTTCGAATACTTTTTGTTGTTTTTTTTTCAAAAAAATTTCTTCTCTACGAGCAAGAAGAAGAGTAGATCTTGGAATAGGACCAACACCTGTTTCACTTTGAAGTGATTTTCAACGTGTTTTTCGACTTTTCGCAAAGTGCGTGTACTCAGTACACTAGGGCGACTGACGGTGGGTTAACAAGAAGGAAATCTGCAATCAGACCCCTGAGAAGGTAACTCAGGGAGTGTAGGGATACCGACAACCCACTTAAACCAGCCCATGTACTGTACGTGAGCAATTCTCTCTGAATTGCTTAAGTGGTGTACGAAATGCATATTATATTACCATTGACCTCAGACCCTCTTCTCTCTGTAATCACTTTAAGGTATTTATTCGCGGAGGTGCCAGTATCGCCAGGATGGTTGTTTTTTATAGTCAAATTTCTTTCGCTTAGTGATAACGCTTCGAAATGAATTGTTCTCTTCATGAGGTATGAAGAACTAAAAACGGAGAGAAAATAACCAGACAACCAGAATGTACATATAACGAAATCACTTTTTGCGTTATGCGATGCTTATGTGCGCAAAGTTTCACATATAAGATGTTGCGAAAAGGCCTTATGCGTGCAAAAGTGGAGGCGATATACGTGCATATTTTATATGATGAAAACTAACATGTAATGCGAGTGTGTAAATTTTATTGCGAACTAGTCTGTACTCTTATGCGACTTAATTTATGATAACAAAATTGATTTGACAGCTGCAACGGATTGATCCGACTTACTTTGTACGACTATACGGGACGAAACGAAATGTACATATGAACTCATAAAATAGCGTTTTATGCGAGGAAACTCATCGATCAAACGATATCATCCACCATGTTGTGCGGGTGTGATGAAATTTGTGTAAATAAACGACTTTGTTCGTAAACTGTTATGCGACTTCTGGTTGTCTGGGTAGCTGTGGATTCAGCAAAGAATGAGTCGTTTTAGAAAATTGTGTCCAGCACAATAGGGTCCTAAAGCCCTGTCCCGATTTTAGTGCCAAACGCTTAAGTTTAAGCCAAAAACACATGTTTACTCAATTTTCTAATGTTTTCCGTTGGTTTAAGTCGAAAAAACATTTTTTTAGATTTTGTCACACCCCTTGGCTTAAACTCAAATTTTGGGTGTATTTTGTTTTCCGTGTCCCTTCCGAAATGTCAGATAGGAACAACCCCAGTGTTGAAACTAAAACCCCTATGGTGTTTTTGTCGACTAAGCGAACGTCAAACATGATCTCAAGTGTCAAGGTTCATTTATGGACCCAATTTTTAAATTAAAGTTTAAATATGATATAGCCGTTATTTGAGCGGGAAAAAAATGCTAAAGTAGTTGAAGTAACATGCTGTTTCGGGTTGTTAAATAAAAACAAGATTTTATTAAAAATTTTAGGACCCAATTGTGCTGCATCGTTCCGAAAGGGATATAGCACTTAAGGCGAAATAGCCCGTCATTCGTTTGGGCAGCAATGATTACTTTGCAGCGTGCAATTTCAAAGTGATTAACTCATACTTGATAGTTTTTATTGACTTTAAAAAGTATCACTTTACGCGCCAACATATATAAAGTATGCTGATACTTTTTCGAACCAAATACCCAAATAATTTCCTTTGATTCGAAATCGTGAGATAAATTAGCAACAATCATCAACGGCGCGTACAAATATCAATGACGGCCTACTTCGCCTTAAGGCTCAAGAATCCATCATTCAATCACCAGCAATCATCGAATACTAAAAACCAGTTTTTTAGCTCAAATTTTAAGTGATCCTCATGAAAATCTATCATTGCATTACAGTTAGTAAGCGCAATGCAATGATAGATTTTTATGAAGATTATTATAATGTTGAGTAAAAAACTGGTTTTGAAAATTTGAAAACGATGATGGTTACTTTCCTCTTAACACTTGTAGTAGAAGTAGGCTAGGAAAACTGGTTTTCCTAGCCAACTTAGACAATAGTCTCAAATTCCGAACAGACAGTAGAAGCATTAACCTAAGAATGCTAATGTCGTTACTGTTCGTGTTACCAACATCTAGTTTGCCACGCGCTGACAGCTTGAGTACCGGCCCTCAAAGTGTCAAATAAATTTTAAAATCATCCACAACAACATGGCATTAAAAATAAAAAATAAAAAGATACAGTTAAAGGTGATAATACACTAATTCAGTTTTGTGAGAACAGCGCCATTAGTGTTCGACTACTAGTATTTCTATTGAACAGACTCATATTCCGAACACTCGGTTTTGTATGGCGATTTGGTTGAAATGTTTCGCTGATATATGTCATCAAATTGACAGGGAATGGCAGTCAATTGTAATTCAATTAAAACATATTTCAATATATTTAAGACCTCGGGAGTAGTGATGATTCGCTAGTTCAAGGTCCGTAAAACTAGCTCAGATAAATTTATTTGCGAAATTATTGATTAAAATTCGATGTTTTTGTGCTGTTCGGAATTTGAATCAAGGTGTGCGGAATATGAGACAAAATGAACGCAGTGATTCCCAGACAACCAGATCGTACGTATAACGGAATCACCTTTCACATTATGCGATGCTTATATGTGGAAAGTTTCACGTATAAGATGGTACGAAAAAGCCTTATACGTACAAAAGTGGAGGCGAAATACGTGCATTTTTATATGATGAAAAACAGCTTGCAATACGAGTGTATCGATTATATTGTGAACTAATCTGTACTCTTATGTGACTTAATTTATGATAACAAAGTTCATTTGACAGCTGCTACGGATTGATCCGACTATCTTTGTACGGGTATACGGGGCGAAACAAAATGTAAATATGAACTCATAAAATAACGTTTTATGCGAGGAAATCCATCAATCAAACGATTTTATCCACCATGTAGTGCGGGTTTGATGCAATTTGTATAAATAAACGACTTTGTTCGTAAACTGTTATGCGACTTCTGGTTGTCTGGGTTGGCATTTGAACTAAAATATGTTTACAAACTTTTACACAAAAACAATACTGAACAAGTTTAAATAAACATTTTTATCGGCTCACCCAACAGCTAACAGTGAGACTTTGAGGAGTAATTGAAATTTTAAGTCACTGTTGACCTTAACAGTTCGAAGTATGATTCAAAACGGTAACAGGGAACCAGTCTCGGCAGGGCTAAGCCTCTACAGCCGACTCTTGGTCGGTGTGCCATAGTCGATGATATTTTATACCAATCTGACACATTTGGTATTAGCCGATGGGTTCATCTACATTTAGAGGCGTTATCTCATTCCTGCAGCCAGCCTCTAAGCTCTGTCTTTTTACACGCGTTGCGGACTCCTCTGGTACTTCTTCGGTTAAAGCATTGAATATCTTCCTTGATGATATTTATTCCTGCTATGATGCACACGGCCTCTTCAGAAACCGTTCGGTATGCGCTTGCTACTCTTAAGCACATGATCCTGTACGTGCTTTCTAATCGTCTTAAGTTTCTGCTCGATCTGAGCGTTTTTGACAAGATTGGTCATCCATTCCTCAGCATGGATAGCGCCACGCTTGCCAGGAGCTTGCGTTTGCTGGTAACCGGCATTGAAAGAGCAAAACAAATTATTACTAACTAATTGCGAAAAAGCCCAAAAACTTGCTATACAGTTTGAAAGTGTGCACAATTTTAATTTAGGACTAACTAGTCCAATTGAAAATCAAGTTACGCAGGACTTCAAAAATATTCTCAATCAAGAGAACATTTTCGAAAATGCCTGTGAGACTGATTTGGAAGAAGTGAGAACTATTAATAAAAAATTCAAAAATATTAAAGCTCCTGGCGATAATGGAATTTTCTACATCCTCATCAAATTCCTGAAAGTAGCTTATCATTTTTAGTTGACATATATAACAAATGTTTTCAATTAGCATATTTTCCTGACAAATGGAAAAATGCTAAGGAATCCTGCAGAAGCTTCTATATCAATTAGTTTGCTTTCCTCCAAACAACAACTTTTTGAAAAGGTTATTTTGAACAGAATGATGGCCCACATCAACGAAAATTCAATTTTTGCCAATGAACAGTTCGGATTTCGCCGTGGACATTTGACCACGTATCAACTCTTACGTGTAACAAATTTGATCCGTTCTAACAAATCTGAATGCTATCCTACTGGTCTTGCTCTTCTAGACATAGAAAAAGCATTCGATAGTGTTTGGCATAAAGGTTTGATAGTAAAGTAAAAAAAACTTTAATTTTCCAACACACATTGTTAGAATAATTCAAAGTTATCTTCAAATCGTACACTTCAGGTTAATTATCAGAACTCCAAATCTGAAAGACTTCCTGTAAGAGCTGGTGTTCCTCAAGGCAGCATTTTGGGACCAATATTATACAATATTTTTACATCTGACTTACCTGAGTTACTTCAGGGATGTCAAAAATCTTTGTTTGCGGTTGACACAGGCCTCTCAGCCAAAGGACGAAGCCTGCGTGTCATCTGTAGTCGATTGCAAAAAAAAACTAGCTGTTGTAATACCAGGAAGAAAGCTCTGCAGAAGATCCAACATAAAATTTTGAAAGTGATTCGGAAGCTTCCTCCCTGGTATAGTACCAATGAGTTACATAGAATATCCAATGTTGAAACATTGGAACATATGTCAATAATTTCAATCAATCATTTAATGCCACGATATATGCATTATATATTTAGGTTAGGTTAGGTTAGGTTAAGTAAATTGAAAGCGTTTTTTTTCTTATATTTTGTTATACCAAATTAGGATGAAAGTGTTATCTAACACAGAAAACCTAGATATAAGAAATGAATGTAACGTTTGGAATGATACTCATGAAGGAATTATACCTATGAAGGAATTAGAAAAGTGTTGAAAAACAAGCGAGACGCTGATAAACGAATGCTAAAGCGTAGCGTACCTGTTCACAATTCTAATTCAAATAACTGCTCTTTATTTTACATTTGCCGAACACTCCCAAAACTAAAGAAAGCAGTTCAAGCAATTGTTTCCTATTTCTCAATTGAGACGAAACTTCCAGCACCCTCAAATGATGCTGTTGCAGCTTGACTCAATGCATTTCTCCACTTTGCTTATTCCCGGTACGTGAGTTTTATCCTTCCATCTAACAGTCGACCATTTCTGCAGAAAACTCACAGCACCGAAACGAGTGCTTTCATATAGTTTTCCCCGAAATTTCATACACAACAATGCGGGGTGCAACAATCCGGTCGTAAAAGTTTGACTTCGAAGTTATCCTCCGCCGGCCAACCGCTTCTCCATGCTCCGCGGAAAGCTGTTATGATTGTGTGGCTCCACAATTTTGGAATGTCTTCCTGATAGGAAGGTACCTAAGCAACTTTCAGGCGGAAAGTGGAGTGAACAGAAGCCGTTCAAGTTTATTGTTGAGTTTTTCTGTGGCAGTCGACTTCCACTCAGTCGGAAGTGGCATAAATGTGACGATCCGCGGAGGAGTAACTGGAACGGATTCGTGGCCAAAATTTCAAATTTTCAAAATTCAAGTGTTTGATCCTGCTATACATTCTGGGGTATCCGTGATAGCCGTATCGGTAAACGTGCAGCTATTCAGCAAGATCAAGCTGAGGGTCGTGGGTTAAATTGCCACCGGTCGAGGATCTTTTTGTTTTCGTAAGGGAAATTTTCTCGTCTTCCGAAGGGCATACAGTATCATCGTACCTGCCACACGATAAACACATGCAAAAATGGTCAATTGACAAAGAAAACTCAAAGTTAATAATTGTGGAAGTGCCACTTGGGCGAACCAGAACCCACCAGTTTGTGCCAAACAAAAATATTTTCATCATTTCTTGTAGCAATTTTCTAACTTCTATCGAATGTTTATAAAAAAAGGAACATAAAAACGAATTGGCGGCATGCATTTTGATACATTTGTCCACTTATAGGTGACTAGTTACAACGATTCTTAATTAATCCTAAATATAGTCGTTTTTCAGCAGGACATGAGAAGTCCGTTTAGAGCAGAACATAATTTAGGCCGTGATTAACCAAAATTACTCCTGTGTGCAACCGACGAGGGTAGAAGAGGGGGTGCAACAAATGGAAATTCCGCAAGTCCCGGGATCAACGTCGGACTCGTTTCAGTAATTTCGATTTTACTGAATGCAATGTGAATACTTTGGGGGTTAATTTATGCAAATTGTTCCAACTTTTGCATGAACTTGCGAGAAAAGTTTGAAGGCGCATTATCGCAGAGATTTTCGACAATCTCGAGTGCAAAATTAAGGTGAACTTGGTGAGCTTTGTTCTGTTTAGGGTTTATTGGACTCTGGGTAATTGTGCCTGGGTTGAAGAGCAATTAAGACAATCATTATTCAAACGGTTCAACTTCGTTCCTCATTCGAATGAGTATTATACTCATTCGAAGCTCGAGAGATCCTGCTTAAAGCCAGAAAATTGCCACTTTAAAGAGAAATATGACACTTATGCAATCCCGACCCCGGCAATCTGTTCGCTCTTGTGTCTTCTAGGATCACTTTGAAGCCGAAATCCTGCAACTAACCTAGATGTCGACCCAAAGGATATACAATATAAGTCAAGCAGGCCTAAGCACGACGACGGGGAAAGCATCGAGCAGAAGACCCCATTCGGATAAGTGGAATATATCTAAAGCAATGACAGTGCTCCAGACACAATTATCTTGCTTTTTCTGTGTGAAAATTCTGAGCCTGCCCGAGTTCAATGCAGCCTCGGGTGTTCGTTTGCGGCGTTCAATGTGGCGACACCGGTAAGCCCTCGATGGTGCGATTATGTCTTCGTGGTCTGTCTTTGGCACCATGGCACAGTAGGGGTTTGAAGATTAAAAATCAGAAAACATACCATTTTCAGTCATTTTTGTTACTTCTTATCTTAAACCCACTTGATTCCAAAAGATATAATATTTTTTTTGTGAAATTCAAAAATTTCAAATTTCTAAATGCATTTGAAGTTTGAGTGGCAACATAAGCGTTTTAAAAACTTTTTCATTTTATTCTTATTAACAAATAGCTAAAACCTTTTCAAAACACCTTCAAAAATAATTTTCATTGAATTTGTGTCCACTTTCTTTCACTGGAAGCTGCAACAGTGCAAAGCGGCAGCAGAATAACTTTATTTCTTTTTTACTTCCGTAATGAGCTTTTTCCGTTTGAATAGCTTCGAATGCAAGGGACCAACGACCGTTGTGATAATGAGACTTGAGTAATCCTTAGATGGGCAAGTGGAATCCTGTGGAACGTTGAACTTGCATATGTTTCGTTTCATTTAGGTTCAATGTGACCGAGTCTGTTATTTTTATGAATTGAAAACTTTTTTTGTGGTAAAGCATATGTATTCTCCGAAACATGCACACTGCAAGTCTTTTAATTTTTGAATGTGATTTATGCTCCCATAATTTTATGTTATTATCAGGGTTCGGAATCATTACTCATACTCACGAAAATATAATTTTTCTCTCACCATTGAAAGCATCAATGTTTCCTGTAGGAAGAATTTTGCTTCCGTTTGTAAGTTGCAAGACTTCTTCTTATTCTTGGCATTACGTCCTCACTGGGACAGAGCCTACTTCTCAGCTTAGTGTAATGAGCATTTCCAAAGTTATTAACTGAGAGCTATCGTTGCCAAAGTTGCCATTTTTGCATTCGTATATCGTGTGGCAGGTACGATGATACTGTATGCCCAGGGAAGTCAAGGAAATTTCCATTGCGAAAAGATCCTGGACCGACCGGGAACCGAACCCAGACACCTTCAGCATGGTTGTGCTTTGTGGTCGCGGACTCTAACCAATCGGCTAAGGAAGGCCCAGTTGCAGGACTGTTTTCAGACACTACGTTTTTTCAATTCACGGTAAATTTCATAGTTACAAATGTTCCAACACGAATAAATTCTTCAACAACTTCAAACACAACCCCATCAAACATTACATCTGCACCAACAACACTAGTCCTACCTCTATCTCTACCTGCAATCATGTACTTTGTTTTGACAGACTTAATGGTTAGGCATATCCTTTTTGTCAGCCTGAGCTTTCACTATGGGATGATAAGTTTGTACTTACATTACAGAACTAACGTGTTTGGATCAGTAGATGAAAAAAACAAATTTAATACTATACCATTTAATTCCACTAGAGTTTGTATCCTTTGACAGATACGCGTATTTCGACATCAACTTTAAGGACGTCTTCAGTGTCGTGTACTAGAAGTCGAGTCTAGTACACGACACTGAAGACGGCCTTACAAATATTTGCGAATAGCAGATGTCCTTGAATGATGCATAGGATGGAATAGTGCCAACTATACGCCACCCGAAGTGTGATTCTCGTAGCTCTGGCAGGTGTTCGTCGATGATGATGTGCCCTGGCCAGTGATGCAAGCAACCACGGTAGTCGACACGTTTTTACCAATTATTCGGCAGTGCTTCCCTTAAACATCCACAACAAGGGCGATCAAACGAATATCGGGAAGAAAAAGGTCAATTGAATGCCTCTGACCACGATAGCATTGCTAGATAATGTTACCGTCGAGTAACATATTTTTCTGATGTATAAAACTTTGTGAAAACGTAGGGAAATGCTTGTGAAGTTTGGCTTGAGAAACGGTTGATTTGAACCGAGCCGGTAGCGCGCTTGGCAGAAAGGAGCAAACGCGCGTCTATGCCGTGGGTGGTTGAGCGCCCGGTGATGAAAGAATACCATCTAACTGGGGCACGAAGGGCAGTTAATCTTTGGCCGAGGCAGTGAACGGTTGACATTACTGAAGGTTCAGGAAAGTTTGAGTTGCGGCCGCGTGGTAATCCGTCAATCGCGGGAAAGTAAAGCCTAACCCCTAAAAAGGCTGGGGGAATCTCATCAAGTGACCAAGAACCCAGTGACCGTCATCCCTGCGTTGCGTCAAAGCGCTGCAGCAGCTTCCTTCCTTCTTCTTGGCATTACGTCCTCACTGGGAAAGATTCTGCTTCTCAGATTAGTGTTCTTATGAGCACTTCCGCAGTTATTAACTGACAGCTTTCTTGGCCTTAGTTGCCATTTTTGCATTCGTATATCGTGTGGCAGATACGATGATACTCTATGCCCAGGGAAGTCAAGGAAATTTCTATTTAAGACACCTTCACCATGGCTTTGCTTTGTAGCCGTGGACTCTAACCACTCGGCTAAGGAAGGCCCTCAACTTATGACGCTCGTAAGCCCAAATTTGAGCTACTACAATATAATGATCCGAGTCGATATTAGGGCCTCTAGAGGTCCTGACATCTATGACATCTGAGAAATGTCGCCCATCAACAAGCACGTGATCTATTTTGGACCAGGCATCATCACTCGGATGTCATCAGGTGTGTTTGCGGATATTCTTACGTTTTAAGTACACTCCCGTGCAAAAATTTAAGTTCACCCCCTTAAAGCATATGAGAGTGTTTTGACCATATCTCTGTGAAAACATACGTCCAAATGAAACTCTCTATGGCGCATTCGAAAGGCAATGATCTATCCTTACTTCGTGAGTATTTTTTCACCAACATTTTTTAAATTTTGTGTACCAAATTTTTGCTTAAAATTGTGGCATTTTTCGAAAAACACGCTGAAAAACATGGTTAGTTACCTCAGTATAGGATCGACCAAAATTCTAAATCAATGTGTCATTAGAATCGTAATCTTATATTTTTTTAAGAGCACCCTCAAAATTTTGATGAAAAAATCTGAAAGCTATTTAGAACCTATGAAACAGTCATTCAAGGCACGATTACATAAGCAAGCATGGTGCTACTTATTTTACTTTCTTTGAGTATTATTTTAAACTAAAACATCAATAAATATATTAAGGGTTTTTCTATGGACCAATTGTAGCGGTATTTGCTAGAGTAATTAAGGCTTAGTAGCCCATCATTCGTTTTAGTAGCCATAATGACATTGCAGCTCACAATTTCAAAATGAAAAAACTCAGTCCTCTTAGCTGCTATTGATACGGAAAAGTATCACTACTATAAGCGTTGACATGCAGAAAGTAAGGACTGTTCATTTTATAAAGTGGACACCTTGTGCATGCTGTATCTTTTTGATTTATCAATGAAATTTCAATCGGTTTTCTGCATATCTTTCGACTAGTATTTTACAATGTTGTGGTAATGAAAATTCTCCAAAATAATTAAATTTTACACGAATATGGAACAACGATTAGAACGGTCGATTTTTGGAGGTTACAAAATCAAAGATTGTTAGAAATTGGCTGGAAAATTCGACAATTTATATTTCTTTTTTTTTACTTTCTTCGGAAGCCTCATCAATCAGAAGCCAGATGGAAAAATTCAAGTTATTTTTGGAACAACAGTTTTACAGATATAATAATATCATTTTCCCCTATATTTTTTAGAGAAAACTATTTTAAATTTGAAGGGAACTGATATGAGTTGAATTTTTTGATTGAAAGTTCGTCCTGACGGACTATATTTAGTACTAATATGAAAAATGGCTTACGCTTTCATAGAGTTACTTATTTAGTCCCCACGCCACATTCAAAGCACAATAGAACACAATTGCTTTATTCTTAGAAGACCTTTCAAAGTACATTGACAATCATCAAAATTGGCAACACTGCTGTAATAAAATCGATTTCATTTTCCACATATTATTTTCATAATATGCTATTCTGAGATTACCAATTGAAATATTCGGAACCATTTACAATTTGCTGATGATCGATAAATATGCGTACACGATTTTAAAAGTATGAGACTTTTTAGTAAAACTACCATAAGCAGTAAAATTTGTACTTAAGACTATTGTTTAAACGCACGATTTAGCTCTCGTTTGTTCAAATATAGTTTCTTTAGTAAACCAAACTAGTTTTGAACACGCTTTTTACTTTTCTCCTTTGCTGGGAGTGAAAGGATGGTGTATCAGAAAATTTGGCCATAAATGGGTAAATCACTAAAGTTACCTAATGTCAGAGAATGTTGGAATAAAATTGATTTTTTTAAAGCTATACCTTTAGTAGAATAGTAAAGAATACAAACATACAATTTGTTCTTAAAAATAGGGATTTTGTTTTACGAAAAATAATGTTAAACTTTGACGAACAGCTTTTCTTAGGAGTTTTTGGAAAAACTATTTAGCTCTTCAACCAAAAGCATTTTTTAAGATCTTATATTTTCAAAGCATTGTAGAATAATAATTGTACGATGCACAGGAAACCGATTTCGATTTTATCAATAAATAAGAAAGTCCACTTTATAAAGAAAGATTCTTCGCAGCACTGCTCAAGTAAAGATAGTGAAAATGTTGTGTCCGATTTTTTCGTTTTTATACATTATTTTTGTGTAGAATATTTCCGAAAATGTGTTATGACTAATTTTTAATATGTTCCGCGTTTGATGTGTGAAATTATTGTGAAAGTTTAGTGCTTGAAACCTGTGAAATCAAGAAAAAGAGTGAAAACGTACAGTTGGATACGGTATGACGGATGGTTGATTTTCTCTTTCATGCATGATATTTGACATCGCGTCTGCGTCGGGTGGCGTGGATCATCAAGTGGCACACTGGTTGTCTCTTTTGCTCTTCCGCTGTTCTTGTGCAGAGCAAATAGTAACGCTCAACATATGATCAGCGGTGGTGTGGGGGAGGGAATTGACGGCACGCTTCGATGATCTGCACGCTGCGAGCTAGACTAGGGGAGGGGGTGGTAAAATTAACACCTCTAGGATATCATCTTGTTTCTGATAGGAAACGAGGAATTTGTATAGTTCTTTCGCACAACATCAAAATTAGGAATGTTATCTACAGCAGAGACACGAATTCAGACTAAAATATCTAAATTATCACATATTTTTATCGCTCGCAAAAAAAGGATGCAAATGTTCATTTTACCTGCACTATGTGGGTAAAATGAACAACTGTGGGTGGTCAAATGAACATCATGCAAAACATGTGACCAAAACAAATATGTTTTAAAATTTTCACTGCATTTCCAACAATATATCCATTAATGATTGTAACCCATTCAAAAAGAAATCTTAAGGTATATAAACTGACATCATATCATATCCACCGCACTGGAAATCCTCAAGACCTTCGAGATAAAAGTTACGTAAAATCTAATTTTCAAACGTGGTTTTTTAAATCTTAGTTTTCGTTGGTATTTTTACTGCATTTGACCTCCGCATTAACTCGAACACTCCGATTTATGCTCCAAATCGTCCGTGCGTGATCAATATTCATTGAAATTTATTTTTTCGCGATAAAGGGCACGGTGTTTATTTTGCCACCACCTCCCCTATCGATATTGCCCATTGCACGGTGACGTTACCATAAAATCTCTCTCTTTCCCTCTTTTGGGAAATTTGAAAACAATGGTGCCAGTACCTGTCAAAATTGACAGGTACTGGCACCATTGTTTTCAAGTTTTGTTGAAGAGGGAAAGAGTGAGTATTTTGAAATGCCTAATTGCAGTACGAACACTTTGTGTATCGTTTTAGCATCACCCCATATCAAGGCGTAGATGGCGCGTGGTGTGCGCACCGGCTTGTCGATCGCAAAGTTCTTGGTTCGATTCCGCGTCGCCGCGAGATTTTGTATTTAAATTTTGGGTTTATAGGGCAGAGCTGCGAATTTCAACCCGATTTCTTGTGGCGAGTTTTCATAGGGCGTTCCAGTGTATTTCGATAGTCCATTTGCCTGAGTGTGCGTAACTTGAATAAATGTAAAATTGGATGAAAACACAAAAAGGACGATAGAAATGACTTGAAGGAGGAAGAGATAGAGCAATTTCTTTTCTTATTTCCACGAGCACGTTAACATTTTGCTTGAATTTGAAGGTATGAATCGCACACTCATTCACATCGGCTATCGAAATACATAAGAGCCAAAGGTTTCTCTTTTTGTTTCACGCGCATTGAATGAATTTTTATCACGACAACGGTAGGAAGGTTACTTTACTATTATATATTTGTTCTACAAAATATGAGCTAAACTAACATATAAGCTAAACATTACATATAATTTGCAATTGGATTAGATGGACAAATTGATGTGAAGATTTGCGAAAAAGTTACACGTCTTCTCAGTGAGAATCGAATTCACGGCTTCCCGATCTCTAGTTGGGGCGCGTTACCACTACGCCATGAGAGGACTCATGAACGCAGAAGTTAACCTGAATTTGATTTCAGCTCAATAATCACGTGGTCCTTTTTCGAAAAGTGCACCTCTTTCGGAAGAATTAGATGCCCATCCAAACACAACGCTTTTGCTTTAAAAAACAACAAGAAATACAAGTTTTGAACATATTAGCCTATAAATCTAAATTCAAAGCGATTACATATTTTTTGTATTTATTTGCTTATAGAAGTTTTGTTAACATGTTTGGGGTAAAATGAAAATGATAGATTATACTCAAAATTTATTTTGCCAAAAATAGAAACCCTCATTGTTTCATACAATTTGCTTGTAAATCTAAACTTGAAGCGAAGACTTTCAATTTTTTTTTTACATAAATTTTATCCTAGAACCCTAGAAAATATGTTTGAGCTGAAATATAGTTTTTGGTTTGCACTTATTTTTTTAACTGAGGAGCTTCTAAAACTCAAGTTGTTAGCCTGTTAGTTTGTAAATCTAGATGGAAAGCAATGATATGTTAACAACTACCGTAAAGCTAAACATTACATATAATTTGCAATTGGATTAGATGGACAAATTGATGTGAAAATTTGCGAAAGACTTTTTCGCAAATCTTCACATCAATTTGTCCATCTAATCCAATTGCAAATTATATGTAATGTTTAGCTTTTCGGTAGTTGTTAAACTTCCACTCGGCTGGTTGGCCGTAAACCACGATTCATAATTAAAAACAAGTATTTATCGAGTAACGGACTCATGTTCCGTAACCGGTCGTCTGAGAACGTCGCGACCCATTGGAAGCCCACACAATAGAAACCTCAGCCAGCGCAGTTGCTGGCTAGTGTAGTGTGCTATTCCTATACCTAAAAAAACAATGCGCTCTCGGGCTAGGCATTGGATATATGTAGAAAGCTTTGTGTTTGGATGGGCATCTAATTCTTCCGAAAGAGGTGCACTTTGCGAAAAAGGACCACGTGATTATTGAGCTGAAATCGAATTCAGGTTAACTTCTGCGTTCATGAGTCCTCTCATGGCGTAGTGGTAACGCGCCCCAACTAGAGATCGGGGAGTCGTGAGTTCGATTCTCACTGAGAAGACGTGTAACTTTTTCGCAGATCTTCACATCAATTTGTCCATCTAATCCAATTGCAAATTATATGTAATGTTTAGCTTTTCGGTAGTTGTTAAACTTCCACTCGGCTGGTTAGCCGTAAACCACGATTCATAATTAAAAAAAACAAGTATGAATGGTTCGTCACTGAAAGTGTCGACATAATCTACTGATCATGTTTTATGTAACACCCTTTTCCTTCCACCTATTTTTTGTTATTACAAAACAAACCTTTGAATAGTTCGACACTAAAAGTGTCGACTTACTATAGGTTCACGTTGCCTTCTAAGACTGATGGAGGATTTTTTTAACAGAGGTTGCATGAATCGCATCACTTACCAAGGTGAATCCTGATCATCTAGCTTATAACTCTCCCCACTAACATACTCCTTCCTGTGACAACCATGGAGATGCAGAGGTGATCTCGGTCTCTAGTAACAATGGATGTCACACCCATTATCCTTCCTTTTCCCGATGACCGTAAGGACGTGGCCGGCGTCGTTATTGACTTCATAATGTTTGGAGTTCTCGAAAGTGTACATTGAAGATGGAAAGCTACTCCCAAGCTACATCTGTTGGTTCCTTGTGCAACTTCGATTATTCTAGTGAATCACGGAGTAGCAACTACAAATTGTACGGTCGTCAATGCTTATGCTTATGCTTAAATAAGAAAGTCCACTTTATAAAATGAACAGTCCTTATGCTGATACTTTTTACACAGTGCGTTGCTCCATAGACAAAAATCAAATTTCAAGTTATTTTATTCGACAATAATAAGTATCCACAAGTGCTTATAGATGGCATCCACTATTGAAACAAGTATTGATGTGATATACAAAGCACTAAAACTACTACAACAAGCGTCGAAAGTGACAGATGTCGAAGTGATAGAAAATTAAATTTTATCACATGTTTTCAGCATTCCTTTCAACCAGTATGGAGAATGCTGAAACCAATATATTCAATCAAAATCAAAAAGAGAACATGACTAAAGGTTGGAAAAGTATACTTGATGGGATAAGCACACCAATTTCAACTTTGAATATGAGAAATCGGCACGTTGAGTTGGCTTTTAACAAAACTTGTGAAATACTTACATGTAACTTTGATTATCGATTCAAAAAAAGTTCCACCCTAAATCACGCACAGATATGTTCCTTAGAGTGTCCTCTAAGAGGTCTGAAAGATACAGCTGCAACTCCCTGCAACTCTTCGAGATTTTTGACTATTTTTAGGTATACTCCCTAACCAGCACAAGTATGAAAAAGAGTTGTTTGTGATAAAAAAATCGAAAATCTTGCAACGCTATGTGGTCTCGGCTCAACCTGACAATACACCATAGCAAGTTTATGCTTAAAATAATATATTTTAAATGTATTTGTAGAGATCTCATTAAAATTTGATACTGAAAACCTGAAAATTAAAAAAAATGGGTTCTCTTTTTGCATAAAGGCGTATAAGTCACTTTTGCAGCTACGAGTGAGATGATACATATTTGCATATAGCTTCTTACATCATCATGCACAATAAAAGTTCAAATTGCAAGGTTTTTCTTGGAAAATAATGAAATTGGCACTTGGGACAGTTTTGCGTTTATGCGTATATTATTTGTCATTTATGCAAATTGTAGCTCTTTCGAACAGAAACAATTTTCCCTTCCATATCAAGGTGCTGAAATGGCTTGATCTTCCAGTTTTGATTTTTGTCCCGCATCTCCATATATTCAACGCACTGTGCGTCATTGCAATACTACAGTGATACCTCCATGAGTCGATGTTCCATGACTCGATATCGACTCATGGAACCATACTAAAAACAAAATTTCATGGTTACTATGATGGTCCCTAGAAACAGCTTTCCAAAGGATTGTTGTTCCATGACTCGATATTTCCATGAGTCGATGGTCCCTTCAATATCGACTCATGGAGGTTTCACTGTAACTGATTTTCAACATTTTGACGTTTTGACATGATTTAGCAACAATCATCAACGACGCGTAGAAATTTCGATGACGGCCTACTTCGCCTTAATAAATGATATTTTGTTACGGTATAAGTATGGATCAATGCACGAGTTCACTATTTGACGTTTGAGCGGTGCCGTGTTATGGCAACTAGTGAATTCGGCATCGCTCAAACGTCAAATTAGTGAACACGTGAATTGATTCACAAACTTGCATACAACAGTGAACCCGAATCACTCGCAAATAAACTCTGCATGGTACTTCACTCGTCCAAGTTATCGTTCACACACTTGGCGCGAACATAACTCATCTCACGAAGCATGCGCCGGGGGCCGTTGGGATTGAGTCGGGACCACTTGTCGTTAGATTGAAAGAACTGAACCGAACTAGCTAAATGCGAAATGTTTGAGAGGGAAAAAAAACAATATTCACTGATCGGCTCAAGGGTTAATCAGGAACCGACTTTCGATAAGATCGTTCCATGATTTCCGGTACGAATGCCGAAACACGAAACTGCGACCTTTCTGAGGCACCTCAAGTTCTGTATCGTCCACTTTGATCTGGCCCGTGGAAGAGGCAGGAGTGTGAAGTTTTTCATTAAGTAGTTTCCGGTGTGTTTTGTGGAGGTAATTGAAAACGTGGAAAGTGTCTCAATGTTCAGTGTGATAATTGCTAGGTTGTTCCCTCCCGATAGGTACTGCAAGAGCAATAAATTTGCTAGCTTGTGCGGTGCTGTGCGTGATTGAAGATAAAAAAGGCTTTTCATTTAGCAGTTTGGATTCCCGCACCATCCCACCTCCCGCTCGGCACACCGGTATATTCGCCAAGATTCCACACTTCTGACCCCACGTGCCAGCTTCGAAGGTCTGCCTAACTGCCGGCCGGAGTTAGAAGGGAGTTGCGCCGTCACCATCGCACTTCGGAAGAGCGATTCGACTCCACCCCCCCCCCCCCCCTCCCACCAACAAGGAAAATTCATCGTGTCGATGACGATATCGGCACAGAGCATCATCACCCTATTCATCCGTGGTTAAGCGTCGTAGAGGCGACGCAAAGAAGGAAGCAGCCGGTAAAGCAGAAACCGACTGTGAGTAGAACATCTTTTTTTGTCCCTGCGTAGTTGAAGTGTTGGTGAAGCGTTTGGAAGCTTGGGAAGCGTTTCGAAAGCTCCGGAGCGTTTTTTTTTAAGTTTAAAGGTTAGATAAAAGAAAATCCGCTCAGTTAGGAGAGAGTAGAAGGGTTAGGAAGAGGAAAGATAAAGTTATGTTGAAAGTGGGTACCCGATACATTATTTTATTTATTACAACGTTATAGTTCAACTATTCCGAGACTGTTTGCCAAACTGTGAATTGACCAAAAAGTAAATAGTAAATCGACCATTCGGCAAATTGTTTCAAAAAAAGTTGTTCGGAGAAATCGGCATTTTTAAATGGGTACATAACTTAACCGCCCATTCGCCACATTGTTATTTTCCCATTTACTATTCAACAAACTGTTGGAACCGTTAGTGGTGAGGTTGGTTTATTGTTACCGTGGATATATTACGCAATTATTCCGATATTGTTGCAAATAGTTTTGGGTTATATGGGAAACAGAAGAAATATGGTTCGTGATAATGCGGGTTAACTCGTGCATCGATCTATAGGATAGAGAAACTCTAGGCTTATTTATTTGAAATGTTTTAATTCGGCGATCTCACATCTATAGAACATGTAATATTGTCAACTATTGTCTAATGGCTTCAGAAAATCATAAAATGTGTGTGGAATTAAGTACTCCTACTTGTTTGTAAGTTATAATCAAATATTTTTTGAAATTTGGAAATTTGCGTCAGATAATATAAAATTGAACAAGGCATTATAAATCCACTCTCTATAACGACATCCATTTTCTTTATAACGACGTCACTTATAATGACTTATCCAGAAAACTACGACCCCTTGAGATTTTGTGATAACAAGCTTCCACTGTATCTCATGATCTAGATGAGATAGAAAGTTGAAGCCTTCGAAAAAGTATTTCAATAAGTTAAGCTAATCTTTTATTTATTTATTTATTTTGCTTGAAGTCGTTACTGAGCAGTTAGCAAGATATACCTCTTGATTCAGATAAGATAGAAAATTCGAGTCTTGAATACAATGATTTAGACTTTAATCACTAGCAAATGAAGTGACTCAGAACTTAATCACTGGAATTGAATTTATTTAATTGAATCATACCTGAATCATTTGAATATAACGTGAGTCAGACCTGAATCATTTAATAATGAGGTGAATCAAATATGATTTACAAAAAAATAAGTAGACTAATGCTGAATCTCTTGAAAATGAAGTGAATTAATCCAAAATTATTTTATCATGAAGGGAATAAGGTATGAATCACTTGGATATGAAGTAAATCAGTCCTAAACTATTAATATAAAGTACCGTAATATGGGGTGAAGTTGATCACTTTTGAGCGATTTTGTTGTATAATCCCGAGTAGAATGCATGTATCTTCAATGCAAATTAAAAACTGGGTTCACAGAACATATCTGGAATTTATAAAACAGGTTATTTAAATGGTGTCATTATATAGCCTTGGCAATAGTCGAATGTTTGGAGTAGAACCCTTCAACAGCTGATCAAACATTTCCTAAAAAAAATCTGTTTTTCCATGGTATAATTATCTCGAATGGCGAATCGAATTTCGAAACATCAATAGCAGGTAATGCGATATCACAGAAATTGTGATAATTAACAACGGATCATAGCTCTTTTGGCAGTTTATACATGTGGCTACGGGAATGACCAACTTCTCCCCACTGATCAACTACACCCCGAATTACGGTACTCATTTAAGCATGATAAATAGCGCTACCTGACGACAAAATTATAAGTCAAGCACATCCTAAAGGCAATCCATTTAGCTCTTAATTTTGTCGCTAGGTGGCACTAATAAGCATATTAAATTAATCATATGAAAAAAAATCTATGGAATCACATGGAATAAAAAGATCAAATCTTCGGAAAAGTGGTTCAGAAAGTCAAGGGCATTCGGACTCTGAATAATTTTGCCTGAGACTCGATATCTCTATCTCATATGAATCATAAAATATAACTAGTTTAGAATTTTCAATTTCACATGCTGACTAGCGCCACCTATCGGCCAAATTTCAAAACAAACTATTTCCTTTTCGGCTGTCCTTGACCTCGTGAACAACTAACGAAGACTCGATCTTTCTACCTCATAGGGATCATGAGATAGAAGCTCATTTTTAATGCTCACTAGCGTCACCTAGTGTGAGGCCTTCCTTAACCGAGTCCGCGGCTACAAAGAAAAGCCATGCTGGAGGTGTCTGGGTTCGATTCCCGGTCGATCCAGGATCTTTTCGTAATGGAAATTTCCTTGACTTCCCTGGACATAGAGTATCATCGTACCTGCCACATGATGTACGAATGCGAAAATGGCAACTTTGGCAAAGAAAGCTCTAAGTTAATAACTGTGGAAGTGCTCATAAGAACACTAAGCTGAGAAGCAGGCTCTGTCCCAGTGAGGACGTTAATGCCAAGTGAAGAAGAAGCACCACCTAGTAGCATAATTTAAAACCAAATTGTTTGTCCTTGTTGTCCTTGACATATTGAACAACGACTGAATACTTGAACTTGTGGTTCACAAGACAGAACTTGCTTAAATGTTTCTATTTTACTCACTAGCGCCACCTTGCGGTTAAATCACGAACCAAATTATTTATTTTCCGGATGTCATAGATCTGTTGAACAGCTTTGCTGAAGACCGCACCATTATACAGGCAACTCACTTTTACTCGTTATTCTCTGTCTTGATATTTTCTCTAACTCGGTGGAATGCGCGGTTTCTACAATATAGCCTACTTCGGTCCATCTGAAAGTCGATATCTCTCAAACTCGATGTTTTCTATTTTGATGCAATCTGTTCCAGTTTTCCATGGAATTTATTTTTCTAATTAGATATTTTCATGAAAAGCTTCAAATATTCTTAAAATATTTATAAAGTATGATAATACTGCTAGTAAAATGAAGGTTTACTGTAGATCATGACGTAAATTCACACTATTTTTCCCAAGTGTGTATTTGAATGTTTTAAAAAGTGTATTAACTAACAGTGTTACCGGCAACACTGTTGACGGCGAAACGGCGGTGAAACCACTGTCGGTTCCCTCGCAACTGAGCGGTTCTCGCCGAGTTGAATGACAGTTCGCGCGGCGCACGGTACAGAAAAGAAAACAGAAACAGGCAGAATACACAGTAACCGCAGCTCAGTCAGTCAGCATTTTTCCCCCATGTCCATAAAAGTAACAGTTAGTGATATATTTTGATTTCAAGTAAGTTTAGTGAACAGTCCATCAAACAGTTTATTATATTGGATTCCATTAATTTAGTTAAGTGCTCAACATCAGTTTTCGGCTACAGTCAACGCCGTACAGTTAGCGTAGGAAGCATTCACTTGAGGTACGTTTAGAATCAAGAATTACCGCGTGTGTGAAACACCATAACCTGAAATCTAATGAATTATAACTGTAATTTTCTGTAGACTGTACAACCCACTTTCTTCCCGATTACCGACACAACTGATACAGTAGGAGACAGAAAAATACTGAAAATGTAAGAACTGTTTAAGTACCACTACTGTTTTGCCTACTAATATGAAATTTAATAAATTACAGCTTTGTAGCTGCTAAGTCTGCAACTAGAAGAACGGTGTTTGTTCTGACATTCGGGAACATTTCTACAAAGATTTTCATCCGAAGTTGGATGATTGTTGCCCGTCGGGTGTCGCTGCCAAGTAGTGCTGCAACCGGGAAGACGTCCGCCAACCGAACGACCCACAGTTGAAAACTGATCATCATCATCCCAGCCAGTGCCGGATCCCGGAGGTTTGATTGCATCGGAATACAAGTCAGTAGTCAGCTTTTCTATTTCGTGCCTTTACCACAGTTGTGGTTCCTGCAGTACGGCAATTGAGTAAGCTAGTCCTGCAGACAGCTTAGTAGGCGAATTATTAGATTTAATTATGCCAAAAAAGGGCAAAAACGTTACTAATACGGAAGGGATAGATAAGCCATGCAAAAAATGCAATCAGAAAGAGGGTGATGATAATTGGGTCTGTTGCGATGGGTGTGAATCGTGGGAACACTTTCGATGCGCGGGTGTCAATAAGTCAATCGCGGAAAAAAGTTGGAAATGTAGTGACTGTCTTGCCGATTGGGACGGCACTGATATTACGTCGAAATCGGGAGTGTCATTTAATGAATCTTCAGTGAGTAAGAGCAGTAGTCGTGCGTCTCAAAGATTGCAACTTAGTCTACAGCACCTGGAGGAGCAACGTAAGCTGAGCAAACTGCGCGCAGCGGAAGAATTGAAGCTGAAACAAGTAGAAGAAGCAGCCAAATTGAAGCAGCTGGATGAAGAGCAGGAATATTTGAAGCAGAAGTACAACCTGTTGATGCAGATCGAGGATGAAAAGGAACCATCAAGTCGACGAAGCGGAATAAGCCAGAAAAGTAGACGGACCGGAGTGAGTGTGAAAAGTAAGCGTGACCAGTTGGAGAAATGGTTGAAGGGAACTGCTGTAGACGAAGTTGGTCAGTCGAAACCATCATCGTCGGGATATCAAGCTGCTCCACTGGTTCCTACAGTTAGTGAATCGGTTCAACCTCCTGCTGCGACTAACGAGTTGCAACTACCAGCTGTAACGGTGCCAAATAGTTCGTCGCAGATTTTCGCTTCGTCTAACGTGAATCACTTGTGTCTTCCTGCATTGGGGAATGTCCCAACGTTGGCGAAATCCTATGAACAGTTTTTATCAGGACAAGTAGTTTCCTCGGTGTCAACTGTTCCATCATCGACTCCGTTTGGGCCAGCAGATCCTACAGCGCTACTTTCGGGAATGCAAGATCTTCGAATTTGCAATGAACCGACTGCAGCAGTTCAACCCGCTGTCACATTCCCGGCCAGAGTTGCAGAAGCTCATTCGGAATTGAATGCAACAGCGCATGTTTCTGTTTATTCGAGTGGTTTGATGCCAGCAGTTTATGGAAGTCATCCGCACTACACAGCCGCTCCAATGGGACTTCGAGCACCAACAAATGCGGCACTACCAGGAGGAGTTGTTCAAGTTAGTCAGTCGCAAAGTAGTTTGGGTTGTGTTCCACCTCCAGAATTTGCAGTCAGTTCAACAGTTGGTCATCAGTCATTTCCAAATCCAGCGGCGCCAGTAGTGACAAATATGTTTCGACCACCATTAGCTTCAGTTGGATTGCCAGATCCTGGTTTGTATGGAGTACGAACTAGTTCTGTAGTAGGACCATCAAGCGCTCAACTGGCCGCTAGGCAGGTAATGCCCCGTGAGCTGCCAAAGTTCAATGGCGATCCTCAGGAGTGGCCAATCTTCTACAGTTCATTCAAGAACACGACGGAGGTTTGCGGATATACAGATGCAGAAAATTTGGCTCGACTGCAGCGAAGTTTGGGTGGCTCTGCATTAGAAGCAGTACGAAGTCGTCTGCTGCTACCGGCTTCCGTGCCATACGTCATGGATACGCTTCATAAGCTATACGGAAGACCGGAGATACTGATCAGTTCGCTTCTGAAGAAAGTACGCAACGTGCCTCCACCTAAAGCAGAGAATCTCAGTTCGATTGTTGCTTACGGCCTTGCGATTCAGAATTTGGTCGATCACATCGTACTGGCTGACCAACAAGCACATTTATCGAATCCAATGCTGCTTCAAGAATTGATCGATAAGCTGCCAACCTCGCTGAAGATGCAGTGGGGAACGTACAAGCAAGCAGTTGGATACGTCAACCTGGCGACGTTCAACAGTTTCATGGCTGGACTCGTGAATCTAGCGTCAGAGCTCACAGTCGATGTTGATTCCGTCCAAAATCACTACAAACAAGTTCGGGTAGAAAAGCCAAAACAAAAGGAGAAGTTGTTCACTCACGCCAACGAGTCTTCTGATGCTTCCAAGAAAGAGACCTCAGTTGAACGAACAACAGCGAAAGCCTGTTCGTATTGTGGAAACGAAAATCATCAGATTCTAAACTGTTCCAGTTTCAAGTCATTGGATATCGGAGCGAGATGGAAAGCGATGCGTCAGAAGAATTTGTGTCGTTTGTGCTTAGTTCCCCATCGGAAGTGGCCTTGTCATTCAAAGAAAGAGTGCGGCGTGGATGGTTGTCGTATTCGACATCACAAGCTTCTACACAGCAGTCAGCCCAGCCGAAACGAACCGGTGGAGACAACAAAGCCAACCGAAGCAGTGCATCACAACTACCACCATACGAAATCTTTCTCGCTGTTTCGATATTTACCGGTCACACTTCATGGTGACGGAAAAAGTATAGAAACATACGCATTCCTGGATGATGGATCGTCGTCGACACTGTTGGAGGAGGCGATCGCGGCTCAGCTGGGAATTGAAGGAGAGCTGGACAACCTTTGGCTAGGATGGACCGGAAAGATTGGCAGGCATGAGAAGAGTTCTAGAAGAGTCTGTCTGGAAATTTCTGGTGTTGGCAAGCAAAATACTTTCCACTTGAGCAACGTACGAACGGTCCGTGAGCTTGGGCTTCCCAGTCAAACCTTAAACTACACCGATCTGTCGAGAGTTTATCCACATCTACAGGGTCTTCCAGTGAGCGGTTATATCGATGCAAAACCTGGAATGATCATCGGTATCGAGCACGTGCATCTCATAACCAGTCTGAAGATTCGTGAAGGTGGCAGAAGTGATCCAGTGGCTACGAAGACTCGCCTCGGCTGGTGCATCTACGGAAGGAATTCCGGAACCGAAGCATCCGTGGAACAGTTAAACCTACACGTCGGACAAGAAATGAGCAACAGTGACTTGTACGATTCCATGAAAAAGTTTTTCGCCGTCGAGGAAGCTGTAGTGACATCGACAATCGAATCCGAAGAAGACAAACGAGCTCGCAGTATCATGGAAGCAACAACAGTACGTCGTGGATCAAGAATCGAGACAGGTTTGCTATGGCGCAATAATGACGTCCAGTTTCCGGAAAGCTATAAGATGGCAATGAACAGACTCTTGGGATTGGAGAAGCGTTTGTCCAGAGACCCGGAGCTTCGGAGAAGGGTGAATGAACAGATCGACAGTTATGAGCAAAAGCAGTATATCAGTAAAGCATCGCAGGAAGAAGTCGGCAGTCTGAACCCCCACCGAGTTTGGTATTTACCTCTGGGTGTAGTGATCAATCCCAAGAAACCAAATAAAACCCGTATGGTTTGGGATGCGGCTGCAAAGGCTAGAGGAGTCTGCTTCAACGATATGCTGCTTAAGGGGCCTGATCTGCTCGTACCGCTATTGGATGTTCTCCTACGGTTCCGACAGGGCAAAGTCGCCGTATGCTCTGATATCCGGGAAATGTTTCTGCGGATTCTCATCCGCGATGAAGACAAATGGTCGCAATGCTTTCTGTGGAGGACAAGTCCTGATGAAGAAGTACAAGTTTACGTGATCAACGTTGCGATGTTTGGTGCTACAAGCTCTCCATGCACAGCGCAGTTCGTGAAAAACTGGAATGCGTCAGTATTCAGTGAGCAGTATCCTAGGGCAGTAGAAGCAGTAACCAAGAACCACTACGTAGATGATTTCCTCGACAGCGTTGACTCCGTGGAAGAGGCAGTAGCACTAGTGGAACAAGTGCAACAAATCCATTCAGCTGCTGGTTTCCAATTCGGGAAAATAGTGTCCAACAAGCAGGAAGTACTAGACCGACTAGGAGAATCGAGTTCATCGACCAGTAAGCCACTGCCCTTGGATAAAGACCGAATATACGAACGCGTCCTGGGCGTGATGTGGAGTCCATCAGAAGACATCTTTACGTTCAGCCAGCAAGCAGTTGAAGAGGTTCTGGATACCAGTTGTGCAGTTCCGACAAAACGACAAATTCTGCGGATTGTCATGAAACTGTATGACCCATTAGGATTTGTCGCACACTTCGTTGTACACGGCAAAATTCTGATGCAGGAGATTTGGCGCACAGGGACAAACTGGGATGAACCAATTGCGGAGCAGTTACACGAGCTGTGGACTAGATGGATCGAACAGTACCGAAACATAAACGAAGTGAACGTTCCGCGCTGTTTCTTCAAAAGCTTCTGGCCGCAGCAAATCAGCAATATTCAGATCCATGTCTTCACGGACGCTAGTGTGTCAGCCTGTGCGTGTGTGGCCTATGTAAGGATGACAGTTAACGGTGAGAGCCAATGCTCGTTAATAGCTGCGAAAACAAAAGTTGCACCTCTTCGATCGCTTTCTACTCCGCGTTTGGAATTACAAGCTGCCATGATGGGGTCTCGTCTGCTACAAAACATATGTTCGGCTCTGACTATCAGCATTCAAAGGCGCTTCCTGTGGACAGATTCAGCAACAGTACTTTCATGGCTTCGCTCCGACAGTCGTCGATTTCATCAGTTCGTTTCATTTCGTGTTGGCGAAATCTTGTCCCTCACCAATGTAGATGAATGGCGCTACGTACCATCTCGAGAGAACGTAGCGGACGACGCCACTAAGTGGAATGCAGAACCCTCATTCGATCCGCACTGCCGTTGGTACCAAGGTCCAGCATTTCTGCAGGATCCAGAGAGTCAGTGGCCCATGGAAAGAGTAGAAGATTTCGGGGAAGCAAACATGATGTGTGAAGAAATTCGCATTGTTGCCGTACATCGAACAGTAGAGGAAGTAGTAGACGTAACGCGTTTCTCCAACTGGAACCGGCTACTACGTGCGACAGCTTATGTTCACCGAGCTGTATCAGCATGGAGGCATTCACCAAGCCGAACAACACCGCTCAGAATATTGAAGCAATGTGAGTTTACCAAGGCAGAGGAGACACTGTGGCGTCAGGCCCAGGCTCAGGAGTATGCAGAAGAAATTAATCTGTTGGGTAAAGGACATGGTGTGGCGAAAGGCAGTTCAATTCGCGCACTGCTTCCATTCTTGGATGATAAAGGAGTCTTACGGGTCGGGGGCCGAATACAGAACGCTCCAGGCATTTCCTACGAAGCGAAGCACCCAATCGTTTTGCCGAAAAACCATCGAATTACGTACCTCGTAGTGCTGAGCTTCCATCAGCGGTTCTTTCACGCCAACTGTGAAACAGTTTGCAACGAACTGCGACAGCAGTTCTACATCCCGAGACTGCGCAGTGTAGTTCGGAACGTTTGTCGCAGTTGTCAGTACTGTAAGATTAAGAAAGCAGCTCCGACACCACCATTGATGGGGCCACTTCCAAAAGTTCGATTGACTCCCTTTATTCGTCCATTCACGTATGTTGGCGTTGACTACATGGGTCACTTCGAAGTGAAAGTCGGTCGCAGTATTGTCAAACGGTGGATATGTCTGTTTACCTGCCTAACAGTACGAGCAGTTCACCTAGAGTTGGCACACAGTCTGTCAACCAAGTCATGCATTATGGCCTTTAGGCGTTTCGTCAACCGACGAGGGGCTCCGCTAGAGGTCTTCTCAGACAATGGTACAAATTTTGTAGGAGCCAGTCGCCAGTTGTCTGAAGAAATGCAGAAAATCCAGGCAATCAACGAAGACTGCGCATCTACATTTACCAACGCTCGCACACAGTGGCATTTCAACGTTCCTGCAGCTCCACACATGGGAGGACCTTGGGAGCGGATGGTGAAATCAGTAAAAGTGGCAATGGCAGCAATATCGGACAGTTCACACCACACCAGCGACGAGGTATTCGAAACAATAATGCTGGAAGCTGAAGGAATCGTAAACTCTCGCCCGCTGACTTATGTACCTTTGGAAGCAGCAGATCAAGAAGCACTTACTCCGAATCACTTCTTGTTGTACGGTTCAAGCGGAGTCAAACAGCCAACAGATCAGTCAGTTAGCCTCCGAGACAGTTGGACAGTCACTAAGAACATTGTGGACGAGTTTTGGCGCAGATGGGTGTTGGAGTACTTGCCGATGTTGACTAGAAGGTCGAAGTGGTTCGAGAAAGTGAAGCCGTTGGAGCCTGGCGATCTAGTCGTAATCATCGACGAGAAGACAAGGAATAGCTGGGAAAGAGGACGGATTCTGGAAGTATCTCCGGATAAATCAGGTCAAGTGCGACGTGCAGTAGTGCAGACAGCTAGGGGAGTGTTTGCCAGACCTGCAGTAAAGCTGGCAGTTCTGGACGTTGCAGGTGGCGACAAAGGGCCAGATGAAGTCGCTCCGGAAACGGAAGTGGTTCACGGGTCGGGGAATGTTACCGGCAACACTGTTGACGGCGAAACGGCGGTGAAACCACTGTCGGTTCCCTCGCAACTGAGCGGTTCTCGCCGAGTTGAATGACAGTTCGCGCGGCGCACGGTACAGAAAAGAAAACAGAAACAGGCAGAATACACAGTAACCGCAGCTCAGTCAGTCAGCATTTTTCCCCCATGTCCATAAAAGTAACAGTTAGTGATATATTTTGATTTCAAGTAAGTTTAGTGAACAGTCCATCAAACAGTTTATTATATTGGATTCCATTAATTTAGTTAAGTGCTCAACATCAGTTTTCGGCTACAGTCAACGCCGTACAGTTAGCGTAGGAAGCATTCACTTGAGGTACGTTTAGAATCAAGAATTACCGCGTGTGTGAAACACCATAACCTGAAATCTAATGAATTATAACTGTAATTTTCTGTAGACTGTACAACCCACTTTCTTCCCGATTACCGACACAACTGATACAGTAGGAGACAGAAAAATACTGAAAATGTAAGAACTGTTTAAGTACCACTACTGTTTTGCCTACTAATATGAAATTTAATAAATTACAGCTTTGTAGCTGCTAAGTCTGCAACTAGAAGAACGGTGTTTGTTCTGACATTCGGGAACAAACAGTGTGGATAAATATACAAAATATAGCTTGAAAATGTAGATTTTATTAATATTTTAATATGATATTGACAAAATTGATGGATTTTTCACTTGTGTAATATATACAGATTCGATTAATATAAAAATATGCATTTTGTGTATATGCAGTAAATGAATATTCGATCCAAATGTAGTCAAAATCCGTGATAATCAATTACACCTCGCATAGAAAAACCCGTATGTATCCTCACATTTGTAGTATAGCAAATCTACAACATCTAGAACAAATATAATCACATTATTCCGCATCCAATCAGTGATTATATACAGTTCCCTTCGTTGATTTCAGTATTGCAATGTTTTAACAGTGATTTTAGATCGTTATATGAATTTCAAAAAGTAGAGCTCCTTCCGTTTGACCATGGTCTACTTCTCGCACAAGCCGGAACACACTGGTGGTGGTCCTGTCGGGAGAGAAATGTTTGGAAAACAATCATTAGGCACACATGTCGCGTATCGAGAGTGGTTTATTTGATGCAGAAATGGGTACTTCGGTACTCCACAAAGCACAAAACCTTTGCAACAGCATAGTGTTTAAACGTACTTTGCAAACGGAAAAAATATTATTATGCCCTAGGAAAATAATACAGATCACTAAATAATTTGAAATAATTGGCCATAAATCAGCAGTTAAAAATTCCACTACAGCTTTCGAGAAATCAATCGCTTGAAAAAGCAATGAAAATCGATAATCAGCATTTAAGAAGTAAATATTATCCAAGATAAACTAAACATAAGTACCACAATATTGCTGTGTGCGTTTAAATGCAAATTTCTAATGCGGGAACACCAAATGCGGTCAGATTTTTAACAAGGACGGCGAAGTCAAAGATTGGTTTTCTATGCTAGGTTGGCGGTGATATGGATCATGCTTGCTTAGTACTTTGTGTTACCGCATTTGAAGCCCAGTTAGATTGCATTTGCACGTCAAAAGCAAACATCGATATAAGAAATTATCCAAAGAAAAATAGAAAAAATATCAATTAAACTCATTAAAATAGCAATCAGTTATTACCATCTTTATTGGCAATTCTTTCATGTATAAGTGTTAAATTTTATTTTTACAATTGGCGTTTTTCAAATTTTTTAGTGCTTAGTTTCAGTTTCTTGCCTTTTCCTTTTAATTATTGTTTTTTCTTGGGATATTAAAAAAATGGTGCTAAATTTCCCATTTTTTAGTTTTTTTAATTGTTTTTTAGTTTATTATATTAAAAAGAAATATTTTCTAGAGCTCATTTGAATTCTTTTATTGTTGAAACTATTAAATCTACATCTTATGCCTAATTACTTTTTTACACTTGTATATTTTTACAACACTGAGTATTTATGTTCTTGATATTTTAGCTGACCTCTGCAAACCGGTTGGTTGGCTGCATTTTCTTCGCCAAGGAAACTCTGAACCCGAAACATCAGAGCAACGAAAAGCAAGTAGGGAAACTTTTACGAACATATTTAGCCGTATTGTATGCAGCGCCACGCACTGGATGATTCTCGAAGACTGGCTGACTCTGTTCGTTCGCTTATTCCCAACAGTGTACATTTGGTAAAATATTGTTTTGGCAATTAATACCAAACGTTACCGGGCATTGTGGCCATCGGCAAAACGGAACGTTAGCAACATGGTCCAGAGATTGGAGTTCGTTGGCTGCCAATAGGACAGCTTGGAGAATCGCCCGTTTTGGTGTCGGTATAATGATTGTAGTGGTTTCAGCTAATAGCATACGTAGGTTATTCAAGTATTTGTACTGAAAGCTGTTGCAGTTTTGGCAGGGTAGCGATTGTCCTTTAATCCAGAAAGGAGGCTATACAGCACAGGGCAGGATTAACCGGATTTGTTCCGTTGGAGATCTTAAAATTTGCACAGGGTTGTGCACAGCATTATCACAAAAACTATCAAGTTAGATTTTTTACTACATTTTCAGAAGTTCTATGATCTTAATTTATATTTTTTATTTACACAATAGAATGCATAAAACACTTTTTTCCCTGTAACTAAACTACGATCCGTGATCGATGATCAACCGTTATAATCAAATAGTGAATTTTGTTTTCGGTATTTTGCTCAAAACAAGAGAAACATTGATTTAATGATAGCATACACTGTACAATCACGACAGTAGCATTCGTTGTGCATATAAACCAGTTTGGAAGTTTTTGGTGAACTATGAATTATGAACCAGACAGACACTCCTGGTGCTCATAGGTAACGCAATGCGATGCTGCGATTAAAATCTGGATCCACTTTTGGTTCATCTTCTTCGGAAGAAATAACTTTCAGTTGAGTTTTGGATGCTCCAGTGATTAGACAGTATCAAATAGAGACAAAAAACACACTCGGAACACTTTCCGAGCTAGTGCAAGAATAGAGATATTTAATTACAGTTTAGTTTCGAAAATGACGAGATTTGTGTACGCAACAGTGCTGGTAGTTTTCGTGGCGATCGGTAGTATACAGTGTGAGGAACAGAGTAAGTCAAACAACTTGAAAGGTAAGTAATTTAGATTTTTTTTAATTCAATCGTAGGATAAGATTTAATGTAAAAAAAATACTTAGTGGATGCATGTCTGTGTGTCAGTTGTCTCCCTTTTCCTTGTCAGCAAAACGAACTAAATCCGTTTTTTCTCGCTTGGGATCCATAACTATGACGTCTTCTATATTTTCCATAAATAAAAAATGACGAACCAATATTTTTTGGATATATTGAGTGCAGGTTTTGAAGCGTACAGGCAATTCGTATCAATACGGTATATTATCCTTAGGAGTTGAAATATTGCCAAACTCGTTTCTACAAATTCCTTCAATGATTTATTCCTGTTTACGTAACTGATTTTTAGTATGAATGGTACCGTAAAACGGGGTAACTTTGATAGTTTTTAGGAAGAAAATCTGAAAATATTTGCATCCATTTTGATTTATTTTTTTTATATTTTTACATAAGTTATTAATTGGAATTGAAGGATTGCATATCGATTCTCTTTGAATGGACCGATATTTTTTCATATAATTGAAATTCTTTAAGGTGATAATGGTTTTAAGGTTTTAGGGTGATATTGTTGCGCACAGTAGCGCATATCAAATTTAAACAATCATTGCAATACTCAATTCAACAGCTAGAATTTTGAGGAAACTGTACAATATGTATAATGACTAGATGTGAATCCGCGTTGCTAAGATGGAGGTGCGAATAATTAGGAATCAATTGTTTCCCTAGATTAATCCATCGAATTTGTAGGTAGTTTTAGGTATTCTTGTAAACATATTTTTATAGCTTTGTAGCTGACCATAGACAAAAGCACTTGGCTTTTTTTACTGCTGAAAGGGCCGATGTCTTCATGTACCTTCCGCAATCGCAATAGGTATGCAAATAATGATCGTATCGTAATGATAAAATCTCCTTGATTCTTAATATTTGAATATAAAGCTTCAAATGTTCTCGATTCCAACAAAAATAGTTCTGACATGAAATTAAATACTAATATTTACTCTTCACTTTTGCGTTCGTTTTGCTCAACTGATTAACAGAAATCATGTCATTGTGTATAGTATTTTATGTGTCCCCCACTATCCCCCCAGTTACCCACATTATCAAAGATACCTCATTCAACGGTACTTATGATTCTAATTGATATCGATTCTATTCTATCTTATTGACGATTGTCCCATGAATCCGGAACTATCATGAAGAAAGAAGTGTTTCATTGTACTTCCGCATTTATTTAACGATTGTCATTGCAACAGCGTGGCGCAAAGAAGAATCGATGAAACAGGTTCTTCTTAGGGCCGGCACGAAATTTATCTGCGTTTTCCATATACAAAAAGGTATTAGTCATTCGGTCAAACCGGCTCTTGACGAGAGTCGCAGATTTTGATAGTTGACTAGTGCAACTAGGTTACCGGCGTCACGTATTCTGGAGCTTTCACGTTGTATTGCAGGTTTCTTTAAATTATGTTCTTGTATCGTTACAGATGTATCTATGGTAGATAATGCGATAAGATTGACGGCTGATGTTGAGTCATTTCTTGCGATGCATGGAATCGGTACAGCAACGGAGAAGCATACGATACAGAAAAGGCAACTGGGGTAAGTGCATGTACAATACTGTAGATTTACATTGAAATCTTGTTCACATTCATAATAACAGTTCAATTTGTATCCGATTATCAAATTTAAAAAAAAAAACGAAGCATCCATGATACTTAGTTGGTGATACAATTAAAATATTTTTGGTAAAATTTTAGTACCTAGGTAGGTACTGGGAAATGTATCCAGAGTTGTAACATTCGTAACATCGTTATGACTGAATGACATATGATGTAAGTGATGGAACGACACAAAAACGTGTCCTTGAAGATGTAATTTTACACGTAAAAGGACACGAAAACGATGCAACTGTGATCGTCATTTCTTTAATCAGACAATAACGTATTAAAAATTCGACACAAATCTACGTCATTTGACTTGCTTCTCTTATGTGCATCACAAAAGACGTAAATCACATGATTTTTTGGAAGTGTGTATCTTATATATGGTGTTACATCGCAAATGAGGTAGAGTATGCTTATCAGCTTATTGTTCCTATGAACAATTCTACAGTTATTGGCTGAGATCTTTCTTTGTCAATTGACTATTTTTGCATTCGTATATCATGTGGCAAGCACTGCGATATATTTTGCCCAGGAAAGTCTAACCCGAAATGATCCTCGACCGGCGGTATTCGAACACTCGATACTCAAAATGCCATGTTATATAGCATATGCTCAAGTCCATAAAAACTTTTTCGATTGTTCACAGTGGACTCGTCTCGTCTAGCGCACAAGCACAGACAAGCGTCGTAAATCATCGACCCGGTATACTCGGATTAGGATTAGGATCTAGGGTGGCCAATTCCGGTGTGGATACAGTTTTGGGCAGGCTTGCTGGTGGTCGACTCGGAGTATCTGCAGTCAACTCTGCGGCCCATGCAGCTCAGGTGGGAGATGCAGGAATTACGGTAGCACCAGGAGTGATATAAATATTTATTCGAAAAATTTAACTGACCTTTCTTTACAGGGTATCAGGTACAAGACGGCAGACTCCAAAGACACTTATCTTTCTACTTGAAGGATGAGTGCCATAGGTTTTGTACAATGTGTTCAATCATATCATTTAAAAGAAATGAGAAGGAATATGGATAAGGTTAAAGCAATGAAAAGTGTGCTTCAAACAAGGTGAACATATTGATAAGAGATTATGTGGTTCCATAGCTAAAGAATTCTGAAAAGTGCCTTGAAACTTGCATTGTCATTCGCATGAGCATTGAAGAATGTTAACCCTATCAGGTATTGGGTTAAGATGGTCGATTTCAGAGACACGTTAACCACCATTTGTGAACTCAGTACTTTGAGCCAATATTATCATATTATCTTAAAGGATTGAAAAAGAAATACGAAAGCGTTGTGGACCCAAATAGCCGTAGCGATTAACACGCAGCTATTCAGCAAGACCAAGCTGAAGCTCGTGGGTTCAAATCTCACTGGTTAGGTAGTTTAGTTATTTAAATCTCTTCAATTTCCAGTACATGGAGTATATTTCTACCTGCCAAAACCAAAATATATGTGCAGTTAACTGACAATTTTTTTTCTCCTTCAATATCGTAAGAAATAGAAAAAAATATCAGTACACTGTAGAATCTACAATCAATTATGTTTTTCGGCTACGCAGTCTTAATTTTTACAACGGCTTATTTATTTGCCCGACGTTTCGACACGGGGATTGTGTCTTCCTCAGGGGGTAAATATTGTTGTCGTTTGTAGTCTTATGTTTTGTTTAACTTTAACTGTCAGGTCGGGATATTTTGGGTACATGACTTAGCAAAAATAGTTATCTTATTAACACAGCTATTTTTGCTAAGTCATGTACCCAAAATATCCCGACCTGACAGTTAAAGTTAAACAAAACATAAGACTACAAACGACAACAATATTTACCCCCTGAGGAAGACACAATCCCGGTGTCGAAACGTCGGGCAAATAAATAAGCCGTTGTAAAAATTAAGACTGCGTAGCCGAAAAACATAATTGATTACAACCATACAGTCGATTCCCCACCAACTCATCAAAATGTAGAATCTACAGTGTAGATATATTTTGACTTATACAACTAAATCGTACCTTTGAACTACGAAATCATTCATTGTTTTCTGCAACGAACAATTTCGTAGTGGGAATGTAACCAGTTTCGTATTACAATTAAATCTCCAAATCAGATCAAAAATTAGTTATATTGTACTGAACATTTTGTAAGGGTATGTGAAATACCGAATAATTCCGTCAAACACGCTTCGAAACGAAATTCCGCGGAATTCCACGAAATTCATACAAGCGGAATTATTATTTTACGATTTCGTTTCGTTTCGCCAAATTGTATAAATATCTTCGCGGAAAATTGAAAACAAACGGAATAAAACGGAATTTCTCGAAATTTCGAGTTTAATTTCGAACAAAACGGCATAAATAGAACACGCTTCTACTCCTATGTAGTATATCGCGCACACACATGTAAAAAAAGCTTTTTCCCAATAATCGCGTGGCAAGAGTCCTCAATGTTGAGCATTAGCACAGATGACCGTACAATGCGTAGTTGCTACTCCGTGATTGACCAGAAGAATCGAAGTTGCACAGAGATTTAATGAATGGGGCTTGGGATTAGCTTACCATTCTCATTGTGCACAAGAGAGCTCAAATTTTAGAAGTCGATAACGGCACCGGTCTCGTCCTTACGGCCATCAAGGAAAGGAATGAGTTTTGGTTGGACAACCGAAGAATCTTCTGCATTTCTACACTCAGTCAAATGGACTATTGAAATACATAGGAACCACTTATGGCAATTAGCTACAATAAATCGGGTAAAATTCATAGCTTTGCCTTATGAAACCAAACTTTGAAAACAAAACATATTTTCGTGGCAACCTGGAATCGAACCAAGGACCTAGCGATCGTTAGGCCCGCGCTCACAGTACGCGCCTATCGACGCCTTGCTGTGAGCTGATGCTAAAACGATACATAAAGCGTTCGTATTGCAATAACCGTTCCACCTTTCAAAAGGCAAAATGTATGCATTTCGATAGTCTAGTTCACAGCTTGTACAGTTGTCATGGAAAGGCTCTTCAAATTTTGAGATATGCCTGCGATTCAATTTTACTTTAAACGAGGAAGATGCGTACATTATTTTATATAAAAAAATCAAGCTAGATTTATTCACGACTCCTTCACCCCTTTATAGCGTGGCATAAATTCTGCACGGTCCCTAATTTAAAGTTTCGATCGATTTTAATGATTTTTTGTAGGAAAAATCACAAATGAAATACATTTTTGATTCATGCATTCATTATTTTGTATTTGATGATGGTTACGAATTAAGGTTCAAATTGATTGGGGTACCTAAGGAATTCCGAAATGGAAAAGCACAACAGTATTTTTTCCGATTTTTTGCACATTTGAACCGCAGAAAATCAATTAATAAGGCAAACATAAAATTTCGCTTATTGAAAAGCGGATTGTCTGATCAAACATGGATGAACTTTTTAATCTATTTTGCAGTTCCACAATGCTTTGTTGTCCAAGTTCAGAACTTTTTGCATAATTTTCAAATATTTTTTAAAATACTTTCAAGCCTCAAAATTTATTGATGCATAATTTGTTTTTGTTGTCATTTTTAAACCAAGATTCTAAAAATGAAATAATCTCAAAACTCCCCAAAAATTGAATTCTCACGGGAATCGTCCAGAAATTCTTTCTCAGAGTTTTGAATACCATCTTTTTCCATTATTTGCTCAAGAAAACTACCGGAAATACCTTCAGTAATTTCCACATGGATTACTCCAATTATTTTTTTCCTCCTGATTTTTCCATTAATCTCCTAGTCATTTAAAAAGTGATTCCTCCAAGAATCAATTTTCCCCAGGGACTTTTCCAGGATATATATTTTTAGAACCTATTTAAACTTGACCAGCATTGTTGACTTCCTTCAGCAATATCTATTGGCAGTTCTTCAAAATTTATCTTGATCACATGGATTTGCAAGTACCTATATATATGCATCGATTCTGCTTGATTAATTCTGTTCGAGCAAAGCGTTATGTTCAACACTTCTTCTCTAGCAGACACCATGAAGGTTGGGCGATCTTTATTGCTTAGGTTTTGAGTCTCCCACATTAATATATATTTTTTTCTGAAAATTCGGACTATGAAATGATGCAATGACTTACACGGATGTGTTGCTACAGGGTATCCGCAAATTATCCGTACAAACTTTGAAGACCTGGCTCTATACAATAGACTGGCCCAGCTCAGTATGGGAGAAAAATAAAGTTGTATAATTCCACGGGGCACCCCCCAGGATTATTCCTTAGGGTTAGAGGAAGACCTCCTGAAAATTTCAGCTCATTTGGTCGTTCCATGAGCTGGCGCAATTGAATTGAAGTTAATATGGGAATTTCAGCTCAAACACATGGGAAATAGAACATCATCTCCTGTTCGGGTCAGGAAAATTGTTGATCGCGTTCAATTGAACTCAGAATGTCAAAAACACTACTTGATACCATAGTGAACAATATTGTAGAAGGTTGTATGTTGATTAACATTGAGAAAGTTGGTGTTTTAGCCATATTAAGTAGATTTGCGATTCTGCTTAGTATTTCTGCAACATAGCTGGGTGGTAGCAACCTGAGACGAGACTCGCGAAGACGGTCTTCTTTTTCTGTGATTGCTGACTTTTTTTCTTATTCCACCAATTATGCGCATGCGCATACCAATTATACACATGCTGTTAAAATCCTCACATGAACCTCTCAGCAAAAAAATGATTAAGTTTGCATCACTTCGAATCATAAATAGCTATTTGAGTGAAATTCCATGCCAGCAAACGTAGCAGACATTAGAAATAATTAATCTTCTGCTTAGATTTATCAGCAACTTTGGAAAAAACTGCTCCGCCGACTGAGGTTTTTAATAACAGTTTACTTTGAACACAATACTTTTCACTTTTTCAGCCATAAAAACGGTGGGCTGCATTTGACGTTTCGTGAGAGGGGAATCTGGGCTGCATATGACGTTGATATTTTTCCTCTTCGCGAGTCTCTCTCAGGTAGCAACTAAGCGCATCATAGCCACCTATGACGTTGGACGAGCTACGGTACAAGGTGCATGCATATAAGTGATTGTACGGGAGTGCTAATCTTAGCCTCACTTTCAACAACTGATAGGTTAATGAAAATGAGCTTAAATCCAGATACAACCATCTGCAACTATGTTCATTAGGGTTTCAACTAGTGAATTTGTCATTCTGGGCTCAATTGAACGCGAACAACTTGTATACGGAACGAAACAGTGACATAGGATCAATTTTCAATATATTTGAAACGTATATTCCATACAAACTTCGAATTGAATGCGCCAGCTGGGGGAGCAACCAAATGAGTTGAAATTTTGAGAGAGCATTTTTCTTACCCTAAGGCACATATCTAGGGGGTGCCCCGTCGAGTTTTACAACTTTTTTGTTTAAGGGCCAGTCTACTATACAATCAAGCATAATAAATTCAATATTCTTGCATGGTTTTAAACATTAGCTTATTATATTGTTAAGAAATAAGTTTGACACATTTCCGATTTCAAATAATTGCAAAACCAACCCAAATGTATTGAGGTGTCTTAAAGGGAGCTGTTTTCCGAGCTTTATGACGGAAGAGAAATGTCCATAGAACTCACTGGATTTGATCCGTACAATTTTCTATTTTCAGTCTAACTTGAAGCCACTAACCAGTAGATTACTTCAAATAATAATAGGACATTTGGATTCATCTCTTTTAGGTTTTAGGGATAACACATCCCCAGTATGACTAGCGGCCCTCAGGAAAAACGTCTCCGAAAAATTAAAATTTGCCTATCTCAGTAACAAGCAATCATTTCGAAATTTTTTAAAGTTGTATTTTGTGTTAACATATAGATGTATTATAAAAGGTACATAGACATTGATTTTTCATTGTTTTCAATGTGAGATCATCTTTCCAATATTTTGCTGTTCGGATAATTTGCGGACACCCTGTAAGCCAATGTTGGGAATCCGTTACCATTTATATAGGTACTTTGGGAGATGAAAAAGACAATATAAAGTATTACGTTAATGAAAACAGTCCATTTGATAGGAAGTTCGCTCAACACCTTAACCATAATATCAACTTCCTCAATTGTTTACAGCGGACTCGTTTCGTCTAGCGCTCAAGCAAATGCCGTGAATCACCGACCAGGTTTACTTGGGTTAGGATTAGGATCGAGGGTAGCCAATTCCGGCGTCCAGTCTCTTTTGGGCAGGTTGCCAGGCGGTAGACTTGGAGTATCTGCAGCCAACTCGGCGGCCCAGGGATTCCAGTTGGGACCGGGAGGATTATCGGTAAGTGTCTGGCGAGTTTTGATTGTTGAGCAAATAAAATTCTCACAATTCTATATTTACAGGGCGTAGCCGCACAATCTGGAAGTCAGAGCCTATCTTTAGGAAACCGTCGGATAAACATTGCTCATAGCAATGGCTTTTCGTTAGAGAACGGAATACCGAGTCTATCTCGTGGAAGTTCGTTAAGCTTGATTTGAATTAAGCAGCTCATCTAAACAATAATTAGAACTAATAGGTCTTAACATGTAATTAAATTAAATTAAATTGAAATTCAAACTGTGTCCATTTCTTGTCTAGTGATTTCTCATCCTTATTACATCCCTGTGAAAATTTTCGATACCCTTTTGGATGGCGCGTATGTGTCCTCTCGCAACCTCAATGAATGGCAGCAGCTAGCCGGATAACCGTGGTAGGGTAGGTATATGATGCAACTCGTGGTCAGACGGAATTGCTGCTCCTTCGCTAGACAGTCTCTCCTGTACAGCCACTGTCCAGTGTCCAGTACTGTATTGTTCCGATCATAATTCCAAGCCTTGCGTTTCACTATCGAGTTAAGCGGACGGATGCTGCCACATTGACGGCTACCAATGATGCTGATCGATAAAATCGGCATCGTAAATTTGACGTTGGTTCTCTGGCTGTCGTGGGTAGGGTAGGTGTAACAGCATTCGTCACTTTAAGAAACTATTGTTTCTGAAATCAAACAAAATATATGTTAATACTGTCACTACGTTAAACGGAAGCTTTCAATTCATGTTAGTCGAAAAAAATATCACAGCTGGTATTTGTTTTTGATTTCTTTATTTGTATCATTTCAAACATTATATTCATTTCATATATCTAGGTGTTCTGTGTTAGGAAACACTATCATCCTAATTTGGTAAAATTCTATAAAGCATTTATTAACATTTTATTTACAACATATTACATGCAATTAACGGTAGCAGTTCAGAATTTTCGACAACAGTGACAACATATCTACTTGAAGGATTCAAATAAAGAGCTTGTGGGAATATTATTAGTTGAGTTTTGGAAGCATTAGGAGAAATTTTCCATTTTCGCAAGTATGAATGGAAAATATCCAAACTCTTTTGCAATCTCCTACAGATGACACGCAGGCTTCGCTGGCGCAGAGTCATCCGCAAACAAAGATTTTTGACATCCCTGAGGTAACTCAGGTAAGTCAGATGTGAACATAATATATTGGTCCCAAAATGCTGCATTGAGGAACACCAGCTCTTACAGGAAGTCTTTTAGACCTGGAGTTCTGATAATTAACCGGAAATGTACGATTTGACAGACAACTTTGGATTATTCTTACAATGAGTGATGAAAAATTAAAGTTTAACAATCAAGCTTTCATGCCAAACACTGAGGAATGCCTTTTCTATGTCTAGAAGAGCATTACCAGTAGAATAGGCTTCATATTTGTTGAAACGAATCGAATTTGTTGCACGTTAAAGTTGATGAGTGGTCGAATATTGAGTTTTTGTTGATGTGAACCATCATTCTGTTTAAATTGACTTTTGCAAGAGGTTTACTGATGTATGAAAGCAAGCTGATTGGACGATAGCTAGAAGCTTCTGCAGAATTTTTGTTCGTTTTCGTTTTTTTTATGGCGAATACCGGTACATCTACTCTATAAACATTGAAGGCGAATATCCCTGGTGCCATGTTGTGATACAAGATGAGGTTATGTTCTGTTCGAGCTAGAGGCGGCGAGCGCTCCAATTTGTGTAGGACTTGTGGTTCAATTACATGCTTAATCATGTTAGGTCACGAATAGGTTGACGGTGGGTAATTAACATGTTAACAAAAGCTTATCACTGGATAATACTGTACATAATCATTTTTATGTCCGATTACTATCAGAAGCGATTTGTAGTATTTGAGACGACATGCTTGAAATTGGTTTGTATATGATTATTAGAGTGGTTCAAAAAATCGTTTTTGCTCCACACCGCTCATTCGATTCTAGATCAAATTCTGAGTGTCCTCTCAAAGTTTGAGCTCATTTGGGTGAAAACTGAGACTGCACGAGCTCTTTAAAGTTTATATGGGAATTACTATGGGAAACGCAACCAATACATTCAATCGGTCATAGTGTTTCTAATCTGTAGCTCTAATCTCCAAGAGCACATGGGCAAACACTATGACCGATTGAATGAATTGGTTGCTTTTCTCATAGTAATTCCCATATAAACTTTGAAGGGCTTGTGCAGTCTCAGTTTTCATCCAAATGAACTCAAACTTTGAGAGGACACTCAGAATTTGATCTAGAATCGAATGAGCGGTGTGGAGCAAAAACGATTTTTTGAACCACTCTAATGATTATACAATACTAGTTGGTATGCAAACGCCAAGAACAACATTTTTGTAACGTATAGGGTTTTGTTCTTCTTCGTCGTAAGCGCTACTATTCGTCGTATCAAACTTTAAATGTTCCACTACGGCGGATATTCAAACTTACCTGAAACATAGATTCATTATCCAAGTGTAATTTTGTGAAAGCTGTTATGGTTTGTACACTTGTACACCAAAAATGCAATAAAACTACTGTATTTCGGTAAATAACTTCAGTTAAATTATCCACTTTGCACTTTTTCACCGAAATCGCATGGACGAACACGATTTGAGAGAAATGCTTAGCGATCGACTGAGCCACACCACTTTCCAACGCAAGTTTCTTCCCGCCCCCGTGGGTGACTTACTTCGCCGGGCACTTATTTTCACTATGGAAAACCTTCGTACTTCTTTACTGAAGGATTTCATTCCAATCACACGCCGTAAAACTTCAATAAATCACAAAACTTTACGAAATTTCCTCAACCGCCGCGTATAATTGAGAATGTAAACAAAGTTTAATTCGTCGTACAGAGAAAAAAAAAAGCTTGTGCGCATCAATGTGTGCGCGAAGCTCGATGTAAAAATACGGTTTCTTTGATTGTGTTGAAAACAACTGTACTGTACTGTACTGTGCTGTACTGTGAGCAAATGCCATTATTGTACGGTCTAAAGGAATTGTATTCATATGTTTGGGCTGAATTTTGATAACGAACAATGAATTTTAAAAGGAAATTAGTATATTCCATCATGCTGAAGGAATGGAGGGAGATGCCAGTAGATCTATATATTCTAGTAAAACATTTTATCATAGCGTTGATACGTTGTGTTTTAACCATTCAATGCACACAGTGAGCCGTAAGTTGTGAGACGAATCTGGAATCTGATTGCGACGGAGTTGAAAACGATACGACGTACTGAGAATACGGTAAGATGCATTTTCTTTGCATTATTTCCAAAAAGGGATCAAGATTTATCAAAATGTTATTGTACAATGCTAAAGCCGTTTTGAGAAAGAATTGTTTGGCATCGGTTTGTGTCAGCATCTTCTTCTTCTTCTTTCTGGCGTTACGTCCCCACTGGGACAGAGCCTGCTTCTCAGCTTAGTGTTCTTATGAGCACTTCCACAGTTATTAGCTGAGAGCTTACTATACCAATGATCATTTTTGCATGCGTATATCGTGTGGCAGGTACGAAGATACTCTATGCCCTGGGAAGTCGAGATAATTTCCAACCCGAAAAGATCCTCGACCGGTGGGATTCGAACCCACGACCTTCAGCTTGGTCTTGCTGAATAGCTGCGCGTTTACCGCTACGGCTATCTGGGCCAGCATCATTCACTGCAATACTGGGAAAATTGCAGTTCTTACTGATCAATGCTTAATACGATGGATACTAGCACATCACCCTATTTATTTTTTTTTATTTGACCTTGCTTACCAAGCATTCCAGATAGAGTGACAGACAGTTAGATAGACTTACAACGGTTTTTATTAAAAGTATTACGCATTGCATAGGAAATTGAACTTCTAATTAGTGCGGAATCGTGCATAAAAGTGCGGAATTACGTTGGGGCGGTTAGGTGTCTTCGCCGATTTTATTCATCATCTCATACTGAATAGGTGCGGTAAGGATATCAGATCGATCTGACGTAGTCCAGCACTTTTATTCGGAATCTCACACTTTTAATCGCACTTATTATGCGTTATAATTGTAGCTACCCTTCGTTCTCTTTTCACGTCTGCCACGGAGTCGACGGCCTGTTCCTGGTTCTCTACCGAATATTAGTTAAGCTTGACGTTTCTCCGATATGCGAGCTACATACCCAGCCCAACGCAGGATGCCGTGTTTTATACACCTAACAATATCCATTTCTCTATGGACCGATGCACGAGTTCACTAATCTGACGTTTGAGCGGTGCCAAATTCACTAGTTGCCATGGTCACGTAAACGAAGTTCCATAATAGGAATTATATTTATCATGCACAAATGAATCAGCACACTGAATATTTGCCATGTGATAGTTGAGTCGGCAGTACCTAGTCAAGGCTCTGACCAAGAGACTGCAGTTCTGCTTTGACAGATTTGTTTAATACTTCGCCACCCTTGGAGATGGCTCGGTAATGTACAATTTTGTTTGACGACACAACTCCAAACTATTCCAATATTGCTTGTGCTGAGTTGCCGCCCAAGAATGTATCTGAAACTTATAAATTGGAATAGCAGGCTCAGAGCCAATGAAGTATTGCGATGTTCCATTGCGAGCTAGCTCATCAGCCAATTTATTTCCAGCGATGGAAGAATGGCCAGGTACCCATACAAGGTTTACAGAGTTGACTGAATTCAGTTCCTCAATTTGAGTTCGACATACAATAACAAGCTTCGACCTTGAGTTGGCCGAAGCAAGAGCTTTTATAGAAGCCTGACTATCTGAACAGAAGTATATGACTTTACCCATTACGCGCTGTTGAAGTGCTGATTGCACTCCACACATAAGAGCAAATATTTCCGCCTGAAAAACGGTGCAGTTTCTACCAAGTGAGTAAAACTGATTCAGCCTTAGCTCACGAGAGTATACACATACACCAGCTCTACCTTCAGCCGGATCGTTCAGCAGAACGTAGAGCCTTCTTGTAAGCCTTACGAGCCGACTTGAATGACTCTGATCCAGCTGAACGGCGTCAGATCTGAGTTCCACCATGAGGTCCCTCTTGTAGTCTTCACAGACCGCAGAGGACATGCTTCTTCATAAGCTTCCATAATGAAGGATGTTGTAGTAACAACGGCATCACCCAAATCAATTGGATTTTCAATGGACGAAGAATATCCATGAAATTTGGTCGCAACCAACTCAGTGTAGAGTTCCCAGATTGTTGACCGGGGATTTCTAAAACGCAAGTACTTCGCAGTTACATTTGAATGTTCAAAGAAAATGTAGCGATAATCAGATAATGATTCCTCATTTGATACACGCCAATTCGTCAACTCGTGACTTATTCTTTTCGAGCAGAGCGTTATGTCTAACACTCCTTCTCTGTTAGAAACCATGAAGGTTGGGCGATTGCCTATGTTAAGTAATCCAAGGTCTGTACTACTTAAGTATTCCATCAGACTGGAGCCTCTCAAATTGATATCTGAGCTGCCCAGATGATGTGATGAGCATCACTGCCCACAATCAGCGGAAGGCCTTTTGTTACGCAGTGTGCAACAACTCGTTTGAAGTCATCCGTTGGGGATGGTTCATCATGTGGTAAATATATCGAACAATAGACGTATTTCCTGTTGAGGTCACCAACAGAAACATCGATTGTGATTGCACATACATCTCTGGTAGTTCTGAACGATGTGCAGATTAAAAAGTGTTCAGATTAAATGTGGTCAAACCAACGGAGGTACCCGGTATGCTGATTAGGCTGTAGTCGAAGAGCTTGCCCTTCATTCTCAACACACAGATTCGATTGCTTGCCGGTTTCCATCGAATAACTCGCTTCATATGCGTCCCAATCACTATATAGTAGATTTATTTGAGTTTAATGTTGTCATCTACCGATAGAAATATGAATCGTTTGTGGCAGCTTAAGATGGTCTTCAAGTTTATCTGCAACATTAAATCTTAATTGGTACTTAGCTTAGCTTGGCTTAGCTTTGACTGACTACACATATCAATGGTTTCTATTCCGTGATTGACCGAAGTCAGTGAAAATGCACAAAGAATCAACTAGAAGATCGGCTGGGATGGGCCATAATCTTCATCAGTATGCATAATTCAGTGCTTTTATTTATACATGGTCAATAATGGCGCCGGCAACGTCCTTGCAGTCAGGTGGGATTGGGGGAAGGAATGTTGGTGTATTACCTTTGCTATTTGGAGACCGTGTTTGCCTCTGCATCTCCACAAAGGTTACTGGGAGGGATGTTTGTTAATGGGGAGGATAGTTGGGTCACAGGATTCACTTTGATAAGCGATTAGACCATGATAAATAAGTATTGGTGAGGTATAAACATGCTTATACGTAAATATAATATTTTCATTTAATATGAACAATATCTATGTAGAGAAAAATTATGCCGACACTTGAGGTGACGAACCTTTCAAAGTTTGTTGAATAAAGTGAACCTTTCGCAAGTCTACACTTGTAGTGTCGAACCATTCAAAGTTTTTTTTAATTATAAAAATACAAGTAAAAAGAAAAAGGAGTTTTGAAAAAAAAAATAGACATAAATAATTTATAAATCACAGTGACGAACCTTTCAAAGTTTGTTGAAAAATCATATTTACGTCTCATATATAGCATGAAACGAGCTCACCAATTGATCCGTCATCCTTGAGCAGCAACAATCCCCTTTATCCTCACTCGTTTGCTCGACTATATAAAAGCATTCTGAGAAAATAGGCGCGCGACCCGAGAGGGAAAACAACTGACGACTGCTCGGGCTTTCTTGACGCACTGCCCAATCGAAAGATCAAAAAGAACTAATCGAACGCGGCACTTTTTCAATTTACTCGATCGATGCGTGACATGTTTGATCCTGTCCTCATCGCCGGCCCCCGCAGGAGCAAGCGTCTAGGTTGAAGGATCAAAAACAACACTTTTTAAATCTAAATTGGTACTTTGTAAAAATATTTATTATTGATTAGAACGACCGTTGGTCTAAATTTAGGTCGTAAAACATTTGTGAAACGAATCGTCTCTAAAAGAATGGCCATAAAAGAGGTTGAAGTGTATCCCAAAGCAAAGCAAATTGTTGAAAATAGAAGACGAACATAGACTGATGTAGGCATAAAATCTTGCTTGTCTAATGAACTCATTCCTTGACCGTCAAACGAAGCACTGGAACTGTCGAGGAGTCTGCTGCACCTACTCTGCTTTGCATAAACAAATCTCGCTCGTTTGGTAGCAAAGCGTTGCGAACTGAACCTTCGACCGGATACAGTGCACATCCTTTTGATAGTTGTAGTCGTCAGACGTTAAATGTTGCTCTCAGTAACTGCTCTCCCATTGCACCGATTTGCATTTATGCGCATACATTTGTGGCAGCTCAGCAATGTAACGAGCGTGAAATTATTCCAATTTTATGGTTGAATAAATAACTTTTCCTGAGAACATGTTTTTCCTCGCGTGTTTGTACACTACCCGACGCTAACGACACGGGGGCGAACATCTCTCAATGGGGTGTCATGATTTTATGTAGCAACTAACTTTGTGATTGGTACCAGCGACATTTCATATTTATCAATTTCAGGATACTTGAAAAATATGCAGACCTCGTCAAACCGCCAATCAAAGTCCGCATGATATATATAATTTACATGTCCTCACATTATTCGCCAACAGCAAACACGAAACAAATATTGCATGCGAAAAAGGACTTAAATAAATACTTTGTTTGATGGAAATTTTCCGATTTAGAACTGATTGAATCAAATTTTTGAACCAGCTCGCAGCTTCCACACAAAATTCATCGTTTTTGATAGCCAGCTACACTACTATTCTAAATCGTCATAAGCACATTTTTAGTTTTGAACTAATAAAAACTTCATTGTTCTGTATTCTAAACCTAAACATTTATTTGAGTAGCAAATTAATCACGTAAATTAACATTCAAGCTGATAAACTTGCTTGCAAGTTGACTCAAATCTATAAATAAAGCTTTTTTAAAAGTTAATGTATAAAAAAACTCATTGCTTATTGGTTAACATTGAGTTTTCTCGTATGTCACAAGTAATACAAATACAATAAAGCTCAATTAATAAACCAAAGTTTTTCGTTAATCACTGTGAAAGTGTTAATAACACTGGGAAGAAAAAAAGAAGAAACTATCTTAGACCAAACCAACGATACGGACGGTTTCATGTTCTGTAAATTTTAGACAATCATCGTCAGTGAATTGGCATGTAGCACCCAACAACAACAAGAGTGCGGAGGTCGGATACTGATGCAATAAAGCCATTTGCCCCTTTGCAAATACTTTTCATTGCCAGCACTCCAATATACATACCTACATGCACCCTAGTTAGAAGCACAGCCTTCTGTCACCAACAATTCACACCGTGAATGCCACATCGTGAATGGCTGGCTGGTGCGAATGCACGTAGGTACCTGTAGGTTCACATTTGCATCAGTAAACTTGAAAAATAATCATCCCGTACGGGTTCAGTGTACTTCCTGCCGCACAGCTGTGGGATTTGTCCTGTTTTCCAACGAGTCTTATAAATAATTCGTACACCCATTTAGCATGCGCTGCATTATTCACGGTTTGTGGCAAGGGAATTCTCAGATCCGGAGTGTTGCTGGATTGTGTTGACACACGTGCGTCGGTGGTCACCCCACGAATAGCTATGATATTATGATACTTTTTTGATGGGAGGAATGGTATTAGAGGAGAAATATGATCTTCAAAACTGTTTATTGCGTTTTGATTCAAAGACACTTTTCCCGTGTTCTCGATTTGAATTTACACAGAGGTGACCAAAGTTCGAACTATACATCAATTCCAACCAACTGTAGGGTGCAGAGCTACTTGGGCACTTCCATGATTCATTTCGGCATTGGGGGTTTCTATCGATCGAATCGATATAGAGAACGCCGCTCAATTTTACTCAACTAGACATGAACAACTCTAGTTGAGTAAAATTGAGCGGCGATCTCTCTATCGCAAAAGGGGTCGATATGACGAGATCACGGTGCCCCGACAGACCGTTATTATGTAAAAAAAAGTCCATTAAATCTGAGCACAGGGCTCGATTCCTGAAGTCATTCTGCACCTCTGGGCCAATTTTAAAAAAAAATCCTTAGGAGGAATCTCGAGAAATCTTAATTTGAAGTTTTTTACTTAAAAATTCAATATAATCCATATCAAAATTTTGCAATAGCACTGAAAAAACCTACAAAAACGCTCAAAAAGTTGGCAAAACTGTTCGCAACTAGTATACAATTGCTACCGTAGTTAAAATTAGAAATATTTACAACTGGCTCAACTTAATCCACTCCTTAATGTGAAGATGAATGATAAAATAAGTTAAGGCCGCACGGGACGTCATTATAATCATCCTATCCATTTGAAGAAGCAGATCTCAAGTACCACTCCATATATGGATGTGAAAAATTTATCACTATATTCTATATATGTGGTGCACAATCGATTAAGTTTTCAGCTTCATCGGTTCACTAAAACTCGAGATTTGCTTCGGCAAAGTTTTGATGATAATTGTTAGAGTGAGACAAAAGATAGGGAAAATAACACGGTCTCCCGTGTCCCCTTAAATCGAAGCCAAACCTCAAACTTCCAAAAGCACAAATCTTGAGGACCGAACATCTGTTTGGGCTGAAGATTTAATCGATCGGTCACCACCAGCTTATGACTAGTTGATTAGGTTTTCACCTTAAACGGATGTTTGGTTTTCCGGATTCGTGATCTTGAAAATTTGGTGTTTGGCTTCGATTTAACTTTTTTTTCATAGTTTACTGGTTTAAATTTCATTGATTGTTGTTTTCCATATTAAACCGATTGAAAAGTAAACCAAATGAATCAATAATTAACAATGTTGTTATTAAAAAAAGGATCTGAGAATAAATGTAGCACAATAATAGTTAGCAGATAAGTCATTTGAATATTTTTATAGTCAATGAGAGCTAGTATTACCGGTTGTTTCAAATTTTGAATGATTTGGTTACTCTGATAAGCTCAAGTCAATAACAGAATGATCATACGCCGATGTCTTCCCAGGGGTCGCTGAGCTTCACCTGATTGATGCAACTTTTTTTCCGGCATTCGCACTAAACGACCAGCTCATTGAAGTTTGCCTATTTTATTCGCTCAATAGTTTTCACTCCTGTTCTCAAATAAATGTGCTAAGGGAGCCAAGAATAAGCGTGTTATACATGGCAAATTAACAGTGATGTTTCTATTAGGCATGCTTGCATTCATCGTTGCTTTCTTTGCATTATTATTGAAAACTGATTTGGTTTTCGAAACACTTTTCAGTGTTGTACAATAAAGGATCGCGAGGTGTTTTGGCGAAGTTGTTAATGAAATAGTGGATCTATGAAATCCGATAAGCCTTTATAAAGCAAGAGTGTAGAAATGTCGTTTCCCTTTGCTCTCGGTTCCCTAAGCTGGTTACGTTATTCTTAAAAGGAGATATTCGCAGCCAGAACACGTGTTTTTGCTACAAGGGAAACAATATTATCATAAGTGTTATATGGCTCTTCAACAAATTGATCCACATCTCAATCTAGCACTGCTTCAGCACCAACACGTCTGAACCTGCTTTTTTCTCTACATGTAACCATATACGTTTGGGTAGATTAAATGGCATTACAAGCTTATCCTAGTTGTTCATTTTTGAAATAGTGAAACCCTTCTTTACTGAACTGCGATCGATTACAGTAAAGTCATGGGTCTGCAAAATCAAGGAGTATATGTGACAAAACGCAATATTGATCAGTAAACTCAGAAACTCATCTCTTCTTATTCCTAGTAATTTCACAAAACAAAAATAAGCTCCTGGTCTATAATTCTTACACCTGATTGTATTTGTCAGCTTAATCAGCTTTAAGTCTTATTTTTTAGTCTTTGATATTACCTGCAACAGCTATTTTTTTTGTTACTGAGTCGAACGCGACTTAGAAGTAAATATACAGATTGATGTTGAATCCCGAAAAAAAGAACGAAGTTAAGGGTTGCAGATATACAGAGTGAAAGTCCTAGTGAAATTGATTCTTAAATAGTACTTATTCGGAATTTGTTTGAAGTTGTTAATCGTCGAATACTAGCTACATATGGTCGGTGTTCAGACAGATCTGACTAATGGTTTCTATGGTTCCATCGACGCGAACTTGATTCTCCATTGGTTCATCGATTGGTTTTCGGCGAGAACCAATCGATGAACCAATGGAGAAACAGATCTGACTAGATGACATTTTGGCCTTGCAAATACATTTAAGTCAAGGACTCCATCAATTATAATATTTCCAATCCTATTTTGAAACAGATGTTTTTTTTCAAATCGATAAGCAAATAATGCACATATTGTATTATACTTATACCGAATGCACGGGGTAAGTTTTCCTGAAACCATTAAAAAACACTTGGTTAAGTCTATCTGAACACCGACCATATGACAATCATGTTTCTCGTGTAGTTATAATCCTGTTGTGGCTGAGAATGTTGAACAAAACATTTTTTATATTAAGTGTTGAGGGCAGTACTCGGTGGAAAACTTGACGTAAACATCAAGAGAATACCAGATGTAAAAGAGCAATTTTTATTAAACAAAATAAATACGGCAGACTTTAGTGGGCTGGTCACTCACTATGAAAGTCGTAAAATAAGCTGTCAATTAATAATATTCTGCATTGAATGTTTCACGTTTATCGAACGTTACATCAATTGGATATTGACATTTATTTCTTAGATTTCATTTTATTTAACAAAGCTTACTGGTTTAATACATGTAAAAATATACTTAAGCCGATCTGGTAAGTTAAGCCAGATGTAAATATTTGTAATTGTAACAACGGTAACAACTGTATACTAGTTGAGAACAGTTTAGCCAACTTTTTGAGCGTTTTTGTAGATTTTTTCAGTGCTATTGCAAAATTTTAATATGGTTTATATTGAATTTTTAAGTAAAAAAGTTCAAATCAAGATTTCTTGAGATTCCTCCTAAGGATTTTTTTAAAAATTGGCCCAGAGGTGCGGAATGACCTCAGGAATCGAGCCCTGTGCTCAGATTTGATGGAAATTTTTTTACATAATAACGGTCTGTCGGGGCACCGTGGAGATACGACCACGTCGAAAGCCGGACCCATACTAACCATCTCATTGAGCCAACTTTGGCTTAGGGTTCATTCAAATATTACGTAACGTAAAATTTACCAATTTTAGACCCCCTTCTTCCCCTACGTAACAGCTTTTGTATGGACCGTAACACTATGCAAGACCCCTTCCCTCCCCATGTTGCATTACGTAATTGTAGCGTAGCGAATAAAACAGTTCTGATTCGGATTTATACTTTCACAAGAGTGACGTTTATTATACTCAATCCTAGCTTGGCCTACTTGGTGAATTATCATAATGACAGCCTACTACATCTTTCTCTATTTCCAAAACCAGCCTATACTATGCATTTGTTTTAACTGGTGATAACCCTATATTTCCAAGTCATCTGTATCTGTTTTAATCAAGCCATTTTTTCGAGGTGGTTTCTTGATGCTTTGGTTCTTCAAACAGGTTGATAATCCTGCGTGTACATCCGAGGTACCCATACTTCTTGTTTTGCATGTGCTGTTCCTCAGCTACGATCACCTGCATAATTAAAGAGCAAACATAATTTTTCGATCCATTTCTATATTTTATTTTATTCAACTTAGCCTTCAATCAGAGATTTCCTTTCCTTGTCATCATTAAATTGATATTCTTACCTTTCATTTTAATGCGAAGTGTACAGATATATGAATAGTGTAATCTAAAGCTCCTTTATTGTATACTTCTGTTAAAACCATTTTTTTGTTACTCGATTGTATAAATTGTTCTTCCTCTTCACATTTTTATTTTTCAGTATTGATTGTCTGAAATTAAATGTAATATTATTATTGATGTCCCTTTACCGTAAACATTTTTGTCATGGTAGACTAGATGCGGTCTGAAGGTGTACTTCCTACATCTAATGGTAGATTGGATTGTCAAATGGACTAAGATTATTCTTCTTTATTTTTTTCAGCTGAAACAATGAGTTTGCCGTTTGCTTATCCCTTTACCATTAACTAAGATGGGCCGAAACTTTCTAAGCTTCCTTCATCTCTTGGTAGACTGGACATTATGCCAAATGGACTAAGATTACACTTCTTCATTTGGTCTTTCAACGGACTGGTATCTCGCAGATACCCTACGTTTCTGAGAATGGACTTGGACGTTTTATTCCCTTCGTTTCATATGGATAAGTTTCCAACACTTTTTTTTTTCAAGAAGCGGACTGGATGATATGTGTTATTCCTAATGCTCTCTTTTTAACATGACCGAATTTCCACAATCTCCCTTCGTTCTTTTTCCAGAAATGGACCAGGATTGTTTCATCCTCTTCATTTCTTATGGAGAAGTAGACCAGTGTTATTCCTTCATTTCTTCTTAGAAATGGGCCGAATTTTCACAATCTCCCTACGTTCTTTCTACAGAAACGGACCAGGTTATCTAACCTCTTCGTTTCTTATGGAGAAAAAGACCGGAATTACTTAAAGTATCCCCTTTACTCTCTACTGATCATAAATGAACTAAAATTCCTACACTTCACTTTCAAAGTGGACCGAATTTTATATCTTCCTGCCTTTCGTTTGTTAAAACGGGCCAGGATCCCAGTATCTTTGTAGACTGATGTAACTTGATGATTGCTTTTCATTCTGCATATTAAGATGTAAACCGGAATAACTCAACGTATTCTCTTTACTCTAAATCAGTCTTACCAAATATCCGCAGATAAAGTAACCATTATTGAATATTAGCTCAATGTTTCAATTAATATTTGTAAGAACCATACACTGTTAAAAATAATTTTCATCACGTCATGTAAACTTAATCTATGTGGTGTAAACATGAAGTCGTGAAAAGTTAAATCATGTAAAAATGTATTATTTGTTACGTAATCTCACAGAATCCTGCTGAATTACATGAGATATAATTGAAGTTTGCATGACATATCATGTAAATATACATTATATGCCACGTTCAAATTATGTGCATTAAATTTCACAAAAATTTACATGTTTTTTTCGACACGGTTCGATGACATGCCATGACACTCTTATATCGATTTCAAATTTTAGAATTGAAGTAATCAAATTTGTAGAAATCTGACGGATCAAATATTGGCTAACTAAGAAAAGGAAAATTGAGTTAAACATGTAATATAGCATACCATATTGAGCATTTGAAATAAACTCTAACATTCGTACCAATTTAATTGTTTGAATTCAATATTTCAACAAGCTCCAATTTAGTTATGACAAGTTTTTGCTTTAAATACTTGTCACACTTGCTGGATTCTGTATAGATCGTCTTGCACGAATACCACGCTAGTGGTAAAATGTCACAAACAAACTAATAATAAGAATAATAATGTATAGACCTTATGAACTTTAATATTCTATTCTAATGAAATAACATGCAAGCGGTTAAAATCCACGAGAAACCAAGAAATGGCAACATCCATTGTATTTGAATAAAAATTATTTAGCTGTAAGTTTAATCATTCGTAATAAGTATAATTGAACAGGTCAAAGTTGTTCATATAGCCAACTCTTCCTTGCTCGATATTTCCCTAACTCGATTGAATGCGTGGTATCTTCAATCTAGTATGCTTAGAACTCTCTATGAATCGATATCTCTCAAACTCAATGCAATCTGTTTTAGTTAACTTCTCTCACTCGATGATCCCTTCAATATCGAGTAGAAGAGAACTGACCGTTTTTCTGATTTGTTTCAATTTTGAGAATACATAGAACTGAATTCTAGACTATATGTTTTTTTTAATATTTAATAAGTCAAACTGAATAAATCCCTCGTTTGAGACATTATTGCTAAAACAAGATTTGTGTCTCCATAACAAATTAAAATAACTTATCTAGGTGGTTTCAAATGCATTACTTAGATTTATTTTACTCATCATTCAACTCAAAACTCAATAGCCAAATCCACATTTTTCTGAATACGCAGCTTTTAATACAAGAAATATGTCTATATGTTTCAAGACATAAATGCCAAAGGAATTGAAAAACCATTTTTTTAACTACCATTAAAATTTTCAGTGATCTACATTTCTATAGAACAAATGTTTTCTTCTTAGCATTACGTCCTCACTGGGACAGAGCCTGCTTCTCAGCTTAGTGTTCTTATGAGCACTTCCAGTTATTAACTGAGAGCTTTCTTTGCCAAACTTACACATTTACGCATTCGTATATCGTGTGGCAAGTACGACATACTCTATGCCCAGGGAAGTCAAGGAAATTTACATTACGTAAAGATCCTGGACCACCAGGAAATCGAATCTAGACACCGTCAGCATGGCTTTGCTTTGTAGCCGTGGACTCTAACTCGGGTTAGCAAGGCTCCCTATAAAACAAAATTCAATATGCCATCGTTATATTAGGCGCTGCTGCTTTTTCAGTTCCAATAAAGCACACTATTTTCGTTGAGGTTCTTTGCAAGCAATCTCTGGTGCTTTTTTCATATGAGCAGATTATTCATTTTTACAGCATAATCAGTTGTATATAATCACAGAAAATGCATCATTTAGAATACCACCTGACTTCCATAAATGAAATTTCTTCAGAAGATTTGCAAATTTTACTTCTTTCCATTTCCTTTTCTTGACATTTTTCTAGCACTAAATTGTCCACTGGCAACCGTCCATTTAGCCGATTGCTCACTTCATCCAAACACAACACTAGTCTCTACTCCTCCTTTACGTTTAAACAGCTGCGGGTTCATTTCAAAACTCGTCGCCAATGTAGCGTAGCGAATAAAACAGTTCTGATTCGGATTCACAAAAGTGACGTTTATTATACTCAATCCTAGCTTGGCCTACTTGGTGAATTATCATAATGACAGCCTACTACAGTAATATTTGAACGATCCCTTATGAGTAGTGTGGCACAAACAAGGCAACAGTGCGTCGCTAAAAATAAAATCTCTCACTGTTGCACGCTTAGGAGAGTCGAATTGGGAATCTCAGAGAGCCGAAGGAGGTGTAGGGTTGTGAAGGAGAAAATGGGATCGTGACGGACTTTGGTTTCAGGTTGGCTGATTGCGCTGCAGAATCGTTACCCGTTCTGTGGCGTAGTTAGTTAACGCGCCCAGTCTAGCGTGTTGGGAGTCGTGGGATCGAAGCCCACCAGAACGATTCTATTATTTTTCACAATCTTACATCTCAACTTGTCCAAATTGACTTTTGTGTCTACGACCTTCAGGTATTTTCAAAATTTTGTTCTTTGTCTCGATATCTATCACGATGGTCCCTTCGATATCGAGATGTGAAGAGGCGACTGTATGTTTATTTGGTCGATCAAAATTTAGGGTAAATTACGTCTTCGGCACCATTCAACTGTTCACGGCAACCAAATTTCAAACGCCAAATATACAGTATTTTTCTTTCAAAACATTCCAATGAAAACATTCGGATGATTATTTGTTCTATCAGCTTTCCGATGACGAGTCTTCCGAGGCTGAACAAACGATTTCACCAGAGATGTCATCAATTCAAATGAACCCGCCTCAAAATGCGACTGATTAGCTTTTAACATGTCTGTCGGTGTGAATCGATAGAGAAGAATGCGTAAATTCCCCTAATTAGTTTAAGAAGCATATGATATTTAATCGAAAAGGAATCTCTCAGATTATTGATATTTTGACGTTAATACGCTTAGTACACAGTAAAAGCCCGGCCGAACACAATGTGAACGACGAAGCGGAAAGAACGGAATATACGGCATGTACTGCCACTTTGTCGTTCGGCAATCCACAAGCTCGGTGTTATTTCTTCAACGGAACCATCACGGCGTTGGTGTGAGACCTTCCAATCAGAACCGGGACACCGAAGGAACATTTTTCTTTACACACTGTTTAATATAATCACATTTTACAAACAATGTTGCTTTTCAAAGATATTTTGAAACTGCTTTCGATTTGATGAAATAACAAGACCCTGTTTTTTGTCAAATCTATGAGAATGACACCTGATGTTTTTGTCAAGCTTTCGGAAATTGTGAAGCCACATTTTGACGAGTTATTCAGAAGGAAACCGATAAACCCGAAATTTCGGTTGTTTTTGACATTGAGGTGTTTTTATTTTCTGAAAATATTAAATAATAATTTAATATTCGTATTTACAAAAATTGCAGGTACTTGGCACATTGATCAGATCACTTCACTTTATCCAGATTATTCAGGATGGGTGTTGTCTCGACTGTACGACAAATAAGACAGGAAGTTACTAAAATGATATGGAACGTTCGTTCCAAGACTTATTTGCCCGTGTGAACAAAAGGTACATGGGATCAGTGCAGTAAAGGATTCTATGATCGATGGAACTTGCTGTGGTGCGTTTGATGGGAAACACATGGTTATACAGTGCGCACCAAACGCAGGATAGTTGTTTTATAACTATAAAAAGCAGCATTCAATTGTGTTAATGGCAATATGCGATGCAGATTATGACTTTTCGGCGGTAGATATAGGAGCATGTGATGATAACTCTTATGGCAGTATACTTGCATCTTACACTATCGTCAGAGTTACTACCATATGCGAATTCGGAAAATTATTACTTGCTGGTAAATTGGGATTAGAATCGACAATTGTTTTGTCAGGCAGTACCGTTGAGCGTTCCTATTTTACAGTCGGAGACGATGCGTTTCCTCTCAAAGCAAATTTGATGAGGCTATTCCCAGAAAAAAATCTGCCACAGCTGCAAACAAACCTCAATAACAGGTAATCCGAAGCACGTTGCCCAATACATTTGGTATAACAGTTGCACGGTGGAAGATTTTGAAAACTTATTTTGTTTATGATTCGCGAGTTCGATAGAATGTAAAACTTTGGAAAATAGGAGGCGGATAAAACTTCTACATCACAAAAAGTTACACGTCGGGTAGTGAACATCATCAATGTCCGCGATACTGTCAAATTTTGAAAGGGGCCAAATTGTCGGTGCCTGTGGAGCTGTTGCATCAGTGACAATAACAGCTGAGCTGGTAGGCGTTTCAACATCTTCGGTTTGCAGTATAATGGGTGAATATCCAAGAAGGTAAGACGACGACCGCGAATAAAGGAAAAAAAATCAGTGGGGGTTGTGTACAAGACACGACCGCATGACGTTAACTACGCCATTTAATTTGCTGCATTTGTATTATAGTCAAATGTCATAATTGCAACCTTCCTTTAGTTATAATCCAGAATGTAATGGTTTGTGAATTTAGAAAATATATATGTTTAAAATAAAATTTTGCGTTACGTAATATTTGAATCATTCCTTAACAATAGAAAATATATTGCATCCCAACGGCACAGCAGCAGCGTCCTCGGAAACATCCTCAAATTGCCGTATTGTCAATTATTCGTAATAAATCAATTGTTGTATGCTGCTATGAGATGAATTAAGAAATTATAGCAAGTATGTGGTAAACACATTAGGGAATATTACACAATCAACTCTTTAAAACACATTTGTTGGCTCTGGAAAGGGCCGATTGAATTGTTGAATTTGCGTAACAAGGATACATTTTGGCGGCTTTGGTCGATTTTCTTCAGCCATCTCGAACAAATTAAAGAATATTACACAATCAACTCTTTAAAACACATTTGTTGGCTCTGGAAAGGGCCGATTGAATTGTTGAATTTGCGTAACACGGGCACATGTTGACGGCGCAAATCCTCCTCGCCCGATGAGGTTTGCGGTGGCGATGATGATGGGCGCTTCAACAAGCGGCTTCAGTCGTGGCGGCGTGTTGTTGTCCCATTCGCGTTCCATTGAAAACTGAGCTGAGAATGCGAAAAGCACTCGAGACTTGCTCGCCGACCATGTTCACAGTCTGACGGCAAAAAGAAGAATGAGCGAAGAAGCAGGAATCGGTCTGCTTTTATAGTGCGAAGCGGAACGCAAAAGAAGCGTGGAAAACTGCTTGCACGTGATTGGTTGCGTAAGAAAGGGGTCGACATTCTCCAAATTTTCAATAGTTTATTGTCGATATTTAATAGTTTTCTCCATTCGAGGAAATTGCTGTATACATTTCTGACCGATTGGTGGGAAAGTTTTTAAATTCTATCGATAAATGACTGAGTTATTAGCGTTCAAAATCTTTCATAATTTCGTGACGGTCGCAAAATTTTAGATTTTCAATTGACACCCAGTATATTGCCGTAAGACGTAGTTAACTTCAAAAAACTTAACGATCGAAAACGCAGAATGTTGAAGAGAATTGTAACCAAGGACCGAAGAATCAGTGAAGTTAACGTGAAGATGTATCGAAGCCAAACTTCGAATTTTCAAGAGCACAAATCTAGAGAACCAGACAACCGTTTGTGCTGAAAATGCTACTCTCTGGTCACTCGGTGGTGGTGATCAATCGATTAGATTTTCAGCACGAATGGTTGTCAGGTTCTCTAGATTTGTGCTCTTGAAAATTCGAGGTTTGGCTTCGATGCATCTTCACCTTAAGGCAAAAGCCACACTTAACGCTTCGATCACATAACCAATTTCTGAATCGACAGTCCGTTTGCGCTGGTCCAATGAGCACAAAACCTGGACTAATGAGCAATGGAGGCATGTTGTATGGTCAGATCAATCGTCCTTCACACTGTTCCTAGAGATGGTCGGGTTTCACATTTTTCAAACCCGAACCCGACCCGTACCCGACTTATTTTATTCCTTCAAACCCGGACCCGACCCGAACCCGAGACAAAAATTGAAAACCAAACCCGGACCCGACCCGAACCCGAAAAATTTCCGCTGTTCAAACCCGAACCCGACCCGAAACCCGAAAATATTTTCTAAGAAAAACCCGAATAGAACCCGAGTTTGAAAAGATGATAAATTCAACGTTTCTGATACATAGGGATGCTTTTGGGTTGTGAACAATTCTCACCAAACCCGACTAAACCCGACTTTTTTCAAGCCCGAACCCAACCCGTACCCGATATTTTTTTAGCGTGCAAACCCGACCCGAACCCGAACCCGAAAAAATAAAACTTTTCAAACCCGAACCCGACCCGAACCCGTCGGGTTCGGGTTCGGGTCGGGTCTCGGGTTTGAAAACCCGAGACCCGACCATCTCTAACTGTTCCCCACCACTGGACGTGTTTATGGACTGTCACCCCTCAGTTATGCATACATAGAGATGGATCAAAGTTGGATTAAACCGAGAAATCTTCTAATAGAGTCGCAATTATGCAGATCACATTTTACCTACGTGAACCATAAATGTATACAACATCGCAATGATTTATAATATGCTTTAACTGATTTTTTACGTTCGTAGGGAATAAAATGTCAACCATATGCCTAGAGGCATTGATTCATAACAACGAAAACCATACAACAGTTATGAATCAAAGATAAGACGAGATCGAAAAAAATCGCCAAAAAGTATGCTTTCACTAACACACCATTCGTTTATCTCGCAGAAAATTAGTTGTTATAGTGTTTTGATCCATAATATGAGTCGCATCGCTCCCAATATGACAATTCGTCCGGTGGGGTGTGCTGCTGTCGTCATGATGATGGTTGACGAGCAGTGGTGGAAAGCATCATGCCGTTTACGCAAAATGAATCAATAGTAAGCAGGATTCACGCTCACACGCCCACGAACCAACAACGACCGATTTGCTCACAGATTCTTGCATTGGAGAACTAGAACAAAACATATGTAAGAAGAGCGTGATTGCTGGATGAGCAGAGTCTGCTCACAGCCGTTCTTTTTCCGTTCATTGCTATTTTTGAAAAAAATTAGGTGAATTATGATTAAAATAGATAGATTACAAAGTAATGTACGACAGTATTGAGAAAATCGAACGATATATGGTGTTGTTGTAGAAATATCACAGAGAATCAGATGCGTGAGTGCATGTCAAAATAAAATGATGCGATGCCCTATGCTGTATATGTGTTCGGGCGATCGTGAGCAAAGAAAGCAAGAACGCAATCGCACAAAAGGAACCACCGATGCGGTAGCATTTTTCTGTTGTGCATGAACAGACTCTGTTCACCGTTTTACAGCACTGTTGACGAGAGCAATGTCAAACTCATTCATGGTTTCAAAACATTCGGAACAAAATATTCATTTCCACCGCTTACTTCACTTATGTATGAAATTGAATGAGATCCAATGGTAGAGAATTCATTTATCTACCCAATGGTATTTTTAGGGGCAGCGGAGAATGTCCTGAAGCGTGTTTTATACAAGCGCAAAAATCGCTCAGGCGAAAGTTCCAATGAAACTAACCTGACATACCCTGGTTTTCCAACCTCAAACTAGTGCTCCTACCAGCCGGATCTTAATGTAGAACATAGAGAATGGATATTCCTACCTTTTCCGCCTAACTGTTTCACTGTGAACAGTCTTTTATTAGGAAAATAAAACATTTTTCCCCACAGCGGCATGTGATGGATGCGTGAAAATCAAATCTCTCATCATCTGACTAGTTGCGCTACCAAAGTATAGATGGCTAACAGTATGTTGCGTTTTGCGATTGGAAGCGTATAAGTCATCCTACAGTTATGATCATTTTTCAGAATAAAATATGATTAAAACTCATGATGGCGCGGCACAAAACAAAATTCCCTCCCGGGCACTGAACAATATAGTTGTTTCCGGGCTACAAAGCAAATCCATGCGGAAGGGTTCGATTTCCGGTTGGTCCAGGATCTTTTCGTAATGGAAATTTCATTGACTTCCCTGGGCATAGAGTATCATCGTACCTGCCACACGATATACGAATGCGAAAATGGCAACTTTGGCAAGGAAAGTTCTCAGTTAATAACTGTGGATGTGCTCATAAGAACACTAAGAAGTAGGCTCTGTCCCAGTGAGGACGTAATGCCAAGAAGAAGAAGAATATATTCTCATACTTTGTCCAGCGAGCCGTCCACCTTATACACAAAAAAATCACAACGCACAATAATGATTCAATTTTCATATTTCTATAGATTAGTGAAAAAATAACGAATTTCGAATATTTTTTCAACATTTACTAATGGATTCACTGCGGAAAATGTTTTTGTCTCAAGCGCCGACAATTTCAGCCAACTTTCATGCAAGTTTGCGAGCTTGTATGGCAATGTATTTGATTAAATTGCCACATAAATCAAACTTCATGTGATAAACAATACTTATCAACAAAGTTCATAATATTTTCGATGCTCGGAAGTTATTTTTTGATGATTTAGAAAAATATTGTATTTTGCCCATTTTGCCATATAAAAGAAACGAAGAATTTTGTATGGGGACTGCAAGCGTGTTTTAAAAATTGATTTAATCTAAATAAAATCGTGCAATTTCAACCAAATAATATCTGAATTGAAAGTTAAAGTCCTTTTTTGAATTCTTGGTGGATGTTTGGTGCACCGTTTTATTGCAGTTAGCACTCAAACCAATTATTATAAATTAAGTTATATTCAGCTAGGCTTTATACGAGTTTTCCTTTTCGCGCTAAGGGATCGTTCAAATATTACGTAACGCAACAGGGAGAGGGAGGGGGTCTTGCATAGTGTTACGGTCCATACAAAAATTTAAAATTTTCCATACAAAAGCTGTTACGTGGGGGAGGGAGATGGTCTAAAATTGGTAAATTTTTCGTTACGTAATATTTGAATGAACCATAACGATAGTCAGGACTAGAGCCATTACATTAAAAAGATACTCCTTTGAATAGGCCCGACTACCATTCTCTCCAAAGCCGCCATAGGGAAGACGTGTCCAATAAATTAGTTTCCATGTTGGATTCGATTTTACGAAATTAATGGTTGTGCAATAAATTACACATTCTTTAATCACAAAAACGCGTTTGGGTGATTCAAGTGATCATTTGGTGGACTTATTTGTGGACCTTAGACCGGCGGTTTTGGTGCATGTATGTGACATACCTACCGACGGATATACTGGACCCAACGGACAAAAGAGTACAGTTTTCCCTGAACGCTGACCACTAGACGTAACACAAAATTGGTGCCGTGACCAGGATTCGGCGTTTGGACCCCACATCCCATCCAATTGTTCTTGGTCGCCGACCAAAGAATTGGACATCTTGGTACGCCGTACCGATATCTACGCTATCTGGGCTTTGGAGATTGTCGCAGTTGCTGGTTTCATAAAATACAAAGCATATCTTTGTCCTTGACAAGGTTAGTATGGTTCCAATAGACTTAATCTTGGTTTGCGTCTCTACCGGGTCTTAATTTGAAGGGACATGTTCAACTATGGCCATCCGCTACGTTTCGAGGTACTACTGAGGTTGCTGGTTCCAGATACCGTAAAACGGGGTAACTTTGATAATGCGGGTAACTTTGATAGTGCGTAACCCACCGCATACTAAACGATATATCATAATTTCTGTTAATCAGTTAAGCAAAACGAATGCAAAACTAAAGAATATTAGTATGACACTTCATGTAAGAGCGGTTTTCATTTGAATCAAGAACATTTTAGGCTTTTTATACGAATTTAAAAAAATTACACAATTTTAACATTTTCGAAACGCTTACAAACAATCTGTTCTACGATCACTATTTAATGTAGTTTTGAATAGTTGGCCACTTATCTTTGATAGCCTAGTTATCATAGAACTTGAATACGGTCTCAAATCTCTGAGCGAAAAGCATTTTCACAAACTGGGACCATTTTTGTAATCTAAGTCAGAAATTTCCATATAACGTTAAACGCCTAGAGGTATGCAATGCCCTACAAATGTTCGCTATTCATTCAATTTTGTTCGAATCATACTCCATTATCAAAGTTACCCCAAAACAGAAAACCAACTTTCGACTAAATGAAAAATTATATATCCAATCAAAATAAATCTTTTGCCAATTCATCGACTGTAATCGATAGCTAGGATGCCAGTACTTGTTTTAAAAATATAAATTGTAAATCTTTGAAACAGCATGCAAAAATATTCAAGTTTTCTTCGAAAAACCTATCAAAGTTACCCCGTTTTACGGTACTGTAAAATACAAGGCATTATTCCACCTTGTACAAGGTGAGTAACGTTCCCAGCAACTACGTCTCCTTGCTTCTCTACCGGATCTTTGTTTTAAGGGAAGCTTCGGACAACATGACCAAGAAGAACATTCTTCAACTCGAGCAGCAGCGTACCAACATCCTAGGCGTTAGTCCGATGTGAAGAGTTTTCTCAAAACTACGATGCCGATAATGACCACTACAAGATTGCCCTTCGACTCGAAAGCATGGACAAACTGTGGAGCTCGTTCGAGGATGTTCAGACTGACATCGAATGCCACGAAGAATCGGCTCAAGGAGAATCGCAACACATGGCTACGCGCGAGAAATTCGAATCGAAGTTTTTTCCGTGTAAAAGGACTGCTGCTGTCGAAAATACCGGATGCGCAAAATCAACGTGCTGTCAGCAGTTTCTACCGGATGCGTCGCATCTAGCAGGAGTCAAATTACCGACAATCAATCTTCCAGAGTTCAGCGGGGACTACAACCAATGGTTAACGTTCCATGACACGTTCATTGCATTGATGCACTAGTCTACGGAGTTATCAATCGTGTAGAAATTTCACTACTTGCGAACGGCGGTTAAAGGCTCAGCTTATCGAGTCACTCACTTTCAGCTCTATGAACTATGCGGTAGCATGGCAGTTTTTAGTCGACCGTTACTCAAATACCTATTTGCTGAAGAAGCGTCATCTACAAACGACGTTGGATCACCCTAAAATGAAGAAGAAATCAGCAAGCGCTTTGCATGGCCTCATCGATGCCTTCGAAAAGCATACGAAGATCTTGAAACAGTTGCAAGAACCTGTCGACAGCTGGAGTACGATTTTAGCTCATCTGCTCTGCACTGGCCTGGACGACATCGCCTTGCAATTGTGGGTGCTTCAACATGCTTCAACTCTGGCGAAACCCAACTACCAAGCCCTCATCGAGTTTCTACAATGGCGTACACGAGTACTCGAATCCCTTTCGGTGAATTCTTTCCAATCAGCACAATCTTCTTTATCAGTTCCGCTGCCCCCGAAACGTGTGGGCCCAGCAAAGTGTATGCGCATGCTGTTTCCAATGAACGGATTTTCAAATGTGTCGCTTGCACACAGAATCATCGCTTGGTTGAATGTACTGATTTTCCTAACATGTCATTGGAACAACGGTTGGATTTAGTCGTTTCGAATCTACTGTGCAGCAATTGCTTTAAAATCGACCACTTCGTTAAGAATTGCTAATCGAAATTCCGCTGTAAGACCTGTAGAGGAAAGCACCACACGATGATTCACCCAGGTTTCCCAAGTTCAAGAACGTCATCAAACGTAGCGACAGCAACGACGTTGGACGGCGAAGATAACGGGTCATTCTCGACAATAGTCAATGTAACAGCGAGCAATTTCGACAATGAGAGCGGTCGTGAAAGTCGTCGACCGTCATGGAAATGAACTACTGGCTCGTGCATTACTCGACTCTGGGTCCATGTCCAATGTGATGACCGAGAGACCCGCTGAAATGTTGCTTGTGAAGGGACAGAAAATAAAAATCAACGTACATGGACGTACAACGGACTAGGCCATGACCATGAAATTCCTGATACTGAACAAGATCACAGCGAAGCAACCCATCAAGAGTGTTGCTACAAATTCATGGACTATTCCGGAGAATGTATCGTTGGCAGATCCGAAGTTCAACGTACGTAGCGAGTGGATCTCATTCTCGGCGTACAGCACTTTTTCTCATTTTTGGTCAAACGTCTCCGATATCCCTGGGGCCTAACCTTCCCCTCGTCGTAGAAACCGTATTTGGATGGGAACTGCATCACTCCAGTCACATTCTCGAATATCCGTTTCCAACTGTGACACAGTAGAACCATTGGATCGATTGATAGAGCGTTTCTGGGAAATCGATGAGCTGGCGGCCCGGAAATCACTATCTGTTGAAGACGAAGACTGCGAAGAACTGTACCACAAGGGATGAGGAAGGACGATACATCGTCAGAATGCCAAAGGAATCGATGATCGACAAAATGTTGGGTGAATCCAGATCGTCGGCTTTGCGTCATTTCAACTTACTTGAGAGTAGATAAGATGGAAATGAAGAGATGAAGAACGCCCATCACAAATTTATGCGAGAATATCTAGAACTGCAGCATATGGAACTGGTTTCAGACCCAGAAACACGAGTAAAACTGAGTTTCTACCTGCCACACCATCCTGTCTTGAATTCACAAAACTGAGGGTAGTATTCGACGGATCGCCGAAAACTAGTACCGGTTGCTCCTTGAATGACGCCCTTCTCGTTGGCCCTGTCGTCCAGGACGAATTTTTGCAAATTATTATCCGGTTCCGAAAATATGCAGTGGCTTTGGTAGGAGACGTTGAAAAAATGTACCGTCAGGTGACGGTGCACCCTGAGGACAGACCACTTCCGAACCCATTAGGACTAACCAACTTCGTACCGTCACCTATGGACTGGCACCTTCTTTGTACTTAGCGACCAAAACACTCATGAGACTCGCTGAGGACGAAGGACACCATTACCCGAAGGCAGCACCCTTGGGTTCAAAATGCTACTATGTCGATGATTTTATCGGCGGTGACGATACGGTGGAAGAAGCAGTCAATTTGCGGAATGAAATGGGTGAACTGATGGCTAAAGGTGGCATCCCTCTGCGCAAATGGGCATCAAACCGTCTGAAGGTTCTTCAAGGACTTCCAATGGATCAAATCGGCACTTAATCAACTATAAAATCCCAACGAAACGGTCAAAACTCTGGGCATCACCTGGGAACCAGAATCTGACTGCCTAAAGTTTGGTATCCATATCAAGGAGGACAACGGTCTACTGACATAGCGGAAAATTCAATCCTGTATAGCGCAACTCTACGATCCGTTAGGGCTGATCGCTTCAGTCGTCATCACTGCCAAGGTTTTAATGCAACGACTTTGGCTGATACCCATTGGATGGGACGAGGAGGTTCCCAACGAGCTGCAGGAATTATGACAGGAATTTCGTCCATAGATTGACCAACTTGCAGCCTGCCAGGTCGACAGGTTCATCTTCTTACCAAATGCAGCTTCGGTGCAATTGCATTGCTTCGCGGATGCATCAAAGACAACGTATAGCTGCTGCATCTACGCTCGCTCAGTGGATGGAAATTGTGTAGTAAAGGTTCAACTGGTGTCGGCTAAATCTCGGGTTGCTCCCTTGAAGCGATTCAGTATCCCCAGGTTGGAATTTTGCGCCGCGCAGCTCACTGCTCGCTTGTTCACGAAGGTCACTCAAGCACTGGAAATAGAATTCAACTTGGTCAGACTCCACCGTAGTTCTGAATTGGTTGAGGGCCCCTTCATACCAATGGCAAACCTTCGTGGCTAACAGGGTAAGCGAAATCCAATCAACTACACACGGCGCCCAATGGAACCATGTCCCTGGAACCCAAAATCCGGCAGATTTGGTCTCAAGAGGCATGCACGTCAAGGATTTCCTACCAAGCAAACTATGGCAGCACGGCCTGGAATGGTTGGGAACCCCTGAAGAAAATTGGCCAAAACAAGGCGAGTTCCAACTGTTGGAACCAGTACCCGAGGATCAAATCGAGGAGAAACGATGGCGGCTGTGGTATCCTGCTCTGGTAAACTAAATCCCATATTCTCTCGATTCTCGCACTGCACCAAATTAATTCGCGTGACTGCATGGATGTTACGCTTCCGACGTAATTGCCAATCACGTCAACTCGGTCAACCTCTATACCTGGAGCGAACCCTATCGGTAGAAGAACTGGAAGAAGCGAAACTTCTGCTGATCCGTTTAGTTCAATTGGAATCATACCATCAGAAAATCAAGGAACTTTCCGCTGGCAAACTCGTTTCATCCTGATCAACTGTACGCACTTTAATTCCATTTTGTGGGGACCAAGGAATACTTCGAGTTGGACGCCGTCTGCTACATTCCAAGGAACAGTATGAGACCAAGCATCCAATCTTATTACCGGGGAACCATCCATTTACCAAACTTCTTGCGCGACATCACCATCACAAGCCTCTATACGGGGGACCACGGTTAATGTTGGCCGTTATCCGAGAACACTACTGGCCAGTGAATGGAATACGTCTGCTGCGAGGAATCACCAGGAGCTGCTACGAATGTGCACGAGCGAACCCAGTTCCGATGCGACAACCTATGGGCCAACTTCCAGCGTCACGGGTAACTCCTAGTCGAGCATTTTTGCACTCCGGTGTAGATTACTGTGGACCTGTATACTTGCGACCACCTCATCGGAAAGCTTCCCATGCGAAGGCATACACTACCCACCATAAGTATGGAATCGCGAATTGCAACACTTATACTGAATATTGCAGCACCTTGAAAAGTTTAGCATCCCCTAAAATAATATTATCTCGTGATTTTGAGGTGCAAGATCAATATATTTTTGGAAGCATCTTTAACAATACTTCTTTAAGTTCCTGCGATTTTTTATTTTAGTTGAAGAAACTTTTATCACTGTATTTTGGGTAATGCTAAACTTAAAAGTGCTGCAATACTCTGTATTGCAACGATTCCATATTTATGGGGGGTAGTGTACATTTGCTTGCTTGTGTGCTTTACAACAAAAGCAACCCATCTTGAACTCGTAGGGGACTTGTCGACAGCATCCTTCATGTCTGCACTTCGCAGATTCATTGCCAGAAGAGCAAAACCGGCCCACATACATTCCGATAATCGTAAAAACTATAAGGGTACATCCCTATGGGGTTGCACGAACTGGTGACGTAGGACCACGATGGTTAATTTAACTGAATTTGATGTCGTTCTTGTTGCTCGTTTTGACTTCATACTGTTTTCAGTGCTCGAAACTTTCGTAAATATTTATGCATATAACGATTTGCAGCCAAGTGTACGTTTAATCATGTCCCAAATATACATTATCTCTATCCGATGAATTCGTCATATTTATCTATGAAAATGTGAAATTTCACTTCAGGTTGTATGATCATTTTGAAATTATATTAGTAACCTCCTATGAAATATAAGGTAGCATTGGAAAGAACAGTAGTGATTGAGGCTTGTTCAGCATGCTGAAGCAAAATCAAAGTAATTCTAATTAAAGAATATTTAACAGCAATGTGTCTATAGGAAGTTATTCGAGGGTTATAATGAAAGCTTCAGTCATCGCTTTGTTGATCCTATGGTTTGAGAGAAATATTATTCATTGCTTGGCAATGTGATAAATAAAGTCTGAAATATTACTCTGTTAACTCTCTTACACACATTTGGTGGCCCTGAAAAGAGCCAAAGGCTTTGTTAGCTCGGATGCTGTCATAGATGAATCGCACTACAGGATGTTATCAGTTGATTGCCATGGTTAAACGAAGAATCCCCAACGCAAGTGTAGAAATTTGTATAAGTTCTCTGCTTATAAGACGAGCCAGGTGAATGTTTCGTGGTGTGGATGGCACACATCAGCAACAGGTATTAGATCACACGGCTGAAATCGAAATCTGAAAACGTAGCTTAAGTTTGGAATCTTGAGCGATACCACAAGCCGAAAGCTCGATTTGTCTAATAATAGTAGTAATGATGCCTAACGGGCTTGATTCTTGACTGCACCACAGATGAGTTTATCACGAGCCGAAATCTCATAAACCAGATGCTGATCAACAGCTCAGCAGGCAACTGGCTACGAGGTGCTCCTCGCTAAGCAGGTTCGGAGAAGCTCTTACCAGCTCGAAAGCAAAAATGGAATGAAACCGAACCCGGCGAAGGAAGCATGCTTTAATCCCTTAGATTAGCAGATGATGCTCCTCCCATTCGTGCTCTTTTCTTCTAGTCGACCAATCTGGAAAATGGGTATGTGCCAATAATGTGTTGGGCTTAGAATTACTTAAAAATTGCGAAAAATGATAATGCGTGAGAAATTGATCAAACATGAATAATTGGAAGGGTTGACATTTACTAAATATTCTATAGATAGCTATTGATAATCAATAGTTTTCTTTAGTATGAATTTCTGATTAATGCGTGCCAAAATTATGAAAATTGTTCAATCAGAATTTCTCTTGAAAACCATTCTAAATATGTCGCAATTTTGTTACATGTGATCATTTTCATAATCGAAATGCTCGGCAAATCAAAGACACTGTTGGAAATGCCACTCTAGTTTACATTCGTTGTGAAATGTTGAGCACTCACCCCGACGGCACAGCAGCAGCGTCCAAGAATAGTCTCAAATTGTCGTGCCATCAATTATTCATGACAAATTAAATTTTGTACGAAACTGTAAGATTGATTGAGGAATATAAGATGTAATAAGGTCGGAAATATTATTCTTTCAACTCTTTTCCACAAATTTGATGGCCCTGACAAGGGCCGATGGCTTTCTTAGCCTCGATGCGGTCACAGATAAATAGCATTGCGGGATTGATCAGTTGATTGCCATGGTCCGTGGATGGCGCACAACAGCAACGAGTAGTGGATCACCGGGCACAAGGCGAAATCTTGAAACGATGCTCACTCTTGAAATCTTGAGCGATTTCATAAGTCCGACGCTTGATTCGCTGCTCTTTTCTCTTCGGATCAGCTTCTGGAATTTAGCTCCTAACGGGCTTGCTTCTTGACCACCGACCACCAGACGCTGGATCGCAAGATTGGAGGTCAGCAGGTGCGGACGTCGCTGCACAGGATCGGAGGAGCTCGTGCCAGCTCGGAAGTCGATACGGAATGAAACCAAATCCAACGAAGGCAGCATGCTATATACCCTTAGATTAGCAGATTATGCTCCTCCCCTTCGAGCTCTTCTCTTTCTAATCGACCAATCTGGGAAATGCATATGTGCCAATAATGAGTTGGACTTAGAATTACTTGATAATTGCGAAAAATGATAATGCGTGAGAAATTGGTCGAACATGAATGAAAGGGTTGACAATTACTAAATATTCAATAGTTCGCTATTGATAATCAATAGTTTTCTTTAATATGAAGGTAAATTTTTGATCCATGGTGCCAAAATTATGAAAATTGTTCAATGGGAATTTCTTTTCAAAAGCATTCTAAACATGTCGCAATTTTGTTACATGTAATCATTTTCATAATCGAAGTGTTCTCATAAAATATGGCAAATCAAAGACACTGTCGGAAATTCCACTCTAGTTTACAATCGTTGTGAAATGTTGAGCACTCACCCCGACGGCACTGCAGCAGCGTACACGAATAGTCTCAAATTGACGTGACATCAATTATTCATAACAAATTAAATTTTGTACGAAGCTGCGAGATTGATTGAGGACTATAAGATGTAATAAGGTTGGAAATATTATTCCTTCAACTCTTTTCCACAAATATTATGGCCCTGACAAGGGCCGATGGCTTTCTTAGCCTCGATACGGTTACAGATAAATAGCACCACGGGATGTTATCAGTTGATTGCCATGGTCAAACGGGGAATTTGCTTATACGACGAACCAGCTGAATGATTCGTGACGTGGATGGCGCACAACAGCAACGGGTATTGGATCTCCGGGCACAAGTCGAAATCAGGAAACGATGCTCACTCTTGAAAGCTTGCGCGATTTCACCAGTCCGACGCTCGATTAGCAACATCTCCTTGGACAGCAACTCTGGGGGCTTCTGGTTTCTGGTTCCTAACGGGCTTGCTTCTGGACCACCGATCACGAGTCGAAATCTGGGAGCGCGGATAAATTTGCGGCGGCGATGACGATGGCTTGGACGCTTCTCTGAGCAGCAGTAGTTTGCCGCTCGGAGAAGCGCCCAAGCCATCGTCATCGCCGCCGCAAATCAATCTTGCGTCTTCCTCTTCCGACGACACAAATTGGACTGTGACGCGGGTGCAAACGCAAAGCGAGAATGACTCGCCCGGTCATGTTCACAGTCCGACCGCAAAAAGAAGACTGAGGGAAGAAGCAGGAACCATTTGCTTTTATAGTGGGAAGCGACACCGTCGAAAAGTGCTCCAACGTGATTGGTTGGATTAGAAAGGGGTCAACATTTATCAAATTTTCAATAGTTTAACAACAAAATTCACTTATCGGATATATTACTAACGATGCGTAGATACATTTCTGATCGAATGATACTAAAATCGTAATAATTGGTTCATAAACAACTGAGTTATTAACGTTCAAAATCTCCCCTAATTTCGTTACATGTCTCATTTTCCGTACTTTTAAAGTGCACCCCAATATAGAAAACAAAGACGTAGTCCTACGTCAAAACTTCAACTCGGAATGAGCTTCACGAAATCTACCTTTGTCTGCAAAACCAGTCGGATCTAAACCACATTAGGGACAATCTTGCCGAGGAAGGAATATCGTGGCATCTAATCCCACCGAAGGCACCTAATTTCGGCGGATTGTGGGAGTCCGCGGTCAAAATCGCTAAACGTCATCTACAACGGCAACTTCGAGATTCCCTATTCAGCTTCAAGGAAATGTCAACTGTCTCGGCTCATGTGGAATCTTGTATGAACTCGAGGCAGCTGGGACCACTATCGGAAGACACATCGGATCCCTCTGCATTGACTCTAGGGCACTTTTTTGTTGGCTCATCCATGTACGCTTTACCGGATGCAGATCTTCGAGAAATTCCTCTTAACCGGCTCAACAGATTTCAGTGGCTGCAAAAGAAAACACAACAATTCTGGTTCCAATGGAGGAACGATTATCTGAAAGAGCTGCAACGCGATTCAAAACCCTAGCACAACAATGAAAACGGAGGCGATGGTGATTCTCCGTGACGATTCGCTACCCCCGACGAAATGGCCTCTAGCACAAATAATTGAAGCAAATCCTGGAAGTGACGGCGTGGTGCAGGTGGTTCTCCTTCGGACGAATAGCGGGACCTACAAGCGACCTGTTTCGCAGATATGTACAGTCAGTGACATAAGTTAGTAACCAAATGCAGTTTTTCCATACAAAATGCTCAAGTTTGGGGTGCTGTATCTCAGCATCTGGTAGTCCGAGTTGGTTGAAATTCGGATGACTAACTACAAATAACTTGAAGTTTAGCGTGTAAGGGAATTATTACATTGCAGTCATTTCACATAGAGTTTCAGAGGGTTGTTCAAAGACAAAAGTAAGTAACCGAGAGACTTTGTATTTTAATTCTTAAACGGTAAGTTGTGGGTTGTTGTTCTGTTCCACAAAGTTGTTCAATTTCAGAAGTCACACAAATTTGCAGAACACACCAACTTTCCACGACTTACCGTTTTCGAATTAAATTAAAAAGTCTCTCGGTCACTTACTTTTGTCTTTGAACAACTCTCTGAAACTCTATAGAAAATGACTGCAATGTAATAATTCCCTTACAGGCAAAATTTCAAGTTATTTTTAGTTCATCATGCAAATTTCAGCCGAATCGGACTACCAGAAGCTGAGATACAGCACCCCAAACTTGGGCATTTTGTATGGAAAAACAGCATTTGATTACTAACTTATGTCACTGACTGTATTCTGCCTGCGGATGATCAGCAATCCTTGTCAGCAATCAGCGATATAGTGGAGCACAATGCGGATAAAATGTTGAATGATGAAGAAAAATGATTGGCTATGTTTTATGTTTGACAGTTGTAGCAAGTGAATATTGTAGTAGTAGTGGTAGGTTTAGATTGAAACGATGTTTCAAGGTGGCGGCTATGTTTGGTGCATCGCAGAGCTGCCAGATAGAAAAGCTGTATCCATGAGGTTAAAAAACCTGTGTCCCATACAAAAAAAACTTTGTGTCCATACAAAAAAAGTTGATAGAAAATCTGTGTTCCATACAAATTGAATCTGTGTCCGCATAAAAATATCTGTGTAATACAGAGAAATATGTACATCTGGCAGCCCTGGTGCACCGTTTCATTGCAGTTAGGACTCAAACCAATTTGTATAAATTAAGTTATATTCAGCTAGGCTTTACCCGAGCAGAAGAAAATGACTACTGAATACCAAATTGAGGAATTCCATACCAGATAATTTCCAATACTTACAACCTGAATGAGGTATGAGTGAGCCCTGCATAAGAGGTAAAATACCTCAAATAATACCTTCTGCATATTCTACAACTACCAAGCTGATAATTAGATCCGGTATTATAATACCTAAATAATACATGATGGATTTTTGTATAAAAGTGATTTTTTCAATAATAGTTCAATACCTCCAGCAGTCCTCAATACCTATCGAATATCAAAATGAAGTATTTTTAATTGTTTTAAACTTTTTTCCAATACCATTTTAATACCAACATGAGGTATTGACAACTGAACAATACCTTATCATGGTATGATACCAAAATATGGTATGCATAAGCTATTGCGAGTTATTCTTTCCTCCTCGGGTAGACGAGTTTTCCTTTTCGCGCTTACGATAGTCAGGACTAGAGCCATTACATTAAAAAGATACCCCTCTGAATAGGCCCGACTACCATTCTCTCCAAAACCGCCATAGGGAAGAAGTGTCCAATAAATTAGTTTCCAAGTTGAGTTCGATCATCTATTCCGGTTGTGCAATAAATTACACATTCTTTAATCACAAAAACGCGTTTGGGTGATTCAAATGATCATTTGGTGGACCGGCGGTTTTGATGCATGTATGTGACATACTGACGGACATACTGGACCCAACGGACAAAAGAGTACGGTTTTCCTTGAACGCTGACCACTAGAGGTAACAGCGGAAAATATCACAAAAAAGTTTGATAAATCATACTGTAAATTTCATGTAAACATCAATAACTGTTTTTATTATATTTTATACAACTTTGGCGACCTGCAGCTAAAAATTGTGCTAGAGCATATCTGAGTACGGCATCAGATTCAGCCACCCCAAATCTACTCGAGACACATAAATTGATCCTTGAGACACGCAAAAATGTCATTTTTGTTACCCATAAATGTAGTATTCCCATAATGGAAGGTATATTTCAAACCAAATTACGATAGTTGTATAACAACCAACATGCACATATGTCAAAAACACTGTTCAGTTTTGGAATTAACACTTTTAGAATAGGTACGGCTATTCCAGTTCGGTTGGATAGCTTTTTTTGCAAACGTAGTTTTGAAATAAAATACACTTTTTTTCATTTGAAAGTTCAGTTCAATGCTTTGTAAACTATTTCTATCCGCTTCTTGTACAGCAAACTAGTAGCAGTGGCAAACCTTCAAGTGTGACTGACATAAGCAAATAATTTCTTCCGAGGAAACTGCTACAAAGGCGACGTCAACAACTTTCGCAGTTGCTTCTTTTGCTCTGCAGGGTTGCCGAGTGAAAACCTCCCCGGCTTCCGAAGAAAGCGCAGAAAAATGCTGGGATTTGCTTTCTCGATTTCATCTAGCTGATTGGCTCGACAGCAAGTATGCAGACGATGTCTAGCGTTGTCGTCGCTCCAGCCGGGCAAGTGCTCTATACCGGAGTTTCCCAATCTCTGGGATGCGAACCCCTGAGGAGTGAGCCAATATCGTGGGGGTTGTTTTAATTAGTATCATTTCAAACATTGTATTAATTTCTTATATCTTGGTGTTCTGAGTTGGAAAACGTTATCTTCCAATTTTGGTAAAACTAAATTAAGTTTTGATTAACATACTGTTAACAACATATTACATTTCTTTACCCGTAGCAGTTCAGATTTTTTACAGGTGCGTTGATTTCACCAGCATAAAAGAGAGAAAAAAACGCTTTTGTCGTGGCAATAGAAGATTGCAACGATTTTTGTCCAATAATATTTATGATTCTATTCGACATTTGTTCCAATGGTTCAACGTTGGGTATTATATGCAACTCATTAGGACTATGCCAGGGAGAAAGCTTCAGAATCGTTTTATTTTGAATTCTCTGCAGAGCTTTTTTTTTGGTATTATAACAGCTAGTCCATATTGGTTTCAAATAAAACGCTATTGGTTTATGTGAGAATATTATAAGTTGACTTTTGGAATGATTTTGCGCTGATATTTAAATAGATTTTTTTTCCATGCATAAGCTTTCACTGCTTAAAATAATGAATATTACATGTCATGTAAATTTAATTTGTGCTATGTAAACATGACGTCATGTAAATTTAAGTCTGAATTGATGTAAAAATGTGTTATATGTTACGTAATCTCACAGGATCCCGTTAGATTACATGACATTTAATTGATGTTACATAACATGTCATCAACATGTCATAACATGTCGGTGGGGCCAGATAGCCGTAGCGGTAAACGCGCAGCTATTCAGCAAGACCAAGCTGAGGGTCGTGGGTTCGAAACCCACCGGTCGAGGATCTTTTCGGGTTGGAAATTTTCTCGACTTCCCAGGGCATAGAGAATCTTTGTACCTGCCTCACGATATACGCATGCAAAAATTATCATTAGCACAGTAAGCACTCAGTTGATAACTGTGGAGTGCTCATAAGAACACTAAGCTGAGAAGCAGGCTCTGTCCCAGTGGGGACGTAATGCCAAAAAGAAGAAGAAGAAGAACATGTCATGTAAATATCCATGATATACCACGCTCCACTAATAGAAATTTAGACGTTTCGTTACTGTGTTTTTCCAACAGAAAACTTTTATCTATTTTCTCTGGAGGGTCGCGAAAAAATCTTTATGGCTAAGTGGGTCGTATATCCGAACAGTTTGGGAACCCATGCTCTATACTCGTTCTGTTTATTTTCGGTTTGAGAAGGCGGAACCCCAAATGCGACAGAAATGAGAGGGAAAAAAACACATTTTTCTCGTGCCAGTTTTCTGCGGGTCCAACATCGTCGTCGTCGTCAAACGTGTAGGCGATCGAATCCAATACGAGGGTTGCGCTAGATTTGTGGAATGTCAATCGATGTGATCAGCCAGCACCATTGAGTTGGGAGAATGAGCTGAAAACTAAAGAATGTGCAACTTTTTCTTCTGTTCGTTTGCCGAGCGTGACGAAAAGATTGCTTCGGTGGGGGGTCAATCTGGTTTTGCGAGTAGAACAGGATGGTTAAGTATTTTAATTTGAAGAAAAAAGTTATTTTTAAATTGATATTTTTCTTTTCTGAAGCAAATAGTTTGCAGTTAGCCTACAATATCGATTGAAAATGGAGTTTCTTATATTGAAAAGCCATCTTAGTGAAGTTTTATTTTAGAATCAAAATTGTGTTGATAAAATTGCGCGAATCCTAAACTTCATATTCTTTTCACTGCCTTCATATTAATCATCAATTATCAACACTGTTGCAAATATTGTCAAGATGAATAGTTTTTGCTCAATCCTTTTGCTACGAAGCTCTTCTTAATGGCCATTGTTTCCTCATTATCTTATGATTATGCAGCATTCTTCACTTTGCTAGTCGTTACGCAAGTGGCGGTATGATGTAACACTCTTTGTTGTTTTGAGCCCTTTTTCTAACGAGCGAATTGTTAACGACCTCCCTTCTCAGTAATTGGAAGGCCAACAAGCGATGTTGCCAACTCACTCACTGAAAGGGTCTGATTTGAAGTTGAGTGCGAAAGTGTTTGAAGTGTGTCTATCACTGCCTACGGTAGGGCTCGATATTGCAACAATGTTTTGATGCTTGACTTCTACCTGAAAGCTTGAGTCACTAACTAATTTATGTAGCACAAGTACGCAATGATAACTTTGAAAAAAAGTAAATGAGGGAAGTGGTGGTAAAATAAACACTTTGCCGAGAATTTTGGATCGAATCCTAAACCCGAGATTGTCACTTATAACCTAATAGTTATAGTATCAGGTATCAGAAGGCCCACTCCAGAGGTTCCGTTTTTCTCAAATTGGGAGATTTGTGCCGTCGCCATATTTGAGACTATTTCATCATCTACCCCGGCACGGTAAATGGCTGGGCATGGCGTACCATTGCACAGTGGTCCAGGAATCAGTTTTACGCGGAAAGATGCATTTTGAGCTTTAGAATGAAACATTAGACAAAAATGGTCTTCTATAAAGTTGTTTGTATTAGTTAAGCCCTTTGTTTGGTGTTATTGAAAATTAGGGTGGACCACATTTTCATAGAAATTGTGTAACTAACTTTCTTATTTGTAGAAATTATATTATACATGCTTCAGCAAAGTTATAGACCATTCAATTTCAAGCAACTTTGCCAAAAAAGTTTTTTTGTATCTCTTAAATTGACCGATTTAGAGCTTTTTTTCCTGCAGTGACATAGGGTGGTCCGAACAAAACTGGTTTTCTGGCTCTAGAGTTTTCAATTCAAATTTCTCATCAAAGTAGTCTATGAAACACTTTTAGAGCTTTAAAAAATGCGTAATTTGAAAAGTGAAGAAACTCGCTATCTCCTTTCGTTTAGGAGTTATTGTTGTTTTTCTGTTAAAAATATGCCTACTTTGATTGTGAATATCTCTGATTGGGGCAAACATAAAAAATATCTTTTGACGGCATTCAAAAGACAAAATAAAATTGTATATTATATCAAAAAATTACAGATGTGTTATTTTTGTAACTCTAATAAAATGCCTTAAAAAACAAAGGTTTTTAAGCAGAAAAACTTTAATAACATTTGAACTAAAATAGATATCATCAATATTTTTGCACGAAAATTTTCGTTTTGTTAAGTTCTAAAAGTCGTTCATAGACCGCTTTCACGAGAAATCTAAAATAAGAAAGATAGGGCTTTAAAACTATTTTGAAGATTTTAATGGTATGTATGTCTTTATTATTTTACATTTTGAGCATGAAAATGAAATTTTAGAGATAGGGCTTTAAAACTATTTTGAAGATTTTAATGGTATGTATGTCTTTATTATTTTACATTTTGAGCATGAAAATGAAATTTTAGACAAAAATGATCTTCTACAATATTGTTTTTAAAAATGTAAGCTTTCATACTGTGTCATTTGAAACTAGGGTGGTCCACAATATCACACATATCATATAATCAATTTTTTTATTTGCAAAAATACTGGTATATGCACTTAGGCAAAGCGGTAGAACTTGAAATTTTGATCAACTTTGCCAAAAAAGTTTTTCTATAGCTCAAAATTTGACCAATCTAGAGCATTTTTTCCTAATCATCGCAGGGTGGTCCAACAAAAATAAGTTTTTTTACTCTAGTTTTTTTAATATTATTTTCTCATCAAAGTCGTCTATGAACGACTTTTAGAACGCAAATTTTCATGCAAAAATATTGTTAATATCTATTTTAGTTCAAAAGTTATTAAAGTTTTTGTGATAAAAAATGTTTGACTTTCAAGACGTTTTATTAGAGTTACAAAAATAACACATCTGTAATTTTTTAATATAATATACAATTTTATTTTGTCTTTTGAACGCCGTCAAAAGATATTTTTTATGTTTGCCCCAATCAAAGAAATTCACAATCAAAGTAGGCATGTTTTTGGAAGAAAAACAATAATAACTCCTAAACGGAAGGAGATAGCGAGTTTCTTCACTCACCAAATTACGCATTTTTCAAAGCTCTAAAAGTGTTTCATAGACTACTTTGATGAGAAACTTGAATTGAAAACTCTAGAGCCAGAAAACCAGTTTTGTTCGGACCACCCTATGTCACCGTAGGAAAAAAGCTCTAAATCGGTCAATTTAAGAGATACAAAAAAACTTTTTTTGGCAAAGTTGCTTAAAAGTGAATGGTCTACAACTTTGCTGAAGCATGTATAATATAATTTCTACAAATAAGAAAGTTAGTTTAATCATTTCTATGAAAATGTGGTCCACCCTAATTTTCAATAACACCAAACAAAGGGCTCAACTAGAACAAACAACTTTGTAGAAGACCGTTTTTGTCTAATGTTTCATTCTAAAGCTCAGAATGCATCTTTCCGCGTAAAACTGATTCCTGGACCATAGTGCATTGGTACCTCGCGTACCTACAGGAATAATTAAAACCCCATTGTGTGGTCCTTAGCCTCTTGCCCAGCAACTCCTATCCCTGCCTCCTCGTGGTACTAGCCGGGGTACGAGTAACCTTAGAAAAGTTCGGGTAACTAACCCCGGTTGCAGCTTGGGTCGTATCCTGACAGGGAAAGGGGTGTTTGCTCCTGCAAACCTGGAGCGTCTGTACTCCATGTTAGGAGCGACTCACAAAAGCGTCTGTTCCCCATGTCAGGGGCGGCTGATCATCGTCCGAGTGCCAGAGAAGGAACATTTAGGGGAATGGTCCTCCGGAAATCTAGGGGGTTGGTGTCAGGCCTTGCAAGGCAGCCGTAAAAAATCAAGCAACGAATAATCAACGAGAGAATACGAACCGGGACAATCGGCGAAGACCACAGTAAAGGGGCTAGCGATTGGAAACTCGGTACGTGGAACTGTAAATCTCTCAACTTCATCGGGAGCACACGCATACTCGCCGACGTGCTGAAGGACCGCGGATTCCGCATCGTAACGTTGCAGGAAGTGTGTTGAAAGGGATCAATGGTGCGAACATTTAAAGGTAATCATACCATCTATTAAAGCTGCGGCAACACACACGAGCTGGGAACAGCTTTAATGGGTGATATGTAAAGGCGCGTGATCAGGTGGTGGCCGATCAATGAGAGAATGTGCATGTTGATACTCAAAGGCCGGTTCTTCAACTTTAGGATAATAAATGTGCACAGCCCATACTACGGAAGCACTGATGATGATAAAGACGCTTTTTACGCGCAGCTCGAACACGATTACGACAGCTGCCCAAGTCACGACGTCAAAATCGGAATAGATCTCCTATGGGACACGCTCAGGTTGGCCAGGAGGAGAAATTCCGACCGACTATTGGAAAGTTCAGCGCCCACCGGCTGACAAACGAAAACAGCCTACGACTAATTGATTTCGCCACCTCCAAGAATATGGCCATTCATGGCACCTGGAAGTAGCACAGCCTTCCATACCGATACACCTGGAGATCACCACAGCAGATAGAATTATAAATCGACCACGTTCTGATTGATGGACGGCGCTTCTCCGGCATAATCGACGTCAGGACCTATCGTGGCGCTAACATCGACTCTGACCACTATCTGATGATGGTTAAACTGCGCTCAAAACTCTCCGTCGTTAACAACGTAGGGTACCGACGGCCGCCCCGGTATGATTTAGCGCGGCTTAAACAACCGGATGTCGCAACTGCATACGCGCAGCATCTCGGGGCTGCATTACTGGAATAGGGTGAGCTGGATGAAGCCCCTCTTGAGGACTGCTGGAGAACAGTGAAAGCAGCCATCAACAATGCAGCTGAGAGCAACCTCGGGTACGTGGAACGGGGTCAGCGGAACGTTTGGTTCTTCGAGGAATGTTTGCAGATTCTGGAGGAGAAGAATGCTGCGCGGGCGGTCATGCTGCAGCAAGGGACCCGGCAGTGTAGTTTCCGGCTTATAGAATAGAACTACGAATGACCGGTTCCGGTGGTAAGAGTCCACCAAACAGGGTAACCCCAATTCAAGGTGTCAAGCAAAAAACCGTGCTGAGGAATGAATGGTCGAAGGGGCGAAAAAGTGTGACCGTTCATTTCGGGTCACAATAAAATACTTGGTGAGAAAGCGAGTTAGAGGTTTAGTAACAATATGATGTAATATATGTTTTGTGCTGTCTTAAAAATTTAAATGTCTAAATGTGAAATAAATGTCTGTCTCCGCTTCAATTAGTGTTTGAGTGACGTTTATTTTGTATTTAGTAGTCTCTTGGTTGATGTCTTTCAGAAAAATATTTATTTTTGTTTGTTACCTTACTCCGATCGTAGTTTAGATTTATTTATTTATTTATTGGTATACCTATTTATTTATTTATTTATTTATTTATTTATTTTTTTATTTATTTATTTATTTATTCATTCATTAATTAGATTATTTACATTATTTCGAATATATATTTACATTATTATTTACATAGATTATTTATTTACACAGATTATTTATTTACACAGATTATTTATTTACACAGATTATTTATTTACACAGATTATTTATTTACACAGATTATTCATTTACTCAGATTGTTTATTTACACGAATATATTCAATTATTTATTTATTCAGAATATTTATTTACATTCATATATTTGATTATTAAATTATGCGGAAACAAGTAGCAGGGAATTTGAATTGTGTTAAGGCAAAGCATGCAGCCAGTTTTGTCGGAGTAAGTGTGTAATTTAGTATAGGATATCAACCAAGCCCCATTTAGAGTGTAAGTTTTTGCCGATCAACTGTCATCGTTCGTCCTTCTTCGTGTCCACGTATGTCATCGTCATCATGATCGTCTAGACCTTGACCATGAAATGCTAGATCGTCATGGACTATAAATAGCGTACTCGAAATAGGGTGCGCTCTCTTATATTGAACAAAGTCCGGAGGAGTGAAGATAGAGACGGTTCACGGTTTAGTTCGTCATTTAAACTAACCGTAGTAGTTCCGCGTAAGTGAAAGTCAGTGGATAAAATCTAAAACTAAATCCTAAATCTATAGTAAAACTTACGGACTAAAAGGTGAAATTAAAATCAGCTAAAATACCATTAAAATTAAAACACCTTAAAAGCTTATTAGTACGGATCATTAGTGAAAATCACCACGAACGGTTGAGGAATGTGCACCTATAATTAGAAAAGTAAATCCCAATCGCGTTAGAATCACAGTGATCAAAAAAACGTACGACAGAAAATCAAGCGAGCAAGTGGTGAAAGATATTGACAATGGACATAAACTGCAGTGAACAATAGTGGTCGAGCGGACAGGAATATTGTTAAGTGGTATTACGAAAAGACTGATACTGTCCTGCTCAAAATGGTGCAAGCTCGCTTGATGAAGACCACGACGTAGAGTGCGCGCGCGATCGGTACCACTCCCCGGACTCGGAACTGTGGCCTTCGCTACACTGGCCAAACCGTCTGTGAAGTGATTCCCTTGTTAAGAGTGGGAACATAATGAGAAGATGAAGTAGAAGAAGAAGAAAAAGAAGAGTGAAGCAGACGATCCAGCTAGTGCGAGAAGATTAACCGCCCCCCACCCCCCCCCTTTAGATTCCAGCATGTCGACCAACGTTTCAACCGGCCGCAACGGTGAGCTCCCAAATTTGTAACAAAGAAGCAAATAAAATGAACAAAAATAGTGCACGAAAAATTTAACATTTTTTAATAAAATTGTAAGGCCAGCTAAACCCTAACTATTGTTTCAGTTTACTTTGTTTAAAGAAAATCTTGTTTCCGCCATTTTGTTATTGTATTGTCCGCTTTGTCACCAAGTATAAAAGGTAAGATTGTCCGGGAGAAAACTATTGTGAACGACCCTGAAAAAGTGTGTTGGTAACCCCTGCCCTATAGGTTTTCCCATTACAGGGGTTCCCACCACGCTTTCAAATAGTATCAATTGGCGCCCAACGTAAAAGTTTAAATTAAAAAAAAAGTGTTTTACTTCACGGCCTGAAGTAAAACCCTTTTTTAATCGGTCTCCCGGAGAATTTCAATTAATTAAATTAATTTCAATAATCGCGAGGTCGTTGAGTGGAAATAGTGGACCCTTATTAATTATTGTGAAAATTGTGGAAAAAGCTAATTGCGGATTGTTGCGAGTGATGATAACCCACTACATAAATGCCATTCATTTCAGATGTTGAATTGAATTACAAATCTGAAATTCGAACTACTTTATTATTTTCGAGCTCAAACTGGAACTTCGTCAATTTCAAATGTTCGATGTTGCATGTATTCAATTAGCAATAGATGCTTATTTTTCTTATTTCTTGTAAATAATTGTGAAAGATTTAATTTTTCGAATTAAATTCTTCAAGGAAACTGTGATAGCTTTATTTATTTATTTTCTTTAAGTTTCCTGTGATATATTTATTCAGATGCGATTTATTTATTTATTTATTATAGTGTGCTATTTGGCATATTCATAATTTATTTATTAAGAGATTTATTTATTTGTATTGTCTCTTAATGTATTTATTTATTAGATAGATTTATTAACAATATTTATTTACTTATTAAGAGATTTATTTACTTGTATTGTCTCTTAATGTGTTTATTTATTAGATAGATTTATTTACAATATTTATTTACTTATTTATCAGAGATTTATTTACATATTTTGTAAATATTTATTGCAAAATTCCTTTTCCTATTTAAATAAAAAGCTAAAATGGCTTTAGCTCGTCCAACATTCGATCAAGCTAGTGAGCTCATTATCAAATGGTATTATGGCATGAGAGTAGATTTTCTTGAAGTCGATGAATTAGACTGGGAGCTGGAATCGCGATCGATAGTGATAGATGCGAATTTGAGTTTATCACAGAAAAGAAAATGGCTGCGCGATAGTCTTAAAAACGAGAAACAGTGTTCTGCTAATAGTTTGAAGGGTATTTTGAAAGGCGATGTAAAACACGAAATTCAAGCATCTTTGCAAAAACTTTCCGAATTCAAGGCTAAGTGGGATTTATTCAATAGCGAGGATGAAAGGAAACTTTACAGTGCTCGTCTACTACATTTAGGGGCTCGTATTATAGTGATTTTAACTTCGGCCAAAGATTCACCTAATCTCCATAGCAATATGCAAAACGTGTTGGTAGATATAGTAGGTATTTTGGAACCAGAGCTGAACAAGTCATCCCTAAATGAATCCTTGACTGCAAACCCAGAAAATAATGAGCCAGGAACAAGCCAAGCAAATGTCAATCATGAACGGGTAGAGTTGGATGTCACACCGCCGCCTAGAATGACTGTTTTAAGTCAGGACGACCTCGATTGGATTCATTCTCTGCAAAACAGAATAATGGATTTAGAATTTGAGTTGCAACGCAGGAAAGGAAAAGATGTGGGCACTCAAACTTCTGATGAAATTGTTCCGCCCCAGGAACCACCCCGACTAAATTACTTTAATTCGAACCATAACTTCAATACCTTTCCTTGGTCCCACTCCCAACCTCAAAATCCTCTCCCATCCCAAAATCCATTCAAACAATCCCAGGGAACAGGTTCCTTAGAAAACCGATTCAGTAGCATTCATAGTAACCCTAATTTGAATACGACTTTCCCTATTACTTCTAATAATCCACATTTTAGCAGACCAGTAGTAGATCCATTCTCTCAACATCCAACCGTACCAACACCACCCATCCAACAATCTGTTCCCAATCAAATGCCTTATCAATCCTTTGCAAATCCTTACCCTTATAATCAATATGCAGCGCCTTATCAAACTCGCCATACTCTGCCTGTTTCCAAGTGGAATATCGCAAAGTACAGCGGAGATGATCAAGGTCTGAAACTGAATGAGTTCCTGGAGCATGTTCAGGCATTATCTCAAGCGGAGCATGTTTCGGATAGAGAGTTATTTGAGTCGGCGGTGCATTTGTTCTCTGGATCGGCGTTGAAGTGGTACATGTCACAACGTTCGACTGGCAAATTAATGAATTGGCAGCACCTTGTCTTCGAACTCCGTAGAACGTACATGCACCCCGATTTAGACGCCCTGATAAAAATGAAAATCTACCAGAGGCGTCAACAAAAGTATGAGTCGTTTCACGAGTTCTTCTTCGAGATGGAGAAGTTGTTTCGTACCATGAGTACCCAGATCCCAGATTTGGAGAAAATGCAAATTCTCCAACAAAACATGCGTCTTGATTACAAGCGCCAAATGACTTTCCTCCCGATAGCTGATTTGGAAACACTAGTAGCGGCTGGCCAAAAACTCGACGCTTTGAATTTTTCCGCCTACAACAAGGTCTTTGGAACGGATAAAACGGTCCAAGCGATTAGTAGCAAAGAACCAACGGCGAAGAAAAAACAGAAAAATCCCAGTGGGCAGTCTGATGCTCATGAATTAAGTCAAACAGCTAGCGTAGGGTCGTCTCCGCAGTATCATCCAAATCGAAATATCCGAACTTCACCAAATCCCCCACAAAATGCGAACAACAAACAAATCCCTCCTAACAATCAACGTTCAGATTCTCGTTCAGAGCCTTCAAATGCGCAGGCACGGACTTCGTCGAATGATCCGTTGTACAATTCGTCTGCAGCAGGACCATCTGGCAGTCAATCTCGTCCAGCGTTTACCCTAGAAGAGGTGGTTAATAATCACACTCCTCCCCCTAACAACACCTGTTACAACTGTGGGAGATTTGGGCATCACACTGTTATGTGTAGACAGCCCCGTGGAACATTCTGTAGCACGTGTGGATTACACGGTTTTCCCACTGATTTCTGCCCTTTTTGTATAAAAAACGGGAAACATGCGAACGAAAATCGCCGTCCGCAAAACCATCAAGCGTAAACTCAACTACTTCTAGTTCTCAACGAACTCCACCACCCTTTTGGGAGTTCGTTCCATCCAATCTATACGCAGATTCATCTGAAGTGTACCATATTACCTATCCTTATGAAAATGACAATCGCCCATATTTACCAGTCAAAATTTATGGCTTTCCCATTCACGCTCTGCTAGATAGTGGGAGTAATCACACGATAATCAGTGCGAAAATCTACTCAAAACTGAATTCCACGCGTCTACATCAACCTCCACGAAGTATTTCACTGCGTTCTGCTAGCGGGGACCAATTAAAGATTCTTGGGCAAGCTCACCTCCCATTCTTTGTTCAAGGGAAGGTACGAGTAATTCCTACTCTAGTAGTGGCAAACCTCTCCATCGATTGCTTATGTGGTATGGATTTTTAGCGAAAGTTCAATATCCAACCTACCATGCTTTCGAATGGGCAAGAGGCAATTGTTTCCACGCTAGAAGAATCGTCAAATGAATCCGTCTTAACAGAAGAGCAGATTAGGCTGATTGAGGAGGTTAAAACGAAATTTCTTCCAGCTCGAGAGGGTAGTCTCACACTAACCCCTTTAGCCGAACACAAGATTGTTCTGAAAGAGGAGTGGAGGAATCAGCCACCTGTCCGGCAGTTTCCGTATTGTATGTCGCCAAAAACGCAAGAAATGGTTGCCATAGAACTCCAAAGGCTGTTGGACTTAGGAATAATCGAGAGGAGTAGCTCGGATTGGTCCTTGAACTGCGTTCCAGTAATTAAACCAAATAAGGTGAGGTTGTGCTTAGACGCGCGCAAAATCAATGAGCGAACTGTGCGTGATGCTTACCCTTTGCCTCACCCTGGACGCATCTTAGGTCAACTTCCGAAAGCTAAATTTCTTTCCACAATCGACCTTTCAGAGGCTTTCTTGCAAGTCCCTCTAGATCCACAATCGAGGAAGTACACAGCGTTCAGTGTGCAGGGCAAAGGGTTGTTCCAGTACACCAGGATGACTTTCGGCCTCATAAACAGTCCTGCCACACTGGCTCGGCTGATGGATTTTGTTTTAGGTCATGGTGTACTGGAACCGTACGTTTTTGTATACCTCGACGACATCGTCGTGGTGACAGAAACGTTCGAGCATCATCTGCAGCTCCTCACTGAAATTGCGCGTCGTCTAAGCCAAGCAAACCTAAGCATCAATCTGGAGTAGTCCCGCTTCGTAGTCTCTGAGGTCCCATTCCTAGGATATCTGTTGAGCACAAACGGTCTGCGGACAAATCCCGATAAAATACGCCCAATCGTAGAATACGAGCGGCCAACAACAATAACGAAACTCCGGAGATTCCTAGGAATGGTGAACTATTACCGGAGATTCATAGCAGACTTTAGCGGAGTGACTGCTCTGTTGAGCGATCTCCTAAAAACCCAATCCAAGGTGATCCACTGGAATGATTCTGCAGAAGAATCCTTCTGCAGGATCAAAGAGCTTTTAATCTCTTCTCCCATACTGGGAAGCCCTGACTTTACGAGGGAATTTCAAATTCAAACCGATGCAAGTGACGTCGCTGTAGCGGGAATCTTGACGCAGCAGCATGGGGAAGGCGAGCGAATGATAGCGTACTTTTCGCACAAGCTCACCACGCCTCAGAAAAACTATCACGCGGCAGAGAAGGAAGCGCTGGCTGCAATTCTGGCCATTGACGCCTTCCGGGGGTATATAGAAGGTTACCATTTCACCCTGGTTACTGACTCTTCTGCGCTGACTCATATCTTGAAGACCAAGTGGAAAGTAGGATCTAGATGCAGTCGATGGTCATTAAATTTGCAACAATTCGATATGACCGTGGTCCATCGAAAGGGCAAAGATAATGTTGTCGCCGACGCTCTATCCAGGAGTTTGGTAGCTGCCGTAGACTCCTCAGATTCCTGGTATTCCACTATGTTCAGCAAGGTATTGAGTCAGCCAGATGAGTACGTAGACTTCAGGGTGGAAAATGATCGTCTTTTCAAATTCATTTCCGCGTCTGATATCCCAGGGGATTCACGGTTTGAATGGAAAGCAGTCCCTCTAAAATCGGAGATCGCCGGTATTCTCCATGAATGCCATGATTCCTGCCTTCATCCTGGCTACGAGAGGACGCTTTCGCGAATTCGACAGCGGTACTACTGGCCGAAAATGGCTGGAGAAATTCGACTCTACGTTCAGCAATGTACTACGTGTAAGGAAGTCAAGCCGGCCTCGCGACCAGTAGTTCCTGAAATGGGCAATATGAGAATCGCCACTCGTCCATGGCAAATTATTTCTGCCGACTACGTGGGACCACTTCCGCGTAGTCGTAGAGGAAACCAATTCCTACTGGTTGTAGCTGACTACTTTTCCAAGTGGGTTTTACTTCAACCAGTACGAAGCATAAGCAGTTCGAGTCTCTGTTCCATCCTTAAAGAGCAATGGTTCCTCCGAAACTCAGCACCCGAGGTGATCATCACCGATAACGGTAGTTGCTTCACGTCAAAAGATTTCAAAGAACTGCTGAACCAGTTTCAGATAGCACATTGGCTCAATTCTAGATACCATTCCCAGGCCAATCCTGTTTTTTTTTTTTTTTTTATTTTTTTTTTTTTTTTTTTTTTTTTTTTTTTCTAAGCAATGGGGGGGTAATCTGCTCAACAGACGCCGTGTGGGGTTAGGGACCATTTACTACATGCAAGCAGTAAACAGGACTACACCCCCGACCCACTAAACCATTTCCATTGCCGCCAAACCCTTCGTCTCTCCGGGACCACCAAGAAGGCATTGCTTCGAAGAGGGGCTATTGCACATCGCATCCTCCAGGTTAGCTGCGTAGCCATGCAGCAACGAACATCGATGACACGCTTAGGGGGGTCCACCAAGGTAGCATGCTGGCGCTTTGCCAGCTTCCCAAGTGGTCCTCACCTCCCGTTGTCCGCTGAAAGCGGGCAGGGTCGACCACTACGCCCGCGCCCAGCTGCACCGCAGGTATCAAGAACTGATACTGCGGGCTTCGCAATTTGACCTACTGAAGGCTCAGGCCCTATCAGCTAGCACCAGCTGGGATTGCTGACGAAGGGGCCTCCACCTGCCCCGAACAACCAGAGGCTCGTATCCACCCAGTAGGCCGGCGCCACGACAGCAGCGCTACCAGGATGTTCTCCCCGCGGCCACTTAATCGCTGTAAGGGTCGATTTCGACCGTAGGGCACCGGTATGACCTACGTGGCCGACTGCGAACCCTTGGACCACCTGTTGTTTAGCGTCTGCACTAGCCACTCCTCGAGTCCACTCGCCACCTCCTTTGCAGTTCCGAGACGATGTGGGTGATAGCCGATGAAACGGCATTCCAGCCAAACTCGTCTTCACACATCCTCTGGACCAAATTGTCCGGAGTCGTGTCCCGACCGCATGTGGCTAACATGCGGTCACGCATTGTGCGGAAACGCGGGCACACGAACAAAACGTGTTCCGCCGTTTCCTCTAAACCTGCACAAACTGGACATTCGGGAGAACCCGCATGACCGAAACGGTGTAGATACTGTCTAAAGCAACCATGGCCCGAAAGGACCTGTGTCAGGTGGAATGTTAGTTCCCCATGGCGCCTATTGACCCAGATATCTAACCTCGGAACCAACCTGTGAGTCCACACTCCCTTGGTGGAACTGTCCCACGCACGCTGCCATTTGACCATGGAGGCCAGTCTGGCAGTCCTGCGTATGCCTCTTGTGCCGCGCATTTCGAAGCACTCTATGTCTTCCATGATAAGGATACCAATAGGCACCATACCGGTGATGACGCAGAGTGCATCGTGTGACACGGTACGGTACGCGCTCGCAACCCTCAGGCACATTAGCCTATAAGTACTCTCTAGCTTGCTACGGTAGCTCTTGGTACTTAAGGCCGTGCCCCAAGCCGGGCCACCATACCTCAGTATGGACGAGGCGACACTGGCCAGAAGCTTTCGCTTGCTGGCGTACACCGCAGAGCTATTGGACATCATCCGGGACAGTGCCACAATAGCTGTGGAGGCTCTCTTGCAGGCATAATCGACGTGGCTACCGAAGGTAAGCTTATCGTCGATCATCACCCCCAAGTGTTTGACGGAGCGCTTCGAAGTGATCGTGCAGTCGCCTACACTGATCACCGCTTGCTGCACCGACTTTCGGTTGTTGACAACAACCGCCTCAGTTTTGTGGTGAGCCAATTCCAGTTTCCTGGAGCTCATCCACTCCTCCACAATTGCGATCGAGTGGGCTGCAGTCAATTCCACTTCTTCGATCGATTCACCGTAGACCTCCAGCGTAATATCGTCGGCAAAGCCAACGATGACCACACCCGCCGGGAATTTTAATCTCAACACCTCGTCGTACATGACATTCCATAACACCGGGCCCAGGATGGAACCTTGCGGGACTCCTGAGGTTATGTGAAAGCACTTCCGACCCACCTCTGTGTCATAGACTAATACCCGATTCTGGAAGTAACTTCCGAGAATCTTGTACAGGTACTCGGGTATCCCCAGACGCAGGAGCGCATCGGACATAGTCGCCCAACTGGCACTATTAAATGCGTTCCTTACATCCAGAGTCACTACTGCGCAGTAGCGAATCCCCCTCCTCTTACGCTGGAGTGCTATCTCAGCGGTTTTCTTAACCGTCAGAATAGCGTCTACGGTGGACTTCCCTTTCCGGAAGCCGAACTGGTTGCTTGAGAGACCATTTACACTCTCAGTGTACCTCAACAGTCTGTTGAGGATGATCTTCTCGAGCACCTTCCCCGCCGTGTCAATCAAGCATATTGGTCTATACGCCGACGGGTCACCAGGTGGTTTCCCCGCCTTTGGCAATAGTACCAGGCTCTGCCTCTTCCACGCATCTGGAAATACTCCCTCGTCCAGGCATATCTGCATAGCAGATCTGAACATACCGGGAGCCTCCAAGATTGCGACTTTGAGGGCCAGGTTTGGAACTCCGTCCGGACCTGGTGCCTTCCCCATGCTTAGGGATTTTGCAATCCCTACAAGTTCCTCATCGGTTACTCTATCCTCATCGCCAGCCCCAATCCCCGGCTGTCCTACAAAAGGAGGCCATGAGCTAGGGTTGTGGCGCGGAAAGAGCCCCTCGATGATCCCCTCCAGCATCTGTGGAGATTGCTCCGTAGGAGCAATTGCACCTCTTGTCTTCGCCATAACGATCCTATAGGCATCACCCCACGGGTTCACGTTGGCACTCTGACAGAGTCTCTCAAAGCAGGCCTTTTTGCTTGCCCTTATCTCGGACTTCAGCGCGACTTTGGCAGCGGTGAACACCGCCCGTCGTTCTTCACGCTCCTGCTCGGTACGTGCTCGCTGCATCCGCCTCCTGGCCCGTAGGCAGGCACGGCGCAGGTTCGCAATTGCTTGAGTCCACCAGTACGTCGGTGGTCTCCCATTTCTAGGGTGGACTTTCCTAGGCATGGTCGCATCGCACGCACGCGAAAGCACCGCTACCAGTTCGTCCCCGCTTAGGCCGAGTAGGTTACGCTCACGACGGAGCGCCTCCCTAAGTACTTCGTCATTGAAGTACGATGTCTTCCACCTACGAGGGCTTGGCCGTGACCTAGCCGCTTCCTCTACGCGCTGCCTGCTGTTGTTGTAGTCGATACTGTAGCGAACCGCCAGGTGGTCGCTGTGAGTGTAGGCATTGTCTACCCTCCAGTTCGAACTACTCGTTAGGCCAGGACTACAAAAAGTAACGTCGATAATCGACTCCGCTCCGTTTCGGCTGAAGGTACTTTTGGTACCAACATTAGCCAGATCGACATCTAGCACGGCCAGTGCCTCTAGCAGGATTTGACCTCGCTGGTTCGTGATGCGGCTTCCCCATTCCACGGCCCAGGCATTGAAGTCACCCGCTATTACTACTGGCCTTCGCCCTGTCAACACGGTCGTCATGCAGTCCAGCATCTGCGTGAACCGCTCGGTCGACCAACTCGGAGGCGCATAGCAGCTACAAAAGAGGACCCCGTTTACCTTGGCGATCACGAAGCCCTCGTAGGTAGTAGACACCAACTCCTGGACGGGGTATTTACCCGTCGTCCATATCGCCGCCATTTTTCCGGATCCATCCACGACCCAGTTGCCGTTGCCGGCGGGTACTCGGTATGGGTCCGATATGATGGCGATGTCCGTCCCCCACTCAGCAACTGCCTGGTCCAGCAGTTGCTGAGCTGCGTCACAGTGGTTCAGGTTCAGCTGCGTTACCTGCACTGTGACTTTTCGTTAATGGCTCGTTTGAAGGTCGGGCACCTTGAGCCTCCCGTTGGATGATTGTTGTTCACGGACTTGCCGGAACAAATCAAGCACTTGGGAGGGTTCTTGCAGCCTAGTGCCTTATGACCTTCCTCACCACAACGCCTACACAACTTGGTCCTATCAGGGCCTTTACAGCCCCAGGACTTGTGTCCTGGTTCCCTACACCTAAAGCAGATCACCGGTTGCTCATGTATGTTCAGTGAGCATACTGACCAACCAACCTTGATCTTGCCTACCTTAGCGGACTTATTTGCGTCCGCCACAGGTAGGTGTACTAAGGCCAATCCTGTGGAAAGGGTCAACCGTACGATCAATGCTGCCATTCGAACTTACGTAAAGGAGGACCAAAGGCTCTGGGACACTCGAACTGCAGAGATAGAAGTGCTTCTCAATACAAGCCTGCATGCCTCAACCGGTTTCACACCGTATTTTATAACTCATGGGCATGAGCTATCAGAATCAGGAGCGGATCACAAACTAGCACGTCACGAAGAAAATTTAACAGCCGAAGAGCAAAAGGAGCGAAGAAAGAAAATGTTCACTCGAATATACGAATTAGTTAGCCAGAACCTTGAAAAGGCTCATAGAACATCTCGCGAACACTACAACTTGCGTCATCGCCGATTCTCAAAATCATTTGTTGAGGGTCAACTCGTATATCGAAAAAACATGAAGCTTTCTAATGCTGCCGAAAAATACAACGCGAAATACGGCCCACAATTTCTTCCTTGTCGCGTTAAAAAGAAAATTGGCTCGTCGTCATATGACTTGGAGGACCTGAACGGAAAACCTCTGGGGGTTTGGCCGGCTGTGCACCTTAAGCCAGGATAAACAGTTTTGTCCCACCGTTGTTCGTTTTAGGTGCTCCGATAGTAAATAAACATCCATTCATGTTCAGCTTATTTATTACCATTGAATGTTACACTTGCATAATAGTCATCTCGCCAATCATCGCTTGCAACAGGAGTAAACAAACACTTTGAACCCCTTTGATAAGATCCATCTGTTCACATTAGAGGGAATCCGTATTGTCCAAAGGAATTGCACCGTCATAATCTGAAAATAGAAGCAGAAAATCTAATAATTAGTAGTATACTTACCCGAATATAGCAATAAATTTAGCAGTAACACAGTCTCGTCAGCTTCTTGTTTATATTGTGCCGTCATCGTAGTCGTTGAGTTCATTGACAGTTATAAAAAAACCAAAACAACTACCTACTAGGGGTGTGCGAAATTAAAGCACGCAGCCACATCCATGTCGGAGTTCCGAATGGATACACGAAAATTAGAATAGCACCATTCAACGGGATTTCTATTTTTTCTCTTGCAAAAGCAAGCGAGTTCAATGAAATAACGAAATGAGTGGATGTTATTCAATTAATTTTAACTAAAAGTCATAGTCACTCTGTCCTAGGAGAGTGATAATATGACGAAATTAGTTATAGGGCGCCCTACCATTAATGAACTTTAGCTCGTAGATCTAGCATTGATAAGAAGAATGTTCGTGTAAAATGGAGTGAATGAATGTGAGTGTGAATGATTTGGGGGTTTATGAATGGGTTAGAATGATTGAAAAAGGTTGAATGTGGTAGTATAATAAGTGTTCTGTTGTCCAAGGCGAATCTTGTGACAGTTGTAGTTGAAAGAGACGATGCAGATAGTTTGGTCTCTAATGGTGGTAAGCTCCATGGAAGTTAATACCTGATTTAATCCGGATTTTCGAAAATCCGGATTAAAAGTTAGTACCCCGTTCGCTAAGCACCAAACTGGGTAATAACGTCAAAGGATGCAGCCACTTCTGAAAATGTATGCGTGTGAGAATTTGAGTATAAAAGAAATGTCAAAGATGTTTTTTTTTACCTGTTTTCTATTTTTCTATCGCAACTTCGTAAACAAACAACGTCGTTGCTAACCAGTTTGGTTCTCAAAACTTCTTGAGTTTAGTTGTTCCCCATTTAATACTTGAATTACATATCCGGCCTGCGATGGGTTTCAACAGCCCTAATATGCGGAGGCGCGCATCAAGGTTAGTATCGGAATAAGTGAAGTTTAATAGACAACTGTTAGCAGCTTCTGATCTGTTCCGTTCCATTTTTAGCGGTGAGAATGTCCGCGGCTACAAAACTCGGAAGAATTGGCCATCTGCATGATTACCGTTCGTTTCTTCTGCCGAGCAGCCAATAATGTTATTTCCGTGTAATGCAAGGCGGGCATCGTGTTCTTCGGCACACTGGTGGTTAGACTAGACCTTGGACTAGGTGCAATCTACAGTTTCGATCAAAGGCGATAAGGTGAATTTGGAATTCTCTCATTCCCCTCCCCATTTCGTTACGCTTTTTGTGAACCCTTATATAGAAAGGCTTGTCACACTTACCATGACCACCTCCCCAATCCCTTGAAGTGTACCATAATAAGGCAATTCAAAATTTAAAAAAAGTTTGATATTTCCACCACATTCCTTGCCTTCCTAACCGTAAAAATAGTGTTCTGTGAAATTTTAAGTTCTATCGACGAACATTTAAATGTGGTCCAAAAGACGATGTAGGTTTGTATGGAAATTACTATGGAGAAATTTTGAGATATGTTCTCAGTACGTTAGTACTACCTATAATGCTAGTTCAAACTTATCATCGCATAGTGAAAACTTATTCTCCCAAGCCCTGTAAAGGAAGTTGTTGAAGAGAATAGTACAATACAAGGAATGGAAGAAGATATATTCATGGATTTGTTTGGTGTTATTAAGCTTCATATGGTAATAGCCCTACAAAGTTTTGCAGAAACTTCAAACAAAATTAGCTCTTAAACGAAGAAACAACAATTTTCTTTATTAATATTTGAGAAATGAATTGTTACAATAAGATAACATTTCAGTGCTAAAGTATACGGGACATTTTTCAATATTTCTCTACAGTAATTTCCATATAAACTTACATAGTCTTTGGGCCACTTTTGAGGGTCAATCCGTCATTGATTTCGAAATTAAAAAAAACATCTCTTTAATGAATGTTCGAATCCTCTGAGCAGAATCTCAAATAGAGAAACTTTAAAGTAGATGGAGTACCGTGTACCTTTTAATTCCGCTCCTAAATGCTTATCTTTGACAGATACGCGTATTTCGACTACCACTTGCAGTCTTCTTCAGTGTCAGTAGTGGATACGAGTAACTGACACTGAAGAAGACTGCAAGTGGTAGTCGAAATACGCGTATCTGTCAAAGATAAGCATTTAGGAGCGGAATTAAAAGGTACACGGTACTCCATCTACTTTAAAGTTTTTTTTTTTTTTGTTCAAAATCATTAAAATTTGCACTAAAGTGTGTTAAACGTATTCTAATCTCCAACCGAAACACAGTGAACACATTTTCATTGAATAATTTTTGGTTTTGAATGGAAAACTGCTGTTGAAGTTTCGATGATGACGATGATTACGGAGCGTTGAACCATCAAGCGTTGAAAATTTCACAGAACGCTATTTTTTATCATTACGAATCTAAGGAAGATATAGAAGATGGGATATTCAATCTCTTTTGAATTTCGAATAGCCATAGTACCATAAGGCAACGTCCATTTATTACGTAACGCTAAAATTGGTAATTTTTGACTTCTTCCCCCCCCCCTCCGTAACGCTTTTTGTACGAATATTTTCAATTTTTATATGAGTCGTAACGCTTGTGCCTACTCCCTCCCTCCCCCTAGAGCGTAACGTAATTTGTGGATGCCGCCTAATGAGAGTAGTGGTGACGTAACAAAGAAGAGGGATGATTATCTGACTGACGTCATTTGCTACCGCCACCGCATGACCATCGAAAGAATGACCGCTACTTTGAAGGAAAGGATACAACCAGTAAAAGGACAAAAAAGACAAAGAATTGTTGATACAAATGAAGAGAATTTAAACAAAAAAGGTGCTAAACTGTTGGGCACGTAATGAAAAAATTTCAACGTGGTTGTTAAACAATACACTTTATTAAAAAAATAACATTGTATTTATTAATGTTATCCAAACATTATACACCCAATTCTGTTTTTGCATGGATTTCTTTATGCGGCCGTGCAAATAAGTGTCCATACATTTTTTTTCCGCCAAAACCTTATTTTTGCATGAAACGTAGAGAAATGGTGTTCCATTTTTGCACGGTTTTTGAAATTTTGAACTGAAAACATTTTTTGCACGGTACGCATTCCCCGTGCAAAAACAGAATCGGGTGTATCTAGGGATTCTACCCCATAACCCCGAATGCCGTTAACCCGAACGCCATTACCCCGTATTCCAAAACGTCGAACGACCCATCACCCCGAATGACATTACCCCGAATTTCAAAATCATTGGGAAATGTCATCCATATCATCATGTAAAGAGAATTGTGAATTCGGGGAAATAGCATTCGGGGTAATGGTGCATTCGGGGTGATGGGATTCAGGGTGGTGGGTTTCGGGGAAATGGCATTCGGGGTAATGGGGTAGAATCGTATCTAGGTGTTCTATTGTAGACAACATGATCATCCTAATTCTGTCGAACTATTAATAACATTTTTTATTACGTAATACATTTTATTTGCCGCAGCAATTCAGAATGTTAAAAAACGCCTTTTAGTAAACGTAAAACAAATTAACTCAAGAACTTATATAAGGTACCTAGGCGGGGTAAGTGGATACAGAAAAATGAATAGTCAACTTCATTGTTATGTACAGCTAACGTGAATAATGTAAATCAAACTTTTTCTGTGAATAACAAATGAAGGACTATTTTACTTCATATCGTCATTTTATTTCGATTTTTCTGATTGTTATGTATTGAGTATGAGGGGCTTGAAAATTTGCCAAATGATCCACTTGCCCTACCATGGTGGGGTAAGTGGATCACAAATAAAAAAAATGTTCTCAACACAAATGTGGTGTAATTATGTATCGTAAAAATGATATTACTCTCGTTCTTGCTATTAGTGCTAGTTATGTTACATTTTAATACTTTAAAATAAAAAAGAATCTTTATTGTATCAAAATATTATGAAAAATATTCATACATTAGTTTTAGTATGAACTTCGAAAAAAAAACATTGTAACTAGAATAGTTCGGACAAAATTCATCCATTTATACACTTAAGTTAAAGAGAAGTATTGTTGGACTACTCCTAACGATGTTTTTAAAAAACACTCGTAGTTTAAAAATGTTTGTTACATTTACTTTTGAATAACACAGTGCAATCCTTTTATTCTATTTATGAATATATTTGTATCATCAATCTAAAATGTATATGGTCAAATTAGGTACAATAATATGTTTTCAAAATTTGTTTATTTTGCTTTTTTCGCAACTTATAAATAATAGATAAACCACGAAAAGTTTTGTTTGATTTTTGCTATATTCATTCTTTTATATTTTTTACCCCACCCCATTAAAATGTAGGAGTAAGTGTACCAGTAGCGCAACCAAGGGGAGGTTTTGGGGGTCAAACCCCCCAGAGCAGGACAATATATGACTTACCAAACTGCAATCTACAAACACCGGAGAAGTATTTTTTTAAATTGCGACTTTCTTATTAATAGACCAAGAAGAAATTAATAAAAACATAATTATCTCATTTTTAGTAATAAATATACTGCTGAATTTGGACGAGATGTTTTTTAAACATTCATGTAGATATATTTAAATTCTTAACAATGGATTGATGTAACATGAGAAGCTTCAACAATCTTTTAGTAAGCGTAGCATTTGGCAAAATTAAACGACTTTCAAGGTACGTGTTTGTTTTTTTTTTGGTTTCAATGATTATGAATAAAATCCTAGAGAAGCTCAAAGAAGATGGCGGTTCAGTTCCTAAGTTAAAAAGTCTTAAATCGACATTATGTTTTTTTTTCTTCTTCTTTTTTCTTCTTGGCATTCGATCCTCTTTTTTGCTAATAGGGTAGGTTTACCAGTTATGGACATAGTGGTTCCCTATTTCGCCATACGTGATTGCTTTCAAGTCTTCAAATTTTGAAAAATTTTGTGTGTTGTAGTAGTTAGATTTAAGATAGATCTTGATGTTCAAACATTCAAAAAGATTTTAAATGTGAAAGTTATGAAAATTACACATATGGCCAAATAGGGAACCACTATGGCCATAACTGGTACACTTTCCCTACTCCGCCAAATTATTAAAAAAAAATCCGTAATACTTCTTGTTCATGAAGCAATATTTATTGAATTTTTATCGCACTGCACGAAAACATGTTACGATACGTGAATCATTTTTTTGCAATAATGGAAAGAGAGCAAAATGAAAAGAAATTTATGAATGTAGATCAGTCTTTATGAAAAATCAATGTCAAACTATTCGTCTACAAACTGGTAATGTTTCAAAATCTGCAATCTTTTTTTTTCCTTCGACTAACTGCCAATAATAATCGCAACGTTTCCTACTGCAATCCAATGCGCTGAAAGATCATTCTCGTCGTTGAAAGACTTAAAAACGTATTTAAGGAACAAAATAGGCGAAGAGTGATTGAATTCTATCACTCTAATGTACTGCCCATAAAAGCATAACTGTCCCATATTGATTTTCGAACTAACACCTTTTTTCATTGCAACATTCAAGTTTGATTATATACTTTACTAGACATATGAAAATTAAAACACTTTGTTTGAAAATGTTGTGGAAAAATATGAAGTTGGTGTAGTCCCATATGGGAAAATAAAGGCATAACAGTCTATATATTGTAAATTTTGCACCTTATCGAACGCGACGATTTGTATTCGTCGCCGGTGAAACCGTCGCCAAAATCGTCGCCAGCCAACCAGCCGCTGCGAATTTGAGATTTACCAGTCTTACCAACATAACGGCACATCACCTGCTTTGATTTATTTGCTGGCGACGATTTGGTTGGTCTGTTAGAAAGATAACGGCGCGTTTTGTTGTCCATGTAACAGACAATATGAACTTTGCATCCCAATACCAGCTGCAAACCTTGAATTACGCTCAAGTTCATATTTTTTGCTGATCAATAGTAGCACAATAAGTAATATATGCGGTTTTGATAATTGAATATTGCATGCGGAAGTGTACTTATAAACTATGAACATTTGTATGAGAAGTCAATCTTCAAACTTTGAGCGTTATTTTCTCAATGCCTACTTGTTCAATATGGGACAGTTGTGCCTTTATGGGCAGTGTACGTGTATTCAAATATAACTATGAATGAAGAAACAGACTGGGATGAACTTTCAAGCAAACCATAGTGGATGGAGATCTAAGTCGTTATCAGAATATTCAAATTCCGCATGAACTTTCTTAAATTATTCAATATGAAAGCTTCTTTCAACTATTCAATATTATTAATAAGATTTTTCTGTGGACTACAAAAAGTTTGGCCCGCCACCAAATGTTATTGCTGAGATTTGGCGCGTTCAAAAAGGTTGGGCAGGCCTGTCTTAGGTGATTCATAATGCTTCTATGGACAACTTCTGGTATTGAAATTTCATGAAAAATCCCGGGAAGTTATACAACTGAACCCCGCTAGAAATTTTAGAAAGAAGCTCTTGTGGGAATATTTTATTAAGATATAGTAGAATATTTTCTAGACGAATTCCTTAAATAATTTTTAAAGAAGGTTCTGGTGAAAACCCTGGATTCATTGTTGAACCACTAGAGGAATATATGGAGAAAAATCCCGGAGTGATTCCTGAAAAGATCCTTAAACAAAATTATTATTGAATCTGTTTATATAATATGGAGGAGTCTTGGGAACAATTAATGAAATTACAGGAATTTGTATAGCAAACCATAAAAAACAGGAGAAATTAAAAAGAAAATTCCTAGTACCTATGTTAAGGAATTAATGGAGAAATTCTAGAAAGAATTTCTAAAGGAATACTGTATGAATTAGTGATATACCGTGAGGGCCCCTAACTCTGCGCAGCTCCTAACTCTGCGCACTTTTACCAAAATCTGGTAAATCATTTAAATTTTTGTTTAAAATTTGTTATCCATATATTGATACAATAGTAATAAAAAAGTACGTGAAGAATTTTCTTGACAAATTTTCGTTTATTACTTTAATAAAAAATAAAATAGCTTTAAAAATATTGAAAAACGTCCAAATTGACTGCCCGTTAGCAAAAATGCTAAGGGAGTACCTCATCACTTAAGTCATTTGAATCAAGTTAAAGAGAATATATTTCAGATTTTTAGTATGTAGGCACTAGTTTATTTATCGAGCAATTATCACTGGTAAAGTGCACCTTATTTTCTCTTCATTTTCTTATTCTTCTTAAGTGCGCATAGTAAGGAACCATTTTTCAACTATGTCCCTTACTATGCGCAGCAGCTATAAAACGTTATTTTCAACATACAATCAACCCTCCAGAGGTCGATATTGAAGGGAACCATCGACTTGTCGACACCATCGAGATATGGAATGGAAATGTTTTGGTAAATTGTTTAAGGGGATCATCATAGTAAGGGAAGATTAAAAACTGACGTCCAACATATTTTAAGGATTTCTACACTCCGTCCCCTCCATCCCCTGTCGCGATTTTAACAGTACCTAATGGATGCATTGTCACATTTTCGTAGACTCCTCCTTCCCTGAACGATGGACGTAATTTTTGAATGCTCCCTAACCATGCAATAGAATAATTTTGATTTTTTGTATAGTTTCATGAGTCAATATCGAGTAATGGAACATCGAGGTTTAATCGTATTTGCTATATAGAAACGCCAATAAAGTACTGTTATTGATCTGAAATATGAATCGTTCATCAATAACGTCATGCTTATACAGGGCGGCGATACTTGTCGATTGAGTGATGAACAATACATTAAGCATGGATATACCCTTTCGCTTAAACTATTCTTCGTATTTAGTAGGAATGTACGGGTTTCACATATAACAAATCAGAACCAGGTTCTTATTAATTTTATTCAAACTCGGACCCGAACCGAATAAAAGAAAATTTGGTTTTTATATTTTCTAGTGAAAATTCATAAACAGTCAAAGCTAATTATCCTTTACACGCCAAGAAAGAATGCAAAAAAGATGTAGTTTGTACCCTTTTTGTATGTTGCTTTGGATTTTAGAAAACTAAGTTAATTACTTGTTTTGGAAATCATATGATGATTTCGATTATTTTGAGAGTTCCACTTAATGGCATTCAGTAACAGTAATTATCATGGATTGAATTAAAGATAAAATTCACTTCACTTAATAAACTTCTATGTTAGAGACATTCCACGCTCCACTGGGAACGTAAAGCCGTATAAAGCAAGAAAATTAAGATTAATTCAGAGTTTGAATGCTAGTAATGCTTTTAGCAAAATACTTCAACTGTTATAAATAATGTATCGAGTGCGCAGAGTTAGGAACCTGAATGCGCAGAATAAGGAGCATTGCAAAAATGAGTGCGCAGAGTTAGGAACACGGACACCCTTGAGAAAAATTAAAAATTTGCAATAAAAATCATTACTTAGTGAAGCTTTTATATTTTTTCCTTATACATGAAATCAATAAGTATTTGCTCCCAAAATTTCAGAGGATTGTGTTTTGTTTTCAATTAATTACAGCTGTTTGAAATTTAAAAATCCTTAAGTGCGCAGAGTATGGGGCCTTCACGGTACTGCCCATACTCGCATAACAGTCCCATTTGAATTTTCATCATTTTTTAGTTTTCTCCATGAATCGTGTTTATTATTAGTGTACTTCTTGGTAGAATATTAAAAATTGTATGTTTGTATGAACAAAATGCGAAAAAAATACCAAACCATGTGTGTCCCATATTGCAAGTATTCGCATAACAGTCCGCACTAGTAGATTACGATGAAATTCAAGCCAACTCTTTCCTGTTATGATTCCTGATGATTATGAAAAATATAAGACATGCTGCAAAGTTGAGTATTTTAAGTCGTCTTAATTCCATATAAATGTTGGTTTTGCTTGACATTTTTCCGAAATGCTGCTGCTGATATTAGTGGTAAAAACATATTTAGTTTTTATTTCTTGCGAAAGTCTGAACAAAAAACAAAATAAACAGCTTTCCTCCAAGCTAAGCTGTAATTACTCGAGTACTCTGGCCAATCAGCAACGAAATCTCCGGTAGGTTCATCTTCCAACGACATGGAGGGGAAAGCTTTTAGGGACAACATGGGCAAACGCACATCGCCACTGGTATCGTCGACTGGTCAAACTGTGATTTAGCTATATTTAATGCTGAGAAATGAAGAGGCATAAAAAAAGGAAGCATTGTAGATATCTAGTAATTTCTAACAGCTTTGCCGAAATCAAGCTAATCAAAACTTACCCGATTTTACGCCTGAATACTTATGTTTCAAACCCAACATAAGCGTGCTGCGGGTGATACCAGAGTACTATGAGAGGCTGGCCGCAACGCTACTATCAAGCCCAGGAATGTCTTCAACATCGTCACTATAATTACCGTACAGTGGATTTGTACAGTAAAATCAACTGCATTAACAATATTTTAGTTGTTGAGCATTTTCTTATACTTTAATGATAACCTGATGAGTAATGACACCAGAATTTTCTGTTGCCACCAACGGCGTTACGAAAACTTTTTCAATAAGCTTCAGATGCGTTTTTCTCGACATGATGATTTTCTTAATGGGACTGTATTGCGAGTATATACTGCCCATACTTCCATCTCCTGGGAAAAAAACTAACATTTAATCCTAGAAAAAATCTTAGATAAAAAAGAAACCGTAAAAACTGTGGAGAAATTTTAAAGACATTTTTTGAGGATTTATCGAAGAATTTTTTTGCGTAATTCCTGATAACAGGGTTAGTAGCGGACAGACAGCAAAATAATAGTGACTTTAGTGACTTTAAAATTACAGACCTTAGTTCCAAAATGAGTATGAAAATACATAAGGAACGTATTTTAATGGATAATAAATTTAAAATGTTATTTACTACAGTACTTCAAAATACTGCTTAACTTGTCTAGAACAAGACATGGTTACTTTAAGCGGTATGATCTTAGAAATGGGATCGCCAAATAACAATATGCATAGAGCAGCAGAAATAAGAAGAGTGAGACTACAAATGGTACAAAAATACTCCCTTCTCTCGTAATAGGTTATAGGTATAGGTAACATTTTTTCAAGTCGATAGAGAATTCTCTAAAAATACCAAATGCAAGAACTCCATCCTTAGCCGAGTGGTTAGAGTCTGCGGCTACAAAGCAAAGCCATGCTGAAGGTGTCTGGGTTCGATCGCCGGTCGGTCCAGGATCTTTTCGTAATGGAAATTTCCTTGACTTCCTTGGGAATGGAGTATCATCGTATCTGCCACACGATATGCGAATGCAAAAATGCTAACTTTGGCAAAGAAAGCTCTCAGTTAAAAACTGTGAATGTGCTTATAATAACACTTAGCTGAGAAGCAGGCTCTGTCCCAGTGGGGACGTTATGCCAAGAAGAAGAAGAAGAACTCCGAAGGCAAAAAATTGTAAAGGAACTTTCATGAAATTTTCAAAATAAACTTCGACATTCCAATTCTTGTGCTTGAATGGAATGGTCGGCAGAATACAAAATTTAAAACAAATAAGATTTTCTGGCAGAATTTTTGTCTACCGTATTTGTTGGAATTTCGATCTAAATTCTTAAAACTTTTCATGCCAAAATCTTCAAACGTTCGTTCAAAAGTTGAGTGATATTACTGTAGGGATTGCTAACGATTTGATTAAATAAATCAAGAAAAATCAACAGAAATGTCTACTTGACACTTTTAAATTAAAACAAAAACAAATTTGTATTTTTTATAATCATCGAAATAGTGAATTAGGTAACCATATTGCTCGAACAAGTGACCTTAGTGACTTTTTGTTGCGTTCCAAATAGTGACTTCTTAGTGATAAGGTCGAAAATAGTGACCAAGTTACTAAAAAGTGACTCGCTAGCAGCCCTGTGATCAAACTCTAAGGTCATTCCTAGTGCAAGCACTGGAAAGACTATTGAAAAAATCCGACGAATAGTTATACGAAGTGCTAGAGTAACTAGGGCAATTTTTTTTTAATTCCCTGCGCCAATTCTTGAAGGAGTCTAAGAACAAGATGAAGGTGTATTGAAGCCAAACCTTAAAGTTTCAAGACCACAAGTAGAAAACTAGACAGCGTTCTGAACTGAAAATTGGATCGATTGGTCACCATCAGCGAGAGACCAATCAATCAAGTTTTCAACGTGAACGGTTGTTCGGTTATCCAGATTTGTGCTCTAGAAAGTTTAAGCTGTGGCTTCGATGCAACTTAAGCCTAACTTATCGGCATATGGCACATCGTCGATTCCTCGTTTGATGCTAATTAGTGTAATTAGTATCGGCAATGGCGACGCAGCGCGGTCGCGCAGTACTATACGGATCCATAACGGAACCCAGCGGAGCCACTTGATTGGCAAATTTTCTTCAATGATCGCATGCAGGATAATATTTCTAGGCATCCCTCATCGTCCAACTCAACGAACTAACGTACCCGTGGTAGAAGCTCAATGTATTGGCCTATTCTTTGCTCGATATCTTCTGATTTCGAACGATCTTCTTAAACTCCTGATAGCAGTGCGGTAGCGACCGGAAAAACTGCCGTATGATAAACAGCAAATCTAACAGCATGTTGTGTCCAATGATCAATTTTCTCGCCCGGGACAATTCCTGCAGAACCAGCGAGAGGCCAACCATGCGTTCCAGATCTTCATTTTTCTGAGCCACCCGTTCCTCTTTCAGTTTCAGCTCCTGTTCTTTCGTTCTTTTGCGTTCCACAAAGCTATCCTTTATGATTGTTCTCCAAGGTCACGAAAGAGGTTGAGACCGTCTTCCTGAACTGTGAATCAATCATTTGATATACCAGCTTGCGTTGGAATCCATTGCAGTTAGTTATGGTGTAGTCTTTATCTTCCGATTTTAGGAATTCCTCGATTCGCTCACTGATTTCTCCCATCAGATTTTCCACCTCCGGGGAACAGGGACCATGTTCAGCGAATAGTTATTGCCATTTTCCTCTTCGTCCGTTTCCAGCGCTACGGCTCGTTGATCCTGCCGTTCTTTGAGTTCCGTTCTCAGTCGATCTTCGTCCGCTGCGCCACAGTAGGACAACCCCTCTCTGAACAGTTTATTGAAATCGAACCCATTTTCCGCCAGGAAGCGCATACTCTCTCCCTGCCAAGAAAATTTGTGCACCCTTTCCTTCGGATAGCAGTAAAAGTTGAAGCACCTGGCCGAGACCTTGCCGCTCTCGGGATCAACTCGGAAGGCGCACAGTCTCAGCTGAATAATAACGAAATCGACCGAATTGTCGATCGTCTTCAGGTACACCTCCTCCGGTGTATCGAAGGGAAGCACATTTCGATCCGAGATCAGCCTGGTGAATTCCCCATCGCTGGCGAAGAAGCTAGCCTCCCGAATGGTCTGGCGGATCGTCGGCAGCTGCTCAATGAAATCTAAAAAAAATATTATTCGGAATAAAACGCAGGTAAGATTTTTTCACTGTAAACTTACTTTTGGTTGTAATTCCCATTGAAAATTTGCTTTCACCAAGCACCGGCAGGAAAAACTCAACAACAATATGTTTTGATTTTTCTGTTTTGACGTTTCTCTTTCCCATGTGATTACAGTAGTGTGCGTGTTGGCAAATGAATGCACGCAGCCATCATTTTGCAAATCTCGTATTAACTTTAGTACGCCAAAAACGGCGCACTAAAGTTAAGGCCCAAGTAAAAATAGCGCAAAAGACAAAACTGAAAAAGCAGTTTTCTCTTTTCAAATAGACAAATCGAAGAAAATAAAAACACACAGCCCTTTTATTTGCCAAATAAAAAGGCTGTATGTTCTTATTTTCATCAATTTATTGTTTTAAAAGGAGAAAACTGCTTTTTCAGTTCTGACTTTTGAGCCATTTTTTCTTGCACCTTAATACTCGGATTAAAATCGAAGATAATACCGTTCGATGCTTAGTAAAATCGAGGATAATACTTGATTGAGGTATCATCCTCGATGGAGCTTACCACCATAAGATGATAATTTAAAATCAACCACAAAACGGTTGAGGGGAGAATTTCTAACCTGTAATTGAACTCAACATGATGGCCTATACATGTAGTTTATTCTGACGCACCATGAACAATCCAACATACGCAAACTCCACGATCCTAGCAATGAAAAATTTGGCAATCCACTATCCCACCGACTTTGACCGTTCCCTGGAAACTGGTCGAAACTGAAGGTGGACAGGCTCACTCCACTAGATTCTAACAATTCGTTGGAAAGAGCTCCTCTGGCTACTACGAAAAATCATCCAACGAATTGTAACGGAAACTGGTGGAGCAGTAGTCGCATCTGATGGACAGGCTCACTCCATTAGATTCTTACAATTAGTTGGAAAGAGCTCCTCTGGTTTCCATGAAAAATCATTCAATGAATTGTAACAGGAACTAATGGAGCAGTAGTCGCATCGAAGGTTGGCAGCCCAGGTTGAGAAAAAAAAAACACTTTGTTTTTTTTTACCCCGACTCCGGGAAGATTGTGACCGTTCATTTCGGGTCACAATAAAATACTTGGTGAGAAAGCGAGTTAGAGGTTTAGTAACAATATGATGTAATATATGTTTTGTGCTGTCTTAAAAATTTAAATGTCTAAATGTGAAATAAATGTCTGTCTCCGCTTCAATTAGTGTTTGAGTGACGTTTATTTTGTATTTAGTAGTCTCTTGGTTGATGTCTTTCAGAAAAATATTTATTTTTGTTTGTTACTTTACTCCGATCGTAGTTTAGATTTATTTATTTATTTATTGGTATACCTATTTATTTATTTATTTATTTATTTATTTATTTATTCATTCATTAATTAGATTATTTACATTATTTCGAATATATATTTACATTATTATTTACATAGATTATTTATTTACACAGATTATTTATTTACACAGATTATTTATTTACACAGATTATTTATTTACACAGATTATTCATTTACTCAGATTGTTTATTTACACGAATATATTCAATTATTTATTTATTCAGAATATTTATTTACATTCATATATTTGATTATTAAATTATGCGGAAACAAGTAGCAGGGAATTTGAATTGTGTTAAGGCAAAGCATGCAGCCAGTTTTGTCGGAGTAAGTGTGTAATTTAGTATAGGATATCAACCAAGCCCCATTTAGAGTGTAAGTTTTTGCCGATCAACTGTCATCGTTCGTCCTTCTTCGTGTCCACGTATGTCATCGTCATCATGATCGTCTAGACCTTGACCATGAAATGCTAGATCGTCATGGACTATAAATAGCGTACTCGAAATAGGGTGCGCTCTCTTATATTGAACAAAGTCCGGAGGAGTGAAGATAGAGACGGTTCACGGTTTAGTTCGTCATTTAAACTAACCGTAGTAGTTCCGCGTAAGTGAAAGTCAGTGGATAAAATCTAAAACTAAATCCTAAATCTATAGTAAAACTTACGGACTAAAAGGTGAAATTAAAATCAGCTAAAATACCATTAAAATTAAAACACCTTAAAAGCTTATTAGTACGGATCATTAGTGAAAATCACCACGAACGGTTGAGGAATGTGCACCTATAATTAGAAAAGTAAATCCCAATCGCGTTAGAATCACAGTGATCAAAAAAACGTACGACAGAAAATCAAGCGAGCAAGTGGTGAAAGATATTGACAATGGACATAAACTGCAGTGAACAATAGTGGTCGAGCGGACAGGAATATTGTTAAGTGGTATTACGAAAAGACTGATACTGTCCTGCTCAAAATGGTGCAAGCTCGCTTGATGAAGACCACGACGTAGAGTGCGCGCGCGATCGGTACCACTCCCCGGACTCGGAACTGTGGCCTTCGCTACACTGGCCAAACCGTCTGTGAAGTGATTCCCTTGTTAAGAGTGGGAACATAATGAGAAGATGAAGTAGAAGAAGAAGAAAAAGAAGAGTGAAGCAGACGATCCAGCTAGTGCGAGAAGATTACCCCCCCCCTTTGGATTCCAGCATGTCGACCAACGTTTCAACCGGCCGCAACGGTGAGCTCCCAAATTTGTAACAAAGAAGCAAATAAAATGAACAAAAATAGTGCACGAAAAATTTAACATTTTTTAATAAAATTGTAAGGCCAGCTAAACCCTAACTATTGTTTCAGTTTACTTTGTTTAAAGAAAATCTTGTTTCCGCCATTTTGTTATTGTATTGTCCGCTTTGTCACCAAGTATAAAAGGTAAGATTGTCCGGGAGAAAACTATTGTGAACGACCCTGAAAAAGTGTGTTGGTAACCCCTGCCCTATAGGTTTTCCCATTACAGGGGTTCCCACCACGCTTTCAAATAGTATCAAAAGATGTTCGGCCATTAACGGAGCCTGTGGGGCACCTGGGCACCCCTCACAGTATTTTGTTCCTTACTGCGTTAATGCAGGGCTCTGGCGTGGAGGACCTCTTTTCCCGTGCTACTCGTGGGATTCAAAATGAGTACAATTTCAAATCAAAATAGTAGTAGTAGTGCAGGTAGCAATAGTAGGGAAGCGAACCCCTTCGCAAGAAGTGGGTTAGCTAGGTCTCCGTTGAGGAGAGCGGAAGCAGGAGGAGGCAGCAGTGCACGTAGTGCCAGTGCTGGAAACCATATTTCATCCCCGGCTAACGCATCGGGTGAGGTTATGGATGGAGCGTGGTTGATGAGGGCCGTCAATAAAAGTAGAGATGGGCTCTCTGCGATGGAAGTGGCTGCACAGCAGCTTGACTCCATCATTGACTTTGCGTCCTCGAAGTCTAACATCAGCAAGGACCTCAAGCAGGCCCTGTTCAGACTTCGTAAGTCGATGTTGGCGGCCAAGCAGAACCATGTTGAACCCAAGGCGACTGTGGCAGCGGCAGAACCCGTGGAATTGAAGGTGCCGAAGTCTACCCAGACGAAGCCCTTCGTTTTCGCGGGTAGCCCCAAAAGTGCGGAAGCGAATGCTTACAACAAGCAATCGCAGAAGCGTGCGAGGCAGCCGTCAGGGGAGGAGCTACCCGGCGGCGCTCGCAAGGCCAGGCGGATATTAACCCCGAAAGTCGGCAGAAGTGCCGGAAAATCGGACCCCATCCAGGTGTCCCGGAAAGCCGAGAAGGGTGGGCCCGAAAAGGCTGGCCCCTCACGGAGTGATGAGAACAGGGGGTTGCGACCTTTGAGAGGTCCTCAATCACCACAGGTTAGGGTGGATCAGGGGGGGACGCTCCCTGGACAATCGTAGTGAGAAAGAAGAAGAAAAAGAAGCAGGAAGTGCAGGAGCGCAGGGATACCAGGCCTAAGAAAGGTAGGAGGGTAGGTGCCAAGCGCGAAAAGGGTGATGCGATCATCATCAAGACGGAAGAGTCCAAGTACTCGGAAGTCCTGAAGGCGACGCGCAGTGACCGACGTACGCAGTGTCAAACGCACTCGTACAGGTGAAATGATCCTCGAGCTTAAGCGCGACAAGGAGCGCAAAGGCGCCGCCTACAAAAGTTTGGCGGAAGAAGTCCTTGGCGAGGGTGCTGAGGTGAGGGCTCTGACGCAGTCAGTGACTCTGAACGTGATGAACCTTGACGAGATCACCAACGCAGAAGAGCTCATCACGGCACTGCTGCAACAGTGCGAGATTCAGGTGCCCACCGCTGCCGTTCAGCTACGGAAAGGTCCGGCAGGTACTCAGGTGGCATTAGTACACCTACCTGTGGCGGACGCAAATAAGTCCGCTAAGGTAGGTAAGATCAAGGTTGGTTGGTCAGTATTTATTTATTTATTTAATGTGAACATACATGAGCAACCGGTGATCTGCTTTAGGTGAAGGGAACCAGGACACAAGTCCTGGGGCTGTAAAGGCGCTGATAAGACCAAGTTGTGTAGGCGTTGTGGTGAGGAAGGTCATAAGGCTAGGCACTAGGCTGCAAGAACCCTCCCAAGTGCTTGATTTGTTCCGGGAAGTCCGTGAACAACAAGCTTCCAACGGGAAGCTCAAGGTGCCCGACCTTCAAAAGAGCCATAAACGAAAAGTCACAGTGCAGGTAACGCAGCTGAACCTGAACCACTGTGACGCAGCTCAGCAACTGCTGTATCAGGCAGTTGCTGAGTGGGGGACGGATATCGCCATCATATCGGACCCATACCGAGTACCCGCCGGCAACGGCAACTGGGTCGTGGATGGATCCGGAAAAATGGCGGCGATATGGACGACGGGCAAATACTTCGTCCAGGAGTTGGTGTCTACTACCTACGAGGGCTTCGTGATCGCCAAGGTAAACGGGGACCTCTTCTGTAGCTGCTATGCTCCTCTGAGTTGGTCGACCGAGCGGTTCACGCAGATGCTGGACTGTATGACGACCGTGCTGACAGGGCAAAGGCCAGTAGTAATAGCGGGTGACTTCAATGTTCTGGGCCGTGGAATGGGGGAGCCGTATCACGAACCAGCGAGGTCAAATCCTGCTAAAGGCACTGGCCGTGCTAGATGTAGATCTGGCTAAAGTTGGTACCAAAAGTACCTTCAGCCGAAACGGAGCGGAGTCGATTATCGACGTTACTTTTTGTAGTCCTGGCCTAACGAGTAGTTCGATCTGGAGGGTAGCCAATGCTTACACTCACAGCGACCACCTGGTGGTTCGCTACAGTATCGACTACAACAACAGCAGGCAGCGGGTTGAGGAAGCGGCTAGGTCAAGGCCAACCCCTCGTAGGTGGAAGACATCGTACTTCAATGACGAAGTACTTAGGGAGGCGCTCCGTCGTGAGCGTAACCCACTCGGCCTAAGCGGGGACGAACTGGTAGCGGTGCTTTCGCGTGCATGCGATGCGACCATGCCTAGAAAAGTCCACCCTAGAAATGGGAGACCACCGACGTACTGGTGGACTCAAGCAATTGCGAACCTGCGCCGTGCCTGCCTACGGGCCAGGAGATGGATGCAGCGAGCACGTACCGAGCAGGAGCGTGAAGAACGACGGGCGGTGTTCACCACTGCCAAAGTCGCGCTGAAGTCCGAGATAAGGACAAGCAAAAAGGCCTGTTTCGAGGGACTGCCAGCGCGAGTGCCAACGCGAATCCGTGGGGTGATGCCTATAGGATCGTTATGGCGAAGACAAGAGGTGCAATGGCTCCTACAGAGCAATCTCCAGAGATGCTGGAGGGGATCATCGAGGGGAACCTGGAGGATGCGATGTGCAATAGCCCCTCTCCGAAGCAATGTCTTCTTGGTGGTCCCGGAGAGACGAAGGGTTTGGCGGCAATGGAATGGTTTAGTGGGTTGGGGGTGTAGTCCTGTTTACTGCTAGTAAATGGTCTCCAACCCCACACTCCCGGACCTCGGTCCGGAGTCTATTGAGCAGATTATCCCTCCATTGCTTAGAAGAAAAAAAAAACAGGGACCCGGCAGAACGTGAAACGTTATAGACGGAAGCGGCAACAGCAGACCCGTCTATTTCGGGAGAAAAAAAGCCGCCTGGAGGAGACGGAGTGTGAGGAGATGGTACAGATGTGCCTGTCTCAAGAAACACGTAAGTTCTATCAGAAGCTCAACGCTTCCCGCAACGGCTTCGTGTCGTAATCCGAGATGTACAGGGATAAGGATGGGACCATCTTGACGGACGAGTGTGAGGTAATCGAAAGGTGGAAGCAGCACTTCGACGAACATCTGAATGGATAAAGTGCGTATCGATTTGGCGAGCATGGGGCATAAGCGAGGATGGAGAGATGCGGCCACGAACCGAGTTTTGTGGCATGAAATTGTTTATTATCTGTTTAGATGTCAATTAAATAAATGAAACGGAATGAAATCCAGCATGACATACATCTTCAGGGCTGGTAGCAAAAAGTGGTTCCGAAAAAAGTTATTTTAGTGACCAGATTTGAGAAATAAGTGACTAAAAAGTGATTTTCAATTCGCGAAAAAGTGACTAAAAGTGACTTTAAAATCGAACCGTAATCAGTTTTATTTCAATTCTATTATACTGTTTTACGATCAATATACAATATGATAGGGAATATTCAATATGATCTGCTGCAGGTAGTAGGTCTAGTTGAATACCATATTTGGATTTTTTTTATTGTACTCCTAAAATTTCAAGATATGTATTGGCTACAATTCTTTCGAACAGAAAAATTAACATTTACGGAAATAATATTTTGACGTAGAAGTACGTCTCTCTTCTCTATACAGGAGTGAAATTGGAATTTCAAAACCAAGAGCGTTACGTTGGCATGAAATATTTTAAACGTTTATAACTTTTCGCTGGCTTAACGAAATTTCTTGATTAGCATCTCAATCGAAAGCCAAAACATCAAAGCTTCATGTCGTTTACTTACTGAATCCCACATACCTGTCCAAATAGTTTAATAACTGTTTTAAAAGAGAACGTTGATTTCAAGCAAATCTATAAATAGGGGTGGCTAGAGAAAATTTGACGTCATTTGCTTTTCACTCTCCGATTGGCTCGCATCTCAGCAGGCGACAGATCGACTTGTTCTGACCGGGCGTGCTTCGCAGGCACAGACATCGATAGCGAAGGACGCCCCCGTTTGTCTTGCTTCGCTCAAATCAAACTGTCGAGCGAGCGAGAGAAGATGCCGTCCGAAGATAAAGCCATCACCGCTGCCGCCGCCTAGAAGAAGAAGAGGAAGCAGTCCACAGGAGAAATTGCGGTCGAACTGTGAACACGGTCGGGCGAGTCATTCTCGCTTTGTGGTTCACCGCTTGTTTGCGTTCACCCAGCCATCGTCATCGCCGCCGCAAATTTCATCGGCCGAGGAGCTGTTGACCCGCGCTTCAAAATTTCGACTCGTGATGAAATCATCTTTGGTGGTCAAGAAGCAATCCCGTTAGGAGCAAATACCAGAAGCCCCCTGAGGTTTGCTGGTCCGAGCAGTGTTATTTATCCGTAACAACATCGAAGCTAACAAAGCCATCGGTTCTTTTCAGAGCCTTCAAATTTGTGGAAAAGAGTTAAAAGAGAAATATTTCCGACTTTATTTATAACTTCTAGTATTCCTAAATCAATTTCACGGCCTCACACAAAATTTCATTTGTCGTGAATAATTTATGACTCAACCATTTGAGATTGTACTCGCGGACGCTGCTGCAGTGCCGTCGGGGTGAGTGCTCAACATTTCACAACGATTGCAAAATAGAGTGGCTTTCCAACAGCGCCTTTTATGTTCCATATTTTATGGGAACACTTTGATTAGGAAAATTATCCCATGTGACAAAATTGCGACATATTAAGAATGCTTTTGAAAATACATTCTCATTGAACAATTGTAATAATTTTGGCACCCATGGATCAAAAATTTACCGTCATAATTAAGAAAACTATTAATTATCAATAGCTCGTATTGAATATTTAGGGAATGCCAATCATTCCAACAATTCATGTTCGACCAATTTCTCACGTATTAGTATTCTCCACAATTTTCAAATAATTCCAAGCAAAACACATTATTGGCACATACTCATTTCCCAGATTGGTCGATCAGAAAGCGAAGAGCACAAAAGGGAGGAGCATCATCTGCTATTCCAAGGTTATAAAACATGCTGCATTCGTTGGATTCAGTTTCATTCCATTTCCGCTTTCGAGCTGGTAAGAGCTCCTCCGAACTTGCTTAGCGAGAAGTACCTCGCTGCTAGAAGCCTGCTGAGCTGTTAATCCAGAATCTGGTTTGTGAAATCGCTCAAGATTTCAAGATTGAGCTACGTTTCCAGATTTCAACTAAATCCCTTTGTACGCTACTCTGTTGCTGTTGTGTACCCATGAAATATTAAGCTTGTTTGTCGAATAAACAGAGAACTTATTCACATCTTCTTCTTTTTCTTCTTCTTGGCATTAACGTCCTCACTGGGACAGAGCCTGCTTCTCAGCTTAGTGTTCTTATGACACTTCCACAGTTATTAACTGAGAGCTTTCTTTGCCAAAGTTTCCATTTTTGCATTCGTATATCGTGTGACAGGTACGATTATACTCTATGCCCAGGGAAGTCAAGAAAATTTCCATTACGAAAAGATCCTGGACCGACCCGGAATCGAACCCAGACACCTTCAGCATGGCTTTGCTTTGTAGCCGCGGACTCTAACCACTCGGCTAAGGAAGGCCCCAACTTATTCGCATGCATTTGCAACTTTTTCGATTTTCCATACAAAATGACCAACTTTGGTAAGTTAGATCTCAGTTATTTATGGAAATATTTTCGAATGAAACATTCACAGAACATCAGATGTAACTTGAATTTTAACATATATTTTTGAAAATTTTTCCAATCACAAGTTTATAAGTAATAACGGTTTGACTAAACTGTAATTTTCGACGAAAAATTCAAAACTTTTTATCTTAAAATCTGATAGCCTTACACAAAAACTGTCTTCAACAAACTTATTCATCTCGTCAAAATCTACAACTTTTCTGAAGATTCCATGAAGCTATTCCTTCAATATGTTTTGTTATGTCAATCATAAAAAATCGTCAAAAAATTCACTTTAGTCAAACCGTTAATGCTTTTCAACGTGTGATTGGAAAAATCACTCAAAAACATATGTTAAAATTTAAGTTATGTCTGATATTCTGTTAAAATTTCATTCAAATCAGTCCATAAATAACTGAGATATAGTTTATCAAAGTTGGTCATTTTGCATGAAAAATCAAAAGAGTTGCAGTTTTTATTTCTCAGCGAAGAATCACACCATCAACGAAAATAGCGCGAAAGCAATAACCAATCGCGTGCGAGTAGCGAACGAAGTGACGAAACAACCAAGCGAGAGCCCCACCACTCGCCATCGGTGAACGGAGCTCGAGCAAATAAAACCACTGGTTGTTCTGTTCCCAGCTCATTCACAAATCGAACGGCATAACGAACGGATCAAGCAGCGGAGCAGCAAAGAAGAGCGCGTGAAAGCCACAGCAGTGTGCGAGTAGCGAACGGAACCAGAGAGCGAAAGCAACAACTGAAAATCATTCAGTGGACGGATTAGTAGTCAGCGCCAACCGGCGACCTGTTGGAAAGTAACGTTAGCAAAATATACACCATCTGCCTCTCCTTACCATTCATATTCTTGTACTTGATTAATTCAATGAAATGGTTTGGTTTGGCGATGGAGCAAAGAGTTATTAAGGATGATTTTACTTAACAAAGAGTTGTTGATAAATATTCCAATCAATAAGAGTTGTTTTGGAAAAGTTCACTTTTATCAGAAATTTCTGCTTTACCAAAGAGTTGGTAATGAAATTCCTGCAGCAAAGGGTCGAGTTTCTCCCCACGAATATTTCCAGCCAGGACCAGTCATGGAGGACAATCCATCCCGAGCATCACGGCCCCCGCTTCTAAAATTCTCGAGTACGGAAATTGGAAAATTAATACATAATGCTCATCTTGTACATCCCTTGCCAAGACATCAATTTCATATAGCCTATTTCTCAGATTAACGCAATAGACTAACATGTAGAAAAATTTCAGATCAATAGTTACTTATTACAATTGGTCAGGAAACAGTATATTGAACAGTATTTAAAATCTGTCGCAATTTTAATACATTTTCCAATTTAATACTCGAGAATTTAGGAAGTGTTCCCCCATTATATGATAAATCAACGATGTTGTTTGAAATATTGCTGTTTGCGTTTGACGTGCAAATCCAGTCTAACTGAACTTCAAATGCGGTAACACCAAGTAACCAAAGGATACTTAGCAATCATGATGCATATCACCGCCAACCTAGCAAAGAAAATCAAATTTTGACTTCGCCTTCCTTGTTGAAAATCTTACCGCATTTGGTGTTCCCGCATTTGGTATTTGCATTTCAAATGCACACAGCAATACCATACAAGGTTGAGTAACATGATGTTATTATGGTCCGACGGCGCTGCAGTGGTAAATTCTCAAATTCATGAAATTATGTGGGGTAAATTATGTGAACCAAATTGTAGTATACCGCGATATTTAGATCATTATAGATAAATCAGTAAATATCATCCAATAAACCTTTTTTTGAACGTATGTTGGCCCTGAAAAGGGCCGATTGAGCTTGGATGCTGTGACCACGAGTTTACCACGAGGCGAAATCTAGAAGCGCGGATCGGTCAACCTAGAAATCTTGAGCGATTTCACAGACCAGATGCTGGATTGGCAGCTTGAAGAATGACAGCTCAGCAGATTTCTAGCAGCGAGGTTCTTCTCGCTGAGCAAGTTCGGAGGAGCTCTTACCAGCTCGAAAGCGGAATTAGAATGAAACTGAATCCGACGAAGGAAGCATGTTTTATAACCTTAGAATAGCAGACGATGCTCCTCCCTTTTGTGCTCTTCGCTTTCTGATCGACCAATCTGGGAAATGGGTATGTGCCAATAATGTGTTGGGCTTAGAATTACTTGAAAATTGCGGAGAATGCTAATGCGTGACAAATTGGTCGAACATGAATTGCTGGAAGGGTTGACATTAACTAAATATTCAATACGAGATATTGATAATCAATAGTTTTCTTTATTATGACGGTAAATTTCTGATCCATGGGTGCCAAAATTATTACAATTGTTCAATGAGAATGTCTTTTCAAAAGCATTTTTAATATGTCGCAATTTTGTTACATGTGATAATTTTGCTAATCAAAGTGTTTCCACAAAATATGGAACATCAAAGACGCTGTTGGAAATGCCACTCTATTTTACAATTGTTGTGGAATGTTGAGCACTCACCCCGATGGCACTGCAGCAGCGTCCGCGATTACAGTCTCAAAATGTTGAGTCATAAATTATTCATGACAAATGAAATTTTGTATGAAGCTGTGAAATTGATTAAGGAATATAAGAAGTCATATATAAAGTCGGAAAAATTTCTCTTTTAACTCTTTTCTACTAATTTGATGACCCTGAAAAGGGCCGATGGCTTTGTTAGCTTTGATGCTCTTACAGATAAATAACACTGCGGGATGTTATCAGTTGATTGCCATGGTCAAACGGGGAATCCTCAACTCAAATGTATAAATTTGAGCAAGTTATTTGCTTATACGACGAACCGAAATTTTCGTGACGTGGATGGCGCACATTAACAGGTAGTGGATCACCGGGCTTAAGTCAAAATCTGATGATGGCGGCGATGACGATGGCTGGGTGAAAACAAACAAGCGGTGAACCACAAAGCGAGAATGACTCGCCCGACCGTGTTCATAGTTCGACCGCAATTTCTCCTGTGGACTGCTTCCTCTTCTTCTTCTAGGCGGCGGCAGCGGTGATGGCTTTATCATCGGACGGCCTCTTCTCTCGCTCGCTCGACAGTTTGATTTGAGCGAAGCAAGACAAACGGGGGCGTCCTTCGCTATCGATGTCTGTGCCTGAGAAGCACGCCCGGTCAGAGCAAGACGATCTGTTGCCTGCTGAGATGCGATCGAAGCGGAGAATTGAAAGCAAATGACGTCAAATTTTCTCTAGCACCCCTATTTATAAATTTGCTTGAAATCAACGTTCTCTTTTAAAACAGTTATTAAACTATTTGAACAGTTATGTGGGATTCAGTAAGTAAACGACATGACCCTTTGATGTCTTGTCTTTCAATTGATGTGCCATTCAAGGAATTTCGTTAAACCAGCAAACAGTTATAAACGTTCAAAATATTTCATGCCAACGTAAGGCTCTTGGTTTTGAAATTCCAATTTCACTCCTGTATAGAGAATTTTTATTTTACTTTCAAACTGTGCGGCATAATCAAATGCAAACGCATTCAGTTCCCGATGGTTAGTGCCTGTGCTTTTACTGTTCATAAGTCGCAAGGTGGAACATTCCCCGAGGTCGTGTACGACTATGACAAAAGCCAGGATCAGCAATTGGTATATGTTGGTTTGTCGCGGGTTACTTCACTGCAAGGACTATTTTTGACAAACTCTACCAAATCTTCCCAGTTCCATCACGCCAAAGGCAGCAATTCCAAGGGTTGACTTGAGGAATGAGCTGCAGCGCTTAGGCAATCATCGATTAGTGACGCTTTGAGACGTGAAATACTGGATCATAGCGGCCCAGCCTGCATATTGATGAGTATCAATGTACAGAGCCTAAATGCTCATGCAATGGATATTGCTACAGACCAAAGCACTGGACCGATTCAATCAATTATCACGATCGAAGCATCCGAGCTGTCAAACATCTAATCTACTGGAGCAGTTTGGCGAACTACAGCTGGAGCCAGAAACCGATCACCCAACCAAGCAACACAAGGAAGCAACGACCAAACAAACAAATTCAATCATCTGGCATTATTCCTGGAACACCATACACTGGTTCTCGAAACCACAGAACGACAAATGGTTCTTTTCAGGACTACCAAAATGAGTCCAAAAAGAGTTAACTTCTGAAAACTTCATCCGATCAATAACAACAAAAACTAATACACTTACAAATTCATACACATGACAAATCAAATTATTAATCATCGTAGTTCTACGTCAACCCCGCGGTAATGTAATAGACATTACCCACCCCAAATTTTTTTAGCGAAATTTCAATCTTTCCAAAATGTTGTGTCTTTTATATCACCCAAGTAGGGAGACTTACGGCTTCGGCACCATGCGACTATTATCGGCAACCAAATTTAAAACGTTCTTATGGGAAAGTTGCCGAACAGAATGAGGCTGCCGGCAATAGTCACACTGACAAGAGATGTTCGCAACGTTGTAAAAACGTTTCCAAAAGCATTTTGACAAGTCTGTCGGTGTGAATCGATAGAGGATTGAGCGACGCATAAATGTAAACAGACAAACACGGAATTTGTCTGCTGATGTCCGAGTAAATTACAAAAGAAGCACGGCATCGGCTTAGGCTGCCGAGAATACGTAAGTTCCCCTATATCATTTTATAAAATTTTATAAGAATTTGGAAATTAAAATTTTTGTCATTTCACATATTGATTCAAACTCCCAAGAAAAATTACATCATTCATTGTAAACGGTGTAGATCCCAAAACTTTTTCATGACTTTAAGTCGATAATAGTTTAAGATTCAGACTAGAAAAATTATAAGCGTATAGATGAAGTTCCGTGAAATGTTATATACACAGAAGAATACTTTCTATTTAGCTATATTAGATTCTACTTCAACGCTTGTACCTAATAAGGTTAATATTTTGTGTAACTAGATCAAGCTAACGTAAAATGTAATAATGGTCATTTCAAGTTAAAATGATGATATAAGATTGAATATGATTGAAATACTGCTTAAAACCAATGTATCGTAGACGCGTCCTTCGAACGCCGACTAAGAGAAAACAAATGGTTGACATAAGCCTGAGTGATATTGAAATTTTCCATCAGTAAGAAAATGGGAGGTACGTTTGACCGAATGGACATTTAGCGACGATAGGCTTGATAGGATATTTTTCTGAGTTTTGCTGTTAAATTAGCACTATTTGCACTAAGCTTCAAATATTTCAATCAAAATTATTTGGACACTTTTATGATGCACTTGACATTGGGGGTTATAGTCGGTCGAATTGTAATATACTAGAGAATGAAGAATAATTTAATACCGCGCATTATTATTATTGTCAAATATAAACATTGTGGCTTTCAAAAACCTCATGTCGAAGTGATTTAAAAAAAGCCGAGAAGGGGATTTGACACCCCACATTTCTTTGAAGAAAGCATGCATGATTTCATGAATGATTCAATGAAAATGATAAATTCTTTGAAGCATTTTTATTTATTTACCCATGAATATATGTTTTGGTATCATTCTCAAACAACTTCGAAAGAGGTTCTGCATAAATTTATGTTTAGAAACAGTTGATAAAATACATTCTTAAATGAATGCTTAAAAACATGCATAATAAAAAAGAAAGTACACTGAAACCAAAGCCAAATTTTGTTTTCGTGTTAAACAATGTTTCGTTATGAATCGTATGGTCATGAAACGTCGTTTTTTTTTAGATAACAAGGTTAACAAGGTAACACAAAGTAACCAAAGGATACTTAGAAACTAGGTTACAGATATCGTTGCCTTCGCCTTCCTTGTTTTAAAATCTAACCGCGTTCGGTGTTTCCGTATTTGATATTTGCATTTCAAACGCACACAGCGATACCAGGATGGTTTGGTTAATAAAACGAATTTGGAACACAACGAGAATAATTAGGATGCATTTTTGAAAATGTAGTGTTCGATAATAGAAGATAAACATCTATTAAGAATAACTTAGATACTATTACAAATTACATGGAACTCTATGAAAGATCGACTTTTTTCACAAGAAAACAATGAACCAACCATGAATCTATTGAGATTCTGCTGCGAGAATTCGAATACATTAAAAAGAGCATCAAACAATGTTTTGAAACTGACATGAAGGGGCCCAGATAGCCGTAGCGGTAAACGCGCAGCTTTTCAGCATGACCAAGCTGAGGGTCGTGGGTTCGAATCCCATCGGTCGAGGATCTTTTCGGGTTGGAAATTTTCTCGACTTCCCAGGGCATAGAGTATCTTCGTACCTGCCACAAGATATACAAATGCAAAAATGGTCATTGGCATAGTAAGCTCTTAGTGAATAACTGTGGAAGTGCTCATAAGAACACTAAGCTGAGAAGCAGACATTGTCCCAGTGGGGACGTTACGCCAGAAAGAAGAATGAAGTTGTTCTGGTGATGACCTAACTTAAAACTTAGCCTAAATTAAAAAAAGGCCTAAAATTTTGCTTAAAATAGTTGAAAAAAGTGGCTTTTTGATCAAAAAAGTGACTTTAGTTGAAATGGCTTCAAAAAAGAGACTTTAAAGTGACTGGCTTAAAAAAAGTGACCAAGTCACTAAAAAGTGACTCGCTACCAGCCTTGTACATCTTCAAAAGCTTCCATAATTTAAAATGTTATTTCATCGGTGTAATCCAAAACACTTGGATTTTCAATAGACGAAAAGTATCCATGGAATGTGGTCGCAACCATTTCAATATAGAGTTCCCAGTTGCTTGACCGGAGATTCCTAAAACGCAAAGTCTGTGAAGTTACATTCGAAGGTTCAAAGAAGATGGAGCGATTATCAGATAATGATTCCTCATCTGATACATTCCAGTTTGTCAACTCGTGACTGACTCTGTTCAAGCAGAGCGTTATGTCTAACACTTCTTCTCTAGTAGATATCATGACGGTTGGTCGATTACCTATTTTAAGTACTCCAAGAAATCTAAAATTAATATCTGAGCTGCCCCAGATGATAGCATCACTATTCACAATCAGCAAAAGACCTTTTGCTTCACAGTGTACGACAACTCGTTTGAAATCATCCGTTGAAGATGGTTCATCATAACCTCATGACAGCACATACATCTCCGGTTGTTAACTCAGAGTTGACTGTAGCAACGATTGCTTTATTAACGAGCACGCATGCACAAGGCATGACACGCAAGTTCGCCATTTCATGTTTACTGAAAGTAGCTAAAACTGGGTCCACAAGGTTACCTAGACAAAAGTTCCCCTGTACCATTTTGCATGAGTTTGCGAAGATTGATCGTTGGTTCTTTATGCTAAAGAATTATCTGCGCTATCCTAACCATATCCACTACCCAAACTAGGCAGGATAAGGCTTTACGCATTTTCAGCACGAAAAAGCCCAGCAGCGTAAAAAAAAACAGATTGGTACCTGTTGAAAGACGCCAAAGGCGAAAAAGCACAGAATACACTGTGTAAAATGCATAATGCGAATCCATACAGGAGATAACTTAAACAAAATAACAAGATATTCATAGTCCCACCCTTATTAAGTCTCAGGCTTGGGACTGAAGAAAGGCTGCCGATTATCTCAGAGAAACAAAGGTCGCCTGCACCATTGCTCCGGGTAGCACAGAAAAGGCACAATACTGTGGAGGGCGCCCTGGTACTCTACAGGCTCCGTTAGTGGTTAGGTTCTATTTATACCCCTAGCCATTCATTCATAGGCACGGTAAGCATGAAGCCGCATCACATCATGCATTAGCGGTCACTTGTGAGGTGGACTTCTACAACTGGAACTAACTCTCTGAACACTGAATTGAAAAAGAGGCTCTTCTCCAGTTGGAATTTAGCATACGAGAAAAGAAGAACAATTCTACAGTCACCCCACAGTTATGGATCAGCTAAGGGTCATTTTTCAGAACAAAATATGATTACAAATCATGGTGACCTTGTACAAAACAAAATTACCCGCCTGGAAATGCCGAATATAATTGTGTTCCAGAATACACATAAATAATCGCGTTTATTTACGAAAAAGTGTCGATTTCGAAAGAAATTTCATACGTTGTCCATCCCACAGATGTGGATCAGTGGAACAGGAGGGTCCTCATTATGGATCAAATCGACTTATATTATCGATCAGAACACTATAAAATCAATTTATGTGTGAAGTAAACGAATGGTGTGTTAGTGAAAGTATACGTTTCGGCGTTTCTTTCGGAATCTTCTTATCGTTGATTCATAACTGTGGTACAGGTTTCAATGTCCCACAATTATGAACCAACGATTCTATGAATACGGATAACATTTTGTTTCATACGGACGAATAAAATATGCTAGAAGATGTTATGATTGATTGCAATGCTGTACAGATTTTGGTTCACGTAGATTAAATGTGTTCTGCGTAATTGCAACCCTATTCGATGAGATATTCTTCGTTTAAGTCAACTTTGATCCATATCTGTGTGCTATCCATAACTGTGGGGTGACTATAGTTCCAAAGTATGTCATTGTGGCACAAAATGTGTATTTCTCATGCTGAGATCGTTGATTATTTTAGCACGAATGCTAATACCAAGATATAACGAGGACTGTCGGTCTCGTAAATTCCATATTTTGATTGCTTTGCTCAAAAATGATACACTGAAAGGCTGCGAAGCATTTGAAATGAAATATTGGCCAAGATTACTCGAGAAGAAACATGCCGTAATCTACTTACTCCCGGTAATCCTAGCATTCCCCAAATCCCAGACCTTTACTGTGCTCCAACGGCAAGTACTTAACCCGTTTTTGCGAAGCAGTAGAACTATGATTCCGGGAGCTACCAGCGTGCTACTGGTGGAACGAAACAGTAGTGTTGAATGGGTTGGAAACAATGGCAAACTTAAATTCCAATTTAATTAAGTTTCTCAAAGTCATTTTCTGTTTCTTTCACTGTCTGTTGGATTTCCCATGCATTCATTCACACCCACAGCAGTGAGCAGAGCAGGGCGGCGGGGTATCATGGTCTTTTGCCTCAGTATCTACCGAGTAGTATCAGCCAGATTCGTTCTGAGAATGAACAACGAAAAAAAAATGCAGCCGAAGTGCATTACGAGCAAAGCTTCTTCCACTTTTCCTGCAAACAGAGGCTTTCTTCTACTATCATCCCTGGGAAATAGGGTGCGGCTTATTTTAGAACGATATCAAAATCGAGTTTGCTAATCCGAACTCAAATCACATAATTAAATATAGGTACCTCAAAGTTCGAGACCAAAATAAATATTTATATTGTTGGCTCAAACTTTGAAGTTTCCCTACTGACAAACAGACGTAACACTTAGAACAAGTAACGATTAAATCATAGTCACGAGAACATGTACGCCCAATACTAAAATCAATATATTTGGCCGATGGATCAACAGGTGGTGGTAATGTGTAAACCCAGACAACCAAAATGTACGTATAACGAAATCACCTGGAGGCTTTATATGTGCAAAATTTCACTTATAAGATGTCGCGAAAAGGCCTTCTACGTACAAAAGTGGAGGCGATATGCGTGCATATATTATGTGATGAATAATAACATACAATGCGAGTATATAAATATTCTACGATCTAACCTGTGATCTTATGCGACTTAACTTATGATAACAAATGTTGATTTGACAGCTGCTACGAATTGATTCGACTTACTTTGTACGAGTGTACGAGACGAAACAATATGTACAAATGAACTCCGAAAAAAGTGTTTTTGCGAGGAAACTCATCAATCCGACAATTTTAGCTACCGTATTTTGCAGATTTAATGTAATTTGTATGAATAAACGAGTTATTGCTTGAACTCTCATGTGACTTCTGGTTGTGTGGGAACGTCAAACACGACTGCGATGCTGTGAGTGGTGGATTGGCCACCTACGCCTACCATATATTTGCGACCGTAAAAGTTGGACATCGATGAGAGTGCGACATCTATTTGTCTGTGGCTTCTCTTTTCTGATGCTTCTCTTTTGAATTCAAAAGTGCACACGCAATTATGGTTTTGGGAAACTTTCGATAAATAAGCCGCACCCTACTGGGAAAGTACTGCACCCGAGCCGGAAGTCATTTTCTTACGCGCGGGCTCTGGCAGCTGTTGGCACCCAACTGAAAATAAAAACAAGGAAGATCGGCGGCGCGTCGAGCAAATAGGGACGGTGAAATTCAAGGAAGGAAGACAGAAACAACGAATGCTTCAAGCCAACGACGAGAGCGTCTTTTCTTGGTGAAATTTATGAAACTGTTGTTTGAAAGGATGCTAACAGCACTTTGGTTGTGGCGCAGCAGTTTCCTAAAGGAGCAAATGAACAACAAAAAAAAGTAGAACGGAGACTTCGGAAGCTCAAGAGGACCAGAGAATTGCACAAAGCACAATACATAATTAGTCGAAATTAAATTGAGCTGCTGTTAAATACGCGCTTCGCTACCAAGCTTCGGAGCCAGCGAGGATGGAAGAGTGAGAATGGCTGGTTGTTCTGGCGGCACAGCCTGAATGCCACTTTGTGCCATTTTTCACAGTCGTCATTGATGTATTCTAACATAAATCTCACCGTCTCTCAACAATACTGGCTGGTGACTGGGTGGCGACATACAACACGATTCGGTGGGGGAATTTAATTTAATTTTCCGAGATTGGTGCATCGAAATAATTGGGACGTTGTGTTGTGGTCTGAACGTGATTTGAAACCAATAGAGTAATCCCGCTATAAATCACTCTTAAAAAGGGAAGGTTGGATAAAATCTTAAGGACAATTTTGATAGGAAAACCTTTAACAGGTAGTTAAGTCTAGTGATTTTGGTCTAGTTTTTTTGGTTATGTTTCAATAGGAATCCTCGATATGAGAGATTCGTGGTAATATGGGTGTCCAAGTATGAGCCAAACAAACATACGTTATGTGTTATGAATTTGTTATTGTAAAGTAATGTAATCCAATTGAAAAAAAATGTGGTGATCGTTGTATTGCATAAGAAAAAATAAATGAAAAATTCTGTCAATAATAATATAAGACACAAATCAGAAGAGCATAAAAACCGCTAAAAATTCGATTGATTGCTAGAGATGATCAATCGATTAAGATATTTTAAACTGAGAACTGCGGTGCTAATTATTTGAAACTAGTGGTCCCGGCAAACTTCGTCTTGCCATCGAGTAGGCTGTTGAAAAACGCTTTTGATCGTCCCATATAAAATAACAGTTTCGTTCGTGCTCGTTTTTTCAAATTTCCCGGTGAATATCCTGGAATTTTTATACACACAAACACGTCGGAACCCTTGGCGAACAAAACTGAGAAAGAATCATTCAAATCCGTTGACCCGTTCGTAAGCCATTTCGTGACATAAAAACACCATTCCATTTTTATTTATATAGATAAGTTTTTGTAATAATAATACTTTTAATTGTGTTTACTAGAAAGATATATATTCAATGTTTGTACTGCGTCCCCACATTTTGCAATCATTGTCTTGTTACTGCTGTATTTCGCAGGAAATGCAGAAAATTTTCGTCTCTTCTACATAATCTATCTTCACTTTTTTTCCCACACAAGTAAAAGCCACTCATCAGCATTACCGAAACATTTCTATTCAATTTAATCGCCCAATTTGCTTCCCTTTCATCTAAACAAGGCACTCCAATTGAACTAGCCTGCCCTTCAATCGGTTCATCAATTGAACGGAATCCTTTTTTTCCTTTTCACCCCGATCGGCTCCCTCTAAAAGACAATTCCTAAGGACTAATAAATATATTTTCCAACAGGAAAGCTTTGATTCGATAGCACTGTCGTCCTTTTCGCTGGCGGTCGTCGTACAAACTGAAAAAAACCTGGTATCGTAGAGTAGAATGCATCAATGTGTTTACTTATCGAAAAGAAGACTGGGAATTTTTTTCCATAATTTTACTGATAATCCTGAATATATAAAGCAAAAGTCGTGGTAATAGAATATTGCAACGAATTTTCCCTAAAATTATGGATAATTTTATTCTACATTTACTCCAATGTTTCAGCATAAGAAGAATGTCAATAACTTGTTCTTTAAGCAAAGCTTTGATTTTCTATAAATAAGTGCTAACTCAAGCCAATTCATGACATACAAACACCATTCCATTTTAGTTTGTATGTAGATGAGTACTTGACACTTAACTTCATCTGGTCGGTGTTTAGTTTTATTGAACCAAGTGTTTATTTTTTTGTGGTTTAAGAAAACCTATACAAACCATTCAAAGTAAAAATATATTTGCCTTATTTCCTGTAAAATTGAAGCATGTCTATTTCATGAAACTTCTGTTTGAAAATAGCATCGAGGAAATCAGAATCGTCGTCAGATGCAGTCGTTTTAGTGGTTTCATTTAGTGGTGTTCAACAAGAATTTTCCCAATTTATTGGATTCCAGAATATCTATTTGAAAGGCTCAACTAAAAAGCTCTTGATTTATGTGAGAATATTATGAGTTGAGTTTTGGCTGCATGAAAAATCTTCCATTTTTGCAAGCATTAAGAAAATATAATCAATCTATTTTGCAATCTACTACAGATGACACGCAGGCTTTGCTTCCTTATTGGAAATTTGTAGAATGTTCAAATAGCAATTCGAACTGTTCATTGGCAAAAGTTGAGCTTTCGTCGAGTTAATTATCATTCTGTTAATTGGATCATAGCAACTTGATCTGGACATTCACTCTACAATGGACCAATGCACGTGTTCACTAATTTGACGTTTGGGCGGTGCCGAATTTACTCGTTGCCATGGTCACGTAAATAACACAGCACCGCTCAAACGTCAGATAATGAACTCGTGCATCGGTCCATAGCCAAGCAAAGCAAATCACAGTCAACGAAGCCAGTGAACTCACGCTCATCGCTGATGTAGGCAAAAAGCCTTGATAATAAAAAACACCCGTTACTAAGGGCAACCAAAAACTGTAGAAACATGTTCTAGTTCCCGCTGTATTTCGCGCATTGAGAGCCTGCAATGACACTAATAATTTAGGCTGTGAACCGTCTCACCGATTCGTTTAACTTTTAGTTTAAATTTGACAGTTCGATGGTAATAATAGAAATAACACTGCTCTGGAGCATGATTAAATTTGACAGTTCAAAAGTTATTTTCTGCTCCCGGTTATTTGAGAATAACTAACCTAAATCTGTCAACTTTGTTCTGAAATACTACTCGACTGTCAAAACCCAAATGGGTCGAACGCGACGTTGAATTTGGAAAATGACTATCAAACTGTCAACTTTTAACTAAAAGTTGATCAAAACGGTTCACAGTCTTAGAAATGCACCAAACATAGGCTACTTGATTAGATTTATGTTTTTGAACTACTGTACTGGGAAGAGCCAGTGACTTTCTCGATATTCAAGCCTACTACTAAAATTCAAGGGAGCCTGTCACCAACTGTCACTGGAAAACCCGCACATTCGTAGGGCAGAGCGTGCAAAACCGTCAAAATTCAAGTAAATGTAATTAAGGCTCAAGAATCCATCATTCAATCATCAGCAATCATCAAAAATGAAAAACCAGTTTTTTCGTTCAATTTATAAGAAATTCTCATTAAAATATATCATTGCATTAAAGCTGATAGCAAGTGTATATGCTTCAAATTTGAGCAAAAAACTGGTTTTGAACATTTGTAAAACGATGATGATTATTTTCCTCCTAAAATTTGAACGTATTTTTCGATGATTTCACATTTAAAAAGATGAATACCTAAATAAAGTTGTGTGTTGCCAAACTGTTATTGATTTTTTTTCATATTCTCATGTTTTTTCATAGTGAACAACAAGAAGTGACAACAAGTTCATCTAACCATTGCGCACAATCCAAGAATTAAAGAAAGAAGTCGAAGAAGGCAAGAAAGCATGCCAACTGTCAGTGAGCTGTCTCCTCTCTCTCACAAGTTGGAGCAACCGAGCTACTAAGTAACATAGCAACCAACCAAAGCCTATTAATAAGAGAAAAGGTTCATTCGTCATGCACCTGAAGAGAATAAACAATAGAAATATAAGTAGTAGAACGCTACTGGCGCTGTTATCACAAAATAGAATTACTTCATTTATACTCACTTTTGAAGTTTTTGATTGTTTGTATAGTGCCATGTTGTAGAGAATGTTTCATTTTGGTTGAAAAAAATGTTTTGACACTTATAGACCCGGTACTCAAGCTGTCAGAGCGTGGCAATCTAGATGCTGGTCACACGAACAGTAGCGACATTGGCATTCTAAAGCTAATGCTTCTATAGTATACTATAGTATTCTATTCATATACAGTCATCTCTCCCTTACTCGATATTGAAGGGAGTTAGGGAGGTATCGAGTTACAGAACACAAAAGCAGTGCAACTGCGTTCCAAGGGACTATCGAGTTAGCCATGAAAATCAACTTTTACTATGGTTCTCTAACTCGATATCGAGATACGGAATATCGAGTAAGAGAGAGTTAACTGTAGTATTCTCTTCAGTATACTGAATAAACGCATAATTATTTACCTCTTAAAGTTCTTGTTCTTTTATTCGTATTAGCACCCCAGTTGTGGGACATATCAGTTTGTGATGACTATTTCCTGGCCGTTTCGATTTCAAGCGATCCTTTTCCCACACGGAGAAATGAGATCACCCAAAAAATAAGTTATTTTTACTCAAAATTGGGTAAACTCCATTTAGTTTTTACTCACGGCTGGGTTGTTTGGCCTCTCTCGCAACAGCAAATCGGTAAGCCTCACCAGCATTCGATGACGACGGAATCAAAATCACCCCGTACTCCCTGTTGGCAAGGCGGCCAAATGCGTATTGTTCGTGACTGTCCGTTGATCTGCATTGATGTGTAGCAATGCAAGACTTGAATCGATTTTGTTCCGAGCGCTGTTATATTCCATGAGTTCCCGAATGGCAGTTTGAAGGCAGAGGGTATCCCACTTCATACCGAAAACCGGCTACAGCGATGGGTGCTGACTCTTCTGGACTACGGTTTCCAGATTCAGCATGTCGCTACCAAAGACTTTTGCTGTGTACACATGTTGTCAAGGCTCATTGTTCGCAACATTCGACCATAGGAGGAGTATGTAGTTGCTACAGTTACACTCAAAGAAGACATGACAACCATTTTGACAGGCACTGTGGACAAGGTACCAATATCATTCAATGCTCTTCAAAAATGCTACCAGGCCACAGTGATTTTTTTTGCTGATTTTGTGATCGAAATGGAATAGCGTCTAAACCGTTGGTTCTAGCAAAAAAGTTTGTTCAGGGAAGTTTCTTGATTTGTGAAAGCGCTTCTTTTGATACTAGCGGCCAGGTGATTAAATCACCTAAAAGTGAGATAAAAAAATATTTTTTTTTATCTGTTGAACGTCTATCTATCGTCGGTGTCTTCAGCAAAGTTGTAGCACATGTTAATTCAAGACACTTTGTCGAAGACACCAAATTTCTATCTCTTATACATTACAAGATATGTCTTTTTTTCTTAAAATGACACTTAAAAATCAAAATTTTAGTATAACTTTTTTCTAACATTTTTGACATTTTTTGTGCCTTCTACAAAGTTGTTTATCTACCAAAACTTCATGTTTTTGCTGAACATTGCAACTTGTTATCTTTTATGGTAAAATAGTTATTTTTAAATAATCGATTTTTATGGGGCTTTTTTGGACTAATAGCATTAGTTTGGACGCAGATTGACGCACTTAGCGATTTGCGATTTTGAAAGGGCTATTTTATGACTTTCAAATGACATAAAGAACTTTTGGCCAGAAGCGGTCTATTGATTGTTTTGTTTTGACTAGTTAAACCATAAAAATGCATTTAATTGCGGTTTTACGACTTTTTTCTCATTTTCATTGCGTTATTTCATATGACACATGCTGCATATGATACGTTATGGTCTTTTTCATTATTTTTAATTTATTCCCTCAACTACAGACTTCATTTAGCATGGAAATGTTTTTCTTATTTAATTTTGTTTAAGTCATAACGTTTGACCCAACTTTTTACTCTCCATAGAGCGTTACGTACAGTCACCCCACAGTTATGGATCAGCTAAGGGTCATTTTTCAGAACAAAATATGATTACAAATCATGGTGACCTTGTACAAAACAAAATTACCCGCCTGGAAATGCCGAATATAATTGTGTTCCAGAATACACATAAATAATCGCGTTTATTTACGAAAAAGTGTCGATTTCGAAAGAAATTTCATACGTTGTCCATCCCACAGATGTGGATCAGTGGATCAGGAGGGTCCTTATTATGGATCAAATCGAATTATATTATGGATCAGAACACTATAAAACCAATTTATGTGTGAAGTAAACGAATGGTGTGTTAGTGAAAGTATACGTTTAGGCGTTTCGGAATCTTCTTATCGTTGATTCATAACTGTGGTACAGGTTTCAATGCCCCACAATTATGAACCAACGATTCTATGAATACGGATAACATTTTGTTTCATACGGACGAATAAAATATGCTAGAAGATGTTATGATTGATTGCAATGCTGTACAGATTTTTGGTTCACGTAGATAAAATGTGTTCTGCGTAATTGCAACCTTATTCGATGAGATATTCTTCGTTTAAGTCAACTTTGATCCATATCTGTGTGCTATCCATAACTGTGGGGTAACTGTAATTTGTGAACGATGCCTTTTGTGTGTCACGCAATTTTTATTTTTGTTGCTACCATGTGATGTCCTTGTTCCTTCCAAAATCTCACGACACGCGACATAGCTAATAAAAATCGATTTTGTACTATACACATTCTTCTATGATATAGCGACAAAATTTAAACAAAACTGATCGTGAATAATATGTGTGCCGACATTTCTATAGTGAATGTAAATTTCACTTAAACTAATGCAGACAAAGTATTTGCTGATTTAAAATAAAACTGTATAAGTGAGCGCCAACTGCACATGAATCAGAACTTTAACTTCAGTGCATGTTTTTGAATTCTGTTATAACTGTTAAAAACTCCGTGAATTCAGTGAGCTGTTGAAAAATGTCTGGTTTAACAAATACAACTATAAATTTTACTAAAATTTAGTTGTACCATTCCTCATTACAATGATTAATCATTTTTATTTGTTTGTTTAATTTGTTTACCGGCAAAACAGACCGATGCTTGAAGTAGGAGGGAACGTGGAAAAGAAAGCAGTGAGCAGCGTTGCCAACCTTCCAGATTTGTCTGGAATATTCCAGATTTTTGAGGTCCCATTTTACAAAAATCTAGAAGATCAAGATAAAATTTCAAATGAATTTGTAAGGTTCTGTAAATAATTTGTAAGGTTCTCCATGTACGACATAAACAATCCAGACTTTTCCAGACAAATTTCCAAAATTTTCCAGATTTTTAAAAAATTGACTTGGCATCCCTGGCAGTGAGGATTGTTTATTAGCCATGTTGCGTATCGCGAGATTTTGAAATAAGCAAGTATGTTACGCTCTGCCACTAACAAATAATAGTTGCGTGACAAACAAATGGCATCGTTCATAAATTACGTAACGCTCTATGAAGAGTCATAAGTTTGATGAAACGTTATGACTCAAACAAAAATAAAAAAGATAAACATTTCCATGCTAAATGATGTCTGTAGGTGAGGGAGTAAATAAAAGTATATTGAAAATTTCCATAACGTATCAAATGCAACATGTTTCATATGAAATAACGTAATGAAAACGATAAAATGTCGTGAAACCGCAATTATATGGATTTTTATGGTTTAACTAGTTAAAACATAGCAATCAATAGACCGCTTCTGGCCAAAAGTTCTTTGTGTCAATTGAAAGTCATAAAATAGCCCTTTCAAAATCGCAAATCGCCAAGTGCGTCAATTTGCGTCCAAACTAATGCTATTAGTCCAAAAAAGCCCCATAAAAATCGATTATTTAGAAATAACTATTTTACCATAAGAGATAGCAAGTTGCAATGTTCAGCAAAAATATGTAGTTTTGGTAGATAAACAACTTTGTAGAAGGCACAAAAAATGTCAAAAATGTTAGAAAAAAGTTATACTAAAATTTTGATTTTAGAGGGTAATTTTAAGAAAAAATGACATATCTTGTAATGTATCTATATAAATAAAAATGGAGTGGTGTTTGTATGTCACGAAATGGCTTAAGTACGGGACAACCGATTTGCACAATTCTTTCACTGTTGTCTGCTTGACGGGTTCCGACGTGTTCGTGTGACGAAAAAGTTAAGGGAAGTTTTCGAAAAATTTGGTAAAACGGGGGATCACTAATATGTCATTTTGTATGTTAGGTTCCATAACATTTTTCAACAGCCTACTAGATGGCAAGACGAAGTTTGCCGGGACCACTAGTAAGAGATAGAAATTTGGTGTCTTTGACAAAGCAGGGTGGCCACCAAATATCCATTTTGAAATTCCCGCTTTTTTCCCGGTTTTCCCGGTATAATTTTCAAAATTTTCCCGGTTTTAATTTAGGGGCCCAAACGCAAAAGGATGACCCTTTGGTCGTTTTTTTTTATTATTTTTTTCATCCAATAAGAAAAATAATAATATTCTTAGAAGATTGATTTGTTTTTATTTTTTTGGCTCCTTACAATTAGTATGGAATGAACAATGCTGAAGAATCTAAAACTCAAAACTGTATTCTGTCATTTATACCCCTTTGCTTCTAACCCCCTCATTTGTGCCAATAGGATGGTTTCTTCTCTTGAGTATTGGCACTTTTTAAGCATAGAATGCTGTTTCGTCCAAGAAAAGTGAAAAAATCCGTTCAAGAAAAGTAAAAAAAAAGTAATGGGTCAAGAAATTTTATACAGAGAGCTCCACTCGAAATGACACTTCGTCTCAGCTGCGTACTGCGATCAAAGAAAATTCTTGACCATTTCAGGCATGTGATTTCTCACGCATCGAGATAGTCGATTACTTTTCTTGTCAGCAGCAAATCAGCCTTTATTCACCTCAACAACTAGCAGTCCCGGCGAACGTAGAGGCTTCGAAAAAAAAAAAATCTTGAAGTGTATGTCAAATTTACATATCACGTTTCCTCAAATTTGGACGATTTTCAAAAATATAGTTCCACTCAAACACGTCGGAGCCCTTGAAGAAAACAAAAGTGAAAGAATTGTTTAAATCGGTCATCCCGTTATCAAGCCAACTCGTGACATACGAAAACCATTCCATTTTCATTTATAATTGCAGGTATGCCCCTTTTGTGCATCCTATTACCCTGTTTAAAGTATTTTAATTTATAATCTTTCGATTTTGTTCTTCAAAACATTAACAACATAACATAACATTTCTAAGATAAGTGTAGCAAAGTAAACTATTCCTACAAAAAAAAAAACAAATCACTTCTGTTTAAATGTTATTTTCCCAAGATTACAGATGCTCAATGGCAATGGTACTTTTTACAACTTTTTTTGGTGGTTAGTAAATTTAGAGCTTGTAGATGTTCGTTCAATATGGTTTTCCCGGTGATCATCTCAAATTCCCGGTTTTTCCCGTCTTTTTCCCGATGGTTTCAAATTCCCGTCTTTTTCCCGCTTTTCCCGTTTTTCCCGGTTCGGTGGCCACCCTGACAAAGTGTCTTGAATTAACATGTGCTACAACTTTGCTGAAGACACCGACCGTCTATCCTCAACAGATAAAAAAAATATTTTTTTATCTCACTTTTAGGTGATTTAATCACCTGGCCGCTAGTATCAAAAGAAGCGCTTTTACAAATCAAGAAAATTCCCTGAACAAACTTTTTCGCTAAAACTAACGCTTTAGACGCTATTCTATTACGATCACAAAATCGGCAAAAAAAAATCACTGTGGCAGGCCAAGCAAAACGTTACAGCTGGTTACGGAGTACATACGCGAAGAATGGCCAAACAATAAAACCTTAATCGCTGACCCAGAAGCTGGTAGGTAGCAGGGAAGCTACCACAGGCGTGAATCACTTAGTCTAGTCAGAGATGGTGGATGTTCCACGACAGAGTGGTGGTACCGTAAAACAGGGTAACTTTGAAAGTTTTTTCGAAGAAAACTTGAATATTTATGCATGTTGTTTCAAAAAATTTTAATTCATATTTTTAAAACAAGTACTGGTATCCTAACTATCGATTCCAGTTGATAGATTTCCAAAAGATTTATTCTTAATGGATATATAATTTTTCATATAATCGAAAGTCTGTTTTCTGTTTTGGGGTACCGTAAAACGGGGTAACTTTAATAGTTTTTTTCGTAGAAAACTTCAATATTTATGCATGCTGTTTCAAAGAATTATAATTTATATTTTTAAAATAAGTACTGGCATCCTAGCTATCGATTGCAGTTGATAGATTGCCAAAAGATTTATTCTGAATGGATGTATAATTTTTCATATAATCGAAAGTCGGTTTTCTGTTTTGGGGTAACTTTGATAATGGAGTATGAATCGAACAAAATTAAATGAATTACGGACATTTGTAGGGCATTGCATAGCTCTAGGCGTTTATCGTTATATGGAAATTTCTGACTTAGATTACAAAAATGGTCTCAGTTTGTGAAAATGCTTTTCGCTAAGAGATTTGAGACCGTATTCAAGTTATATGATAACTAGGCTGTCAAAGATAAGTGGCCAACTATTCAAAACTACATCAAATAGTGATCGTAGAACAGATTGTTTGTAAGCGGTATTTTTAAAATCCGTATAAAAAGCCTCAAATGTTCTCGATTCAAATGAAAATAGCTCTTACATGAAGTGTCTTACTAATACTTTTCAGTTTTGCATTCGTTTTGCTTAACCGATTAACAGAAATAATGATATTTTGTTTAGTATGTGATGGGTTACGCACCAGTGTCGTAAAAATTCAGCCGAATGATACCCGATCAGTGCGAAAACGAACAAAAACAAACTCCGCTAGCAAGAAGCCAATCTGACTTCGAGTGCGAATGCGACGAGAAAGAGAGTGGGTGCAACACACGCACACATTCAGTTTCACCCACTGTTGGTGTCATTTCAAAATACAGTTTCACCTAGAGGCACTGAAATTGAAAATTGAATATAAAAAAATACAAATGAATTTTATATTACTGGTGTAAGAAAACGGCAATGTGATGCCTCCAGTTGATGAATCATGATTGTCTTTTAATAAAAATATACAACTTTTGCAATTTGCGGATGCTTTGTGGGGTATTCTGACGGAAATGATTTTTTCACTAGTGAAATTGAATTTGAATGTCAGTAGTGGATGAGAATTAGTGTAGCAAAAGTAATTGAAAAACTGAATGCACGTTCTACCAGATTCGTGCATGTATTGTCAAACAAACATTCACACAAAGAAGAATTCAACGACGACGGAGCCTACTGAGGATCGGCGTTGTTGACTGTATATTGAAATATGCAGACACTGTTACGCACTATCAAAGTTACCCGCATTATCAAAGATACCCCGTTTTACGGTAATCGAAAGTCGGTTTTCTGTTTTGGGGTAACTTTGATAATGGAGTATGAATCGAACAAAATTAAATGAATTACGGACATTTGTAGGACATTGCATACTTCTAGGCGTTTAACGTTGTATGGAAATTTCTGACTTAGATTATAAAAATGGTCCCAGTTTGTGAAAATGCTTTTCGCTAAGAGATTTGAGACCATATTCAAGTTCTATGATAACTAGGCTGCCAAAGAAAAGTGACCAACTATTCAAAGTGTCATCAAATAGTGATTGTAGAACAGATTGTTTGTAAGCGTTTCGAAAATGCTAAAATCGTATCAATTTTTAATTTTCGTTTATAAAGCCTTAAATGTTCTCAATTCAAATGAAACCAGCTCTTACATGAAGTGTCATACTATTCTTTCTTTCTTTCTGGCGTTACGTCCCCACTGAGACAGAGCCTGCTTCTCAGCTGCCCTGCTTCTTATGAGCACTTCCACAGTTATTAACTGAGAGCTTACTATGCCAATGACCATTTTTGCATGTGTATATCGTGTGGCAGGTACGAATATGCTCTATGCCCTGGGAAGTCGAGAAAACTTCCAACCCGAAAAGATCCTCGACCGGTGAGATTCGAACCCACGACCCTCAGCTTGGTCTTGCTGAATAGCTGCGCGTTTACCGCTACGGCTATCTGGGTCCCCTAAGTGTCATACTAATAATTATTTCTGTTAAACGGTTAAGCAAAACGAATGCAAAACTAAAGATTATTAGTATAAGTGTCATACTAATAATCTTTAGTTTTGCTTAACCGTTTAACAGAAATAATGACTTGTTTTTAATTATGAATCGTGGTTTACGGCTAACCAGCCGAGTGGAAGTTTATAAACTACCGAAAAGTTAAACATTACATATACTTTGCAATTGAATTAAATGGACAAATTGTTGTGAAGTTTTGCGAAAAAGTTTCACGCCTTCTAAGTAAGAATCGAACTCACGACTCCCTGATCTCTAGTTAGGGCGCGTTACCCCTACACCATGAGAGGACTCATGGACACAGAAGTATTTATCGAGCAACGGACTCATGTTCCGTAACCGGTCGTTTGAGAACGTCGCGACCCATTGGAAGCCCACACAATAGAAACCTCAGCCAGCGCAGTTGCTGGATAGTGTAGTGTGCTATTCCTATACCTAAAAAACAATGCGCTCTCGGGCTAGGCATTGGATATGTATAGAAAGCGTTGTGTTTGGATGGGCATCTAATTCTTCCGAAAGAGGTGCACTTTGCGAAAAAGGACCACGTGATTATTGAGCTGAAATCGAATTCAGGTTAACTTCTGCGTCCATGAGTCCTCTCATGGCGTAGGGGTAACGCGCCCTAACTAGAGAACAGGGAGTCGTGAGTTCGATTCTCACTGAGAAGACGTGTAACTTTTTCGCAAAACTTCACATCAATTTGTCCATTTAATCCAATTGCAAAGTATATGTAATGTTTAGCTTTTCGGTAGTTGAGAAATAATAATATTTTGTTTAGAATGTGGTGGATAACTCACTATCAAAGGTACCCGCATTATCAAAGAAACCCCGTTTTACGGTACTGTATTATCAAAGTAACCCCAAAACAGAAAACCGACTTTCTTTTTTATAAAAATTATATATCCATTCAAAATAAATGTTTGGCTATCTATCAACTACAATCAACAGCTTAGATGCCAGTACTTGTTTTAAAAATATAAAATATAATAAATTCTTTGCAACAGAATGCATAAATATTCAAGTTTTCTTAAAAAAAAAACTATCAAAGTTACCCCGTTTTACGGTACCATAAATTCGGGTGAAATTGATCATTCTTCACGATTTTTCTGGCCTGTTTTCTAAAATGATATCAATATCATGCAACCAAATGCAGGAAAACAAGTACGACGGTGAACCTCATATGCTCATGTATAGACATTTTTTAACAAATGTGATGTTAGTGCTAAAAACCATATCTAAAATAAATAATCGTGGGAGCTCATTTCGGGGTGAAATTGATCACTTGTCAATGTGATTATTGTTAGTTTTGAAACCAACTCTACATATTTAATTTGGGCCTCCTGAATCCGAATATGGTTGCCAAGTTCTTAACAAGACAATGTATCTGGAAATAATCAAGAAATAAATTTCAAAAATACCGGAGAAAACGCCTAAATGTAGGCAAATTCCAAAGGATTTTCCTAACATTTAACAAAAATTTAAATATTTCAACAAAACGAGCAAATTGATACGAACTTTGATGGTAAAATCTGTTTTAGATATATGTTTTAAGCACCCACACACACTTTCAGGCTGACACCATGACTAAATCCTTGTTTTGAACTAGAAGTTTATGGATGTCTATTAACACCCACCAAACATGATTCTGGAATTTTACATTATTTTCATAGAAATAAACATTTTATGACACAAAACACTTCACTACACACAATTCGACATTATTTAAGACAAACAATGATCTTTTACTCCAGGTTGCATTGATTTTGGTGCACCATTTGTAAGCAAAAAATAACGTGGCACGGTGATCAATTTCACCATACTGATAAATTTCACCCGAATTTCACCCGGTACGTCTGTTCAGATAGTCGGGCTGCTATAAAAGCTCTTGCTTCGGCCTACTCAAGGTCGCATGTCGAACTCAAATAGAGGAACTGAATTCAGTCAACTCTGTAAACCTGTATGGGTACCTGGCCATTCTTCCATAGCTGGGAATGAATTGGCTGATGAGCTTGCTCACGATGGAGTATCGCATGACTTCATTGACCCAGAGCCAGCTATTCCAATTTCGAAGTTCTGGGTGAAGCTTCAGATACATTCTTGGGCGGCAACTCAGCACAAGCAATATTGGAATAGTTTGGAGTCATGTCATTGTAGTAACCGAAACCTAACTAATCGGCCAAACTTGAGCCGAATCAACAAATAAAAATACTATAGTAAGCACCGTCCGTTCGCTACAAAAGTTGTCACCAAACTGGATCGAGTTGTTTTCAAAACTGGCTTCTTTCCCGCACAGTTCTCGTTTCGCCCGTTTCGCCTAATCTGCTTTTTGCGCTTTTCGTTCATTTTCGCTCGTTGTTTGACATCTCTTGTACACGCTTAGCATAATACAAGTAGAATCGAAAACAATTTACTTTATTTTTTTTTTATATTTCAATCTATAACAACTCTGTTCGCCACATTCGCCCTCTTCTCCACACTTATGATTATAATGTAGTTAAACTTGACAAATTGGTTTCTTACATCAAATCCAAAACCAATCTTTTTTTTTAACCAAAATTAGAGACTAATCAAATCAAAATTCATTCTTAATTCCAATTTATATGTAATCAAAATTCAAACAAAATTCAATTGAAATTGTATTTTAATCCAAATTCATAAAATTCTAAACCAGATGAAATCCAAATTTGATTCCACCTTTAATAAAATCCAATCAAAATTAAATACATTCTAAATCACATTCAATTTCAATCGGAGTTGAACGAAAATCTAATCTACTTTTTACATTGCTCGAAAAGCTCTTTCCGGCAATTTGCATTCGCTTTGGAAAAAATCTTTACCAATTTCGGATCGGAATACTCTCTTCTCGGCAATTTGGATTCATTTTGGAAAACTCTCTTTCCAGAATCCGGCTCGAAAAACTCTCTTTCCGTCCTTGAAGAACTCTCTCCCTAATCCATTTTTCACATTGCTCGGAAAACTCTCTTCCCAGAAATTTGGATTCATTTTGAGAAACTCTCTTTCCAGAATCCGGCTCGGAAGCTCTCTTTCCGACCTTGGAGAACTCTATCTCCCTAATCCACATTTCATATTGCTCGAAAACGCTCTTCCCGGCAATACATTTGAATACATTTTGGAAAACTCTCTTTCCAAAATCCGCTTGGAAAACTCTCTTTCCGGCTCTGGAGAACTCTCTCTCCATAATCAACTTTTAACGTTGCTCGGAAAACTCTTTTCCCGGCAATTTGGATTCATTTTGAAAAATTCTCTTTCTAAAATCCGGCTCGGAAAACTCTATTTCCAGCCCCGGAGAAGTCTCTCTCCATAATCAACTTTTAACATTGCTCGGAAAACTCTCTTCCCGGCAATTGAGATTCATTTTGGAAAACTCTCTTTCCAAAATCCGTTCGGAAAACTCTCTTTCCGTCCTTGAAGAACTCTCTCTCCATAATCCACTTTACACATTGCTCGGAAAACTCTCTTTCCAGAAATTTGGATTCATTTTGAGAAACTCTCTTTCCAGAATCCGGCTCGGAAGCTCTCTTTCCGTCCTTGGAGAACTCTCTCTCCATAATCCACTTTTCACATTGCTCGGAAAACTCTCTTCCCGGCAATTTGGATTGATTTTGAAAAAACTCTCTTTCCAAAATCCGACTCGGAAAACTCTTTCCGGCCTTGGAGAACTCTCTCTCCATAACCAACTGTTCACATTGCTCGGAAAACTCTCTTCCCGGCAATTTGGATTAATATTGAATTTTTTTTTTTCAAAATCCGCTCGGAAAACTCTTTTTCCGTCCTTGGAGAACACTCTCTCCATCATCAACTTTTCACATTGCTCGGAAAACTCTCTTCCCGGCAATTTGGATTGATTTTGGAAAACTCTCTTTCCAGAATCCGGCTCGGAAAACTCTCTTTCCGGCCTTGGAGAACTCTCTCTCTCCATGATCAACTTTTAACATTGCTCGAAAAACTCTCTTTCCAAAATCCGACTCGGAAAACTCTTTTTCCGTCCTTGGAGAACTTTCTCTCCATTTTTTTTACATTGGCTCGGAAAACTCTCTTCCCGGCAATACATTTGAATACATTTTGGAAAACTCTCTTTCCAAAATCCGCTCGGAAAACTCTCTTTCCGATCTTGGAGAACTCTCTCTCCATAATCCGCTTTTCACATTGCTCGGAAAACTCTCTTCCCGGCAATTTGGATTGATTTTGGAAAACTCTCTTTCCAAAATCCGGCTCGGAAAACTCTCTTTCCGTCCTTGGAGAACTCTCTCTCCATTTTTTTTACATTGGCTCGGAAAACTCTCTTTCCGGCCCTGGAGAACTCTCTCTCCATAATCAACATTTAATATTGCTCGGAAAACTCTCTTCCCGGCAATAAAAATACATTCGATGTTTATCTCCTGTAGATCTCTACACAACTAACCATTAACCGACTGCGCCATGTAGTAACCGAAACCTAACTAATCGGCCAAACTTGAGCCGAATCAACAAATAAACATACTATAGTAAGCACCGTCCGTTCGCTACAAAAGTTGTCACCAAACTGGATCGAGTTGTTTTCAAAACTGGCTTCTTTCCCGCACAGTTCTCGTTTCGCCCGTTTCGCCTAATCTGCTTTTTGCGCTTTTCGTTCATTTTCGCTCGTTGTTTGACATCTCTTGTACACGCTTAGCATAATACAAGTAGAATCGAAAACAATTTACTTTATTTTTTTTTATATTTCAATCTATAACAACTCTGTTCGCCACAGTCATCAAACCAAATTGTACATTACTGAGCCATCTTCAAGGGTGATGAAGTATATAACAAATCTGTCATAGCAGAATTGCAGTCTCTTGGTTAGAGCGTTGAGCGGCCACTGTCGACTATTATTCAAATATTCAGCGTGCTGACTCATTATGGAACTTCGTATCATCTGATATGTAACTGTCCAGTTTTTGCGCAAATGCGATTCCAATTACTTGGTAAACACTTATTAAGTGAAACTGAATTTAGAAGCCTGAATCTTCAGGACATTCTGTTATTCTAAGCCCACTGTGGTAAATGAGCTACATGCTCTCATTTCGCCTATGCGATCTACCCTCTTGAAGGGACTCCACTCCTATTTCCCCTATTATTCCCTTTCCTCTCTCTCTCGGGTAGATGATGGAATAGGCTAAAATATGGCGATGGCACAAATCTCCCAACTGGTGGGAAACGTGCCTTTGCAGCCGGTCTTCTGATACCTAATACCTGATACGGTGATACGGTTTTCTCAAATTGGTAGAACCCTAATTAATTTTGTTAAAAAAACATTTTTGATAAATTTTAGTCATTTCTTCGCGAAATATGTCTCATATTTCCCTTGTAACACATAGCAAACTAAGTGGCATCGTATAGAGGAAGGATGTAGCATTTATTTGAGCTAGAAACATTTTGGCGGTCATTTTAAATTTGTCCGCCATCTTGAATTTCGTCAGAGATACTGTTGTTTTCACCATAAGCTCTTTTTTAAATTTTGAGATCAGAAAGTTGAGAAAAAACTGAGTAAGATAAGCTACAAAAACTAGGTCAGCAATAGAAATTTTGTTGAAGGCTGTCTTACACTTGAGGCCGAAATTGGCGCATCTGTTAAAGGATATAAACTCTAGTGGAATTAAATCGTATAGTACTAAACTCTATCTATTAGGGGAACTGTGGGTAAAATGAACAGGGGGGTAAAATGAACAGGTTTGTGCTTTACGGTAATTCTGCTATAAATCTATGCAAAATATAGTACCATCCTTAATCCACAGACTAAGGAACTATTTTGACAACTCTAGTGCGATCTAGAACTGTCAAAAGCTGAAAAAGTAAACAAAATCAAAGTACGTCTCTCCGTTTTCTCATATGATGTAAATTTTCACTCGTGGAATTTAAGGTTTTGATGACTAAAATCATCAAAAATCTATTCAACTGCGTAGCACACCATATCTTCAAAGTATTTATGATAAGTAGACGGAAATTGAAAGTTTTTTTATCTTCTAAATTCTTAGAACAAATGATTTGAAAATGTTGATTTTTTGGGGGTAAAATGAACCACTCGCCAGGGCGAATACTACCGGATTTTTTTTTTTCAGATGCCGAGAGTTTTCCGGAGAAAATACAAATCCAAATGGTCGTGGCTAAACGTTCCATTGATTCCGGATTGTCTGTGAGATATGCTTTGATCGTATACCAGATGCCGAGAATCATACCGCCACCCGTTCAATTTGAATTGTGTTCATTTTACCACCACTACATGTTCATTTTACCCCCAGGATATGTTCATTTTACCCCCATTGTATGTTCATTTTACCCCCAAGTATATGTTCATATTACCCCCGTCACATGTTCATTTTACCCACATGTTCGGAACATTGACTCTGTGGAAAGAAATTTTCAAAATTATGATAATGTTGATAACATTCTATTTCCATCACAATATTTCAACTTGTTATATTGCATAAACATCCATCTTCAATTCTGAGCAATTGAAAAATAATTTGAGAGCTTCATACGCAAGAAAACAAGAAAATTGCTTAGGGTGTTCATTTTACCCCCAGTTCCCCTATCTAAATCTATTGCATGAAAATGTAATGAAACCTCAGCATTATGAACGTTTTCCGTTTGCTTTGATGTCGGTTCGTTTTGAAGCATTTGCCCCTTCAGAGAGACAAGGAGATAGACCCAAAATGACAGCTAGATGGCACAATAGTTTGAGGCATCGTAAAAAGCTAAAATGAAAATAAATTAGGGAAAAGTAGCGAAGTGAAAAATGAATTTCCTTTTCATTTGTCGCTCGCTCCTTCCCTCCGAGATTCCCGTTTCAGATTCTTGTCATCGCCAAGTGCTGCACGTAAGAAGATTTTGCGAAGGAGACCCATCAGAAAAAAGGGTCGAATGATCATTATGTGGGACTTGGGAAAGGGTAACGGAAAATAAGAATCCGACGCTTTTCTCATTGACGTTTTATCAGCCGTATAATAAATATTCATCAATCAATGCTATGAGGGAATTCAATAGGTTTTTTTTCTGAATTAGGTTTGTATTAAAACTGTCAACCAGTTTTGTTTCACTTGATATCGAGGCGAAGGGGTACTTCTGCAACTGACAGTTGTAATAGCCATTATAATCAAATTCCATACAGCTCAAGGCATAAAAGTTTGCATGATCCATGGCGTTAGTTGTACAACTAGAATTTTGCTCCAACGCCCCCACAGCAAACAACAAACAACTGACACAGCCGGAATGTCAATTCTGTCAGTATGCATAAAGCAAACATTTTATCAACTGAGATAAATATTCCAATCACGATGAAAATAATGCCGAAGGCCATTTTATCCCAACGCCATAAAATCACACTTCCTCGTTCCTAACAAGGTTCAACGCGTGGTGTGGTAGCTGATTGCGGGTTAGCCTTCCTTTGGGTACAAGAAAAAAGAGAAGAATAGCTGAATCTCCCCAGCTGGGGACACTCCAGAAGATATCGGTTGACACTTTGGGACTGTCGACGAGAATATAGCTGAGCTGAGACAAAGTTTTACCAAGAATGTGTCAATAAAACAATATGCGCGAGATGAATTTTTGTGCCACGGATGTCCCTTCTGATTTCGGTATCTTGACTTTCGATGAAGGTGCTGATGGCTCGTTCGCGCACTAGAATAACAAGACACAACCGAACGTTTTGCATGAGGGGGTTGTCTGAAAAAAAGTCTGATGTTTCTTCATATATTATTTTTATACAAATCATTTCTCAATTACTTGTTTTCACTTTTATTAATAAATCCATTGAAGATTATTGGAATGTTTCATTGTATCCAGAAAGAGAGTCAAACTAATGCAAACGCATATTCACATACATTCCATTTAAAAAAAAAAACATAAACATCCTTTTAAAACTGTTTTATCATTCGAAGATACATTGTTTTCGTAAGAAAGTTAATACAGTAAACTATGAGATATCCAAATGTATATTTCATCTAGAGTGATGCCGAAGGCCTCCAGAACTATCAGAAATTTTAGTCATAATCTACACATATCCATAAAATATTTAAAACATATTATGCCTTCAATTAGTGGTTAACAACATTTACAATGTTTCGAAAGAGGTGCCGTTAAATTTTGACAATAGATTGGACGTTGAATCATCCAAATCGTCCGTGAATTTGAATCCTTATTATCTATCAATTCCTCTATAATATATGGTCATGCGATATTTGTGAAAATCCTTTCCATTAAGGTTCATTATTTCGCGGAATGAGTTCTGTTATGAATCTTTATAATCTTAACTCTCAAACCCCCAACGTCTGACTTTTCATTAAGAGGAAAATAACCATCATCGTTTTACAAATTTTCAATTTTCAGTTTTTTTTTTTGCTCAAAATTGAAGCAATGCTCAAGAAAATCTATGATTGCATTGCGCATGCTATCTGAAATACGATGATAGATTTTTATAAGAATTGATTGAAATTTGAACGAAAAAACTGGTTTTCAATTTTTGATGATTGCTGATGATCGAATGATGGATTCTTGAGCCTTGAAATTGTATTTTAAAACTCATATCTTGGCCAGTTATAGACCGATATTGGATCTTTTGATCTCAAACAAACCACATACTCTTCAAGATTTTTTTTTTCAATCTCTATTAACAAGATCTTAAGCCCTGGGCTAGTTCACATCGGAACCAACGGCTTTACTTCCCTTCCGAAGGAAGTTGTGACTGAAATTTTTAGTGACTATCTCGGGAATGGGATTCGATCCCAAGTCCTCGGCGTGAAAGGCGTGTGGTCTAACCCCTACACCAGGTCCATCCCCTGCTCTTCAAGATTTATTAAGTTCCAGAAGAAATGGGATTGGCCACTTGGTTCCGGAGTTATTCCGGATTCAAATTGGGTATATTCGTTCGGGATAAGTGATGGTTTACGAAGATTCCATAACGAGGCATTCAATGGCTCAATTGCAATCTCATCTGATCAAAGAGATTATCTCCATATGTTTCAAAGATATTATCGCTAATTGAAGAGCGCATTGAAATGATTTCATCTTTACATCTTGATTATCTTGACAGCTTTCTAGCGATATGATTAAATTTCTATTTTAGAACTGATTACCAGGCGTGTTATATTACAGAATTAAACTTACACTTCTCAACATTTACATGATCTCCGGATCTCCGGCTATCATTCCTGGGTCATTCTGGTGGTCCAGAAGAGCCGAAGTGGACATTCATCTATAAGTAAACTAGAAGAGTCACAGGGATTCAAAAACATGAAGATTGAGCCGTCACATGTTTACTTTTGTCCACTAAAACTTAGTGGACCCATATTAGGGGTTTCCCGATGTTCCAAAAGGACCATAATAACCATCCATTCATCCTTATGGCAAAATACATCCAAACATAAAAAATCGCAAAGAATTGGAAACAATTCATTTGGTTTTGTGGCATAAATCCGAGTAATTTTATCGAATTGAATTGACCATACTGGACCGAATTTTTCAGGAGATGTGCACACCCTTATTAACATTACAGATACATTTTATGCCGAAATATCCATCATTTGAATAGTAACGATGTGAAAAACATATACTAAACTGCGATGGAAAATTGCTTTTCGGATGTTCCGAGTTTTTGGATCCGGGTATGAATAAGTAGATGATTAGATAATCTCTATTCACAGTCCACGTGAATACCTATTGGTTCAGATTTCTTGTTTAATTACAAAACTACAGGTTGTTAAAGTAAGGGTCTCTAAAGTGACTTTTTCAGTATAGCAGGTTCCCGGTGCCACAATGACCGAATCCAGATCTTCGGGAGGGTTTCAAAAACTAGACATGTGTGCCTTTTGAATGCCCAACAGAACAGGTCAACACACTGATTTTTGTGAGCTGTTGTAATTTTCGGGTCGAAAACGACCCTAAGTCACAATTTGTAACTTATTTTATGAAAGTCCCTCTAGAGGTCATTCTAAACTTTTGTTTCCCCAAAAAAAATAAGCATTAGCATTAAGCATTTCGCACAAATTCGTAGGTGGTACAGTCCTAGACCATTGTATGAGGGATGCTTCCTTCCCGTCCGTTACCAAAGCCAGAAACTAACCTCTAACTCTTAGGCAAGATTGACGTATCCTCCAATAGTCGATAACTGCCCTGGCTACGTCCTTGTAAAAGCTGGGGAATGGGAAAGGATGAATAATTGAACATCTACTTAAAAAGGAGGCTGAGAACTTGTTACCGATACATCGGATCCAATTAAATATACCCACATTATGGAGGCCAAGTGATAGGAATAGGAGCTTCATTACACTGGCAACACCAAGTCTGTCAGGAAAATAAGAAGAAAAAGTAGAAGAAAAACGTAATGATAAATTGTAAATCCCTATTGGAAATACTCACCCCTTACTACGACCAGCAAGAGTAGAAACGTCTCACATCTTTACCTAAAGTCGATATAGTCTACGATTGTGGCACCCCTGCCTCTATGACAATTCCGAAAAGAAGCGAGCGAATGGGAGAGTGAGGAGAGGAGAAGGCTGAGAGAGTTTGGAGAGGAGAAGGAAAAGAGGAAAAGGAGTGAGGAGCTATATCGGACTGGAAAGGACAGATAGTTTCGAGCCCTCTAAGACGACGAATGGTTAAAATCAGCTCCGAAAGAAAACCGACTAATTACCGCATGTGCAAGTTAATCGCGAAGAAAACCATTTTGCCGAGATAGTGCGTGGTTTGGTCGAAGTGGCCAGATTGAAAAAGCTAGCGGAAGTTTCCACGAGTGAAGATATCTTCCATGTTCGGATGGTGAAGCCAACGATATTTGCTGGATGGTGAAAATTAGTGGTAGCCCCAGATTCACCCTAATTGCCATCACCGGAAAGAAGCCCCGACGGTGGTATGATTAAGCTTAATTTCTATGTGTAATGTGCCACATATTTCTATAGAAGACCGCCTTGGTTTCCCTAAGCAGTGGGTTTGCCTTTACTTTCTGTTGTCCACTCCGGTCCGGTGATAAGGTAAGTGGGACCACCCGAAGCAAGCAAGCGCCGACCCTGAGTTGGTGTAGCCGCGGGGCTAGTCGTTATTAACAAACTCTACGACCTCTCATATGTGTTCCGGGATGTTGTGGAATGTCGATGTAAAGGGTAGTGCCATAGGTTTCGTTTGGTAGACGTTCTGGCCGACAAATGTTTAATATTTACGCATTGCGATCATACGCTGCTGATCAGAGCAAACTCACCAGATTCCTTTTTGAAACTCCTCTGCAATCTGTCGTTCCTCTAAAAATGAATACTCACTAACTTTCTGACTTCTGCCATCACAAAATACTCGCTCTTCACTTTTGACTTTTTCAAAAGATTCGAATTGTTCCACTAGCTACAAGGGATGGTACACAAATTATGTCACGCTAAATTTTAACTTTTTCGACCCCCTCCTTGTATGAGTCCTCCGAAAATTTTGCAAGGCTTGTCACGCTTGTCTCGACCCCCTCCCCCCTTGGAGCGTGACGTAATTTGTACATAACCCCTAATTTGAAATCATACTAATCACATCAGCCGATTCTATTTTTCGACAGCCGAATTGAAAACGCGAAACCTAAGCAAACGTGACAGAAAATTCCTTGTTTCCACAAAAATAAAATTTACCACAAAAAATAATTGTCAGAAAATTTCAAACTGGTTATTTCAATCAGGTTATTTCAATCAAAAGTTACATTGATTTGAATTTTAAAATGGGTCGTAAAAGCTTTTTACTAAGGATAAATAAATTTTCTTCGTAAACTGAACTGATGTTGATGTCGTCACTAGGGTAACTAGATTATCGCAAATTTATCGAAGGTCAACGTCGGTTCAAGTTGATTTAACACTTGGTTATCGGTAATGGAAGGTTATCAAAAACATTAAAGCTAAGTAGTCCGTCATTCGGTTTGGCAGCCATATTGACAATGAAACTCGCAATTTCAAAACAATAAAACTCGATCATCATAACCCTTATCGGTCCGCAAAAGTATCACAGATATCGTGTATCGCTGATACACTGAAAGTATAATGATACATTTTTTGATGCGTCAATGCGATACCCACTGATTTTCGTTAATTTTAAATTGTGACATGATTCAGCAACAATCATCAACGACCCGTAAAAATTTCAATAACGGCCTACATTGCCTTATGTTAACTTTGACTTATCAGAAGACAATTTATCACTTGACAAACCTGCACATAAGCACCTGCGTGAGCTTGAGCTTGATTGGCCGCCCGTGGTTGCTACTCTAGTATCGCCAGATCAGCTGCACTTACACAAGGAACCAACCAGATGATGCTTGGGATTAGCAGACACCCTCAGTGTATAAGTGCTGATGATATTCTATTTTTAGGCAACAATGACGCCTGCCAAGTCAGAATGCAGACCAATGAAGTGAAGAGGCAGGAATTGATGATGCATTGAACTGGCTCCCACAGTAAACCGTATATGCCAGTTCATGCAGGAAGGGTGTAGGGGTGGTAATTTTTATGGCAGAGAGGGTTGCTGTTTGGTTAGCAAACTGCCTATGCATCAGGCGTAAGGAAAGGCGTGCTATAATGATGGAAGAATGGAAGCGTATGGAAACCTGTTTTTTTTTTTGTTCGTCTTGGGTTCTAGCAACTGCTATGAACTGTGATAGATCAATTGTGATATATTAAGAGTGGAAGATAGAAGCAAGTGAAAGATTTAACTACACAGTACGAGAAAAGCGATGGGCTTGGGTTGGACCCATGACCACCAACCCCGTCATAAAAAAATCTATGGTAAAAAAATCCTGAAAAAAAATTAATCTAAAATTAAATATTTTTTTTGGAATTTTTCATGAATTTAGGCACCTGCGTGTTATACAAACGAAAATTTCCTTATTTTAGCGTGCTTAACACTAGAGATGGTCGGGTTTGAAAATTTAAAATTTTTCGGTTTGGGTTCGGTTCGGGTTCGGGTCGAAGGCTACGGGTCGGGTTCGGGCTTGACAAAAGTCGGGTTTGGTCGTGATTGGTGAGAATTGTGAAAATAGTAACAATCTGAGAGCTTTCCTATGCATCAGACACGATAAATTTGTCATCAATAATATTATCAATCAATATATTATTAATTAGAACTCGTTTTTTTCTGGTTTCTCTTGCAAAAAAAAATCGGGTTTCGGGTCGGGTTCGGGTTTGAGCAGCCACATTTTTTCGGGTTCGGGTCGGGCCTTCGGGTATGCTTTTTAATTTTAGTTTCGGGTTCGGGTCGAGTCCGGGTTTCAAGAAACCCGACCATTTCTTTTTACACCATAATAAGATTAGAGTATAAGTTACAAATGAATATGCAGTTTTCTCGGAAATAATCCATAAATTGAGAAAAAATAAAAACATGCAGCTGTTTTATTTCAAAAGTTAATCGGATGAGAGTTTTTTTTTCTATTATGGAGAAAATTGCTTTTTTTATGTTCTTGCATTAGGTACCTTTTTACTAGGGCCTTAATAAATAGCTCCCTAATTATGCTTCGAAGCGAGAAAGCTTTTCAGTAAGTAATGTGCTTCGTTTGATGTACTCAGTATTTTGATCGACACAGACAGGGTACTGGATCCTGGATTCCACTTTTGATTCACTTCGTCAGTGGGGTTTTTTGAAAGCTACTGACCTCATATTTTGCCAAAATATGCGTCGAATTGAATTGCTTCTTATTGCAAAATTTCAGACAATTCGTCCGAGAAAAAACCCCCATGCCAAAGTGAATCATGGAAGTGCCCAAGTAACTCTGCTCCCTAATAGTTATTTTTACAATTTCTCATCGTAATAGGCTGTTTTTCATCACGCCAATCTGTCATAAAACGGCCTATTTTCTTGCACTGGATTAAATAGGCAGAGTCGTAATAGTCATAATGCAACTGAAACCAGTGCTGTAATGATTCATTACGCAACGCTTTCTCATTACGTAACTGTTTTGAGTTGCGTAAAAATCAATAATTCAGAAATTGGAAAATAATGGTGAATGCATTCCGCTATGATTTCTGATACCCTCAAGTGGTCTTTTACGAAATTGCAAAAAATGTTGTACGTAACACGTTGCGGAACTCGATTTTTACAGCACTCGTCGTAATTATTCAACTTGGCAATCCTCGTACAACTCGTGCTGTAAAAATCATCATACCGCAACTTGTTGCTTTAACAACTATTATGCAACAAGGTGCAAAATGAAGATTTTTTCAGCACGAGTCGTACATTTCTCCAACGAGACTCGTAGAGAGACTCGTGCATCGGTCCATTGGTGGTGGTGCGGTTACTTTGATGGTGGCATAAATGTCAGTGAATTGAAAATATGAGCATGATTTTTTTCGTCCCTGGTTCTATGTTAGATTCAAACCATAAAGCTCTTAAGTTTCCTACCACCTTTGGGAATCGTAAAGCGATATTCGCTCGAGCTCAAGGTTATTATTTGAATCAGAACAACATTTTTGAACCGAGATGACCAAATTGTAATGTGCTCGCTTGAAGGTCCAACTAGCCTTCAAGTGAAGGTGTTGCGTCCGGGTAGGTGTAGGAAGTTACGCACGCCGCGTAGCTTCTGGACAGGTCCGAAGACCCGACCGCTCGTAGCTGGTCTCAATGCCCGGTTCTACTCCTTTGTTGGCCTCGAAGCCACACTCGCGAGTGGATTCAGCGGGCCCGCCATCATCAAGCAAAATAGCCGAGGCACGAACCACTGACAGCACAGGATCAACAGATCGATCGTCTTCATCAACACGCAGCGAAAAACAGGTCAGAACATTCTTTTAGGCATTTTAACAAATTATAACTAATATTTCAACACGAAGAATAAGTGGGAATAGATCTATAATTAGAACAATCAATTATTTTATTAGAAGGACAGTAGTACGGTAGATACCAGTAGAAGAATCCTGCTGGAGTTATTTTTTAACACTAAGTGTCGGTAAAGCAGAACCCCGACAATAGGTTGTACAAGTTTAACCCCTTTGACACCGAAATACAAAGTTTTGCGACAATTCATGACTATTGATAGAGCATGAGCATTGATGACCGTACAACTCGTAGTTGCTACTCCGTGATTGATAAGAATTATCGAAATTGTACAGGGAACCAACAGGTGTAGCTTGGGAGTAGCATACCATATTCAATGTACATTTTCGAGGACTCTGAAATTAGTAATGTCAATAACGGCGCCGGCCACGTCCTTACGGTCATCGGGGGAAGGGAAGGAATGTTAGTGTGACATCCATTGTTACTAAAGACCGAGTATACCTCTGCATCTTCATGGTTGCCACGGGAAGGAGTTTTGTTAGTGGGAGGGTTTCAAAGCTACATGATAATGATTCACCTTGGTAAGTGATGCGATTCATGTAACCTCTGTTTAAAAAGTTATCTATCAATGCGTCGACATCTTAAACATCGAAATATTCAAAGGTTTGAATCTCGAAATTTTATAAACATGAATAAGCGCTTATATCAATACTTAAAGTGACGAACTATTCATAGTTTGTTCAACAAATTCATAAAAAAAACATGTTATGATACAAATGTGTTATTACAAGCATGAAACGAGCTCACCAATTGGTAATCCATCCTCGACTGAACAGTTACAATCGCACGTATAAGCAGGAATATAAAATTACTCCGATGACACGCGAATGAAAAGCTAACTGAAAAAAAAAACACTTTGGGCGCGCGAAAAATTATTCGGACTGCTTGGGTCTTCGCAAAGCACTGGGCAAACGAACGAAGCCACCGAAAAACCTGCGAAAATTCATGACTATTGATAGAGGAGAGAAACTTTGATAATATGATTTCGTTTACGACAATTAATTTTGCAGTGGTTCCCGATTGATTATCCCGTCTAAAATAAAAAAAAAATTGGAGCTAGTGGTGTGGAGCGAATTGGCGGTTCGGTTGTAATTTTCTTTTTGAAGAACTCGTCTTGAAAGTATTTCCGGGTACACAAATCTCATCTCTTCGCATGCAAGTGAAACTTTAAGCTTGCTTGGCGCTTAAGCGAAGTCGTTAATCTAACCGATTCGGGTTCGAATCCAGTCGCCCATTACAAACTTCATTAAATTTCAATAAATAGTTTATATTTATTCTCTGATCTTTAAGATATTTTTGACATACAAAGCTTTGCAGAATACGGCATCTCGCTAAGTTTTCAAACAAACAAGCAATTGTAGTTATGTAGAATTGTCGGGCATATTTTGCATACTTGTAACTAAACAAGAGGTTATTAGATACTAATCATATGATACGCATATGAAATTACAAGTTCTATAACTATACTATAAAATGATGTTCAAATGATCAAACTGTAAGTCCTTCATTCTACACGGGGATTCTGAAATATTCAGGATTAGATGTTTTTTACTGCCACGTGTCATATGACTTATAAGCGGTTTCTTCACCACCGCTTAGACCTTAAACCTGGTTTAATCGTATGGGTAAACGTGGTTTACGGCTTAAGCGAAGGGGAACAAATCGGCCCTTAGAAATATTTATAGATTCTGGTCTCTTATTTTAAAAAAAAATGTCATGAAACAGATTTTTAATAGACCTTCATTACCTCCGAACAAATTTAAGTTAAGCACTTGTTTCTACCAGTGACTAATACTAACTAGTCACGCTTTTGTACATTGCATAACGCTGCTAGGCTTCCACAGCATCAACATGATGGCACTGGTGGCAGCAAACCGTTCGAGGACCGGAAGGTTGATATGAAGAGGTCATGCTACATATTTATAACAAAGATTCAAAATCATTAAGTACTTGCTGAACAGAGAAGGCTTTTGATGATCAAAAAACTTATGATGAAACCTTCGATGATGTCAGCCACAATTTCATGCATTTGGCGACTCATGTATGCACCTTTGCTCTCGAATTGGAATAAAGGAAGCGGAAAAATAAACGTACGCATTTTCCTTTGCTTCTTCGTCATCTGGAATCTTTCCAGCGGCAACAAACACAAGTTCGCAAAGCGGCAAGGAAGGTCCTTTGCATGGCCTTTCGTAGCCTTGTGATGACGTATGCGGCTACAAAAACAAAATCTTGTTGAAAATGTCCAAGTTCGATTCCTGTTCGTTTCAGGATATTTTCGTGATGGAAATTTCCTTAACTTCCCTGGGCATATAGTATTATCGTACCTGCCTAACGATAAACGAATGCGAAAATTTGCAACATTAGCAAAGAAAGTTCACAACCAATAACTGTGGAAGTGCTTATAAGAACACTAAGCTGAGAAGAAACCCTTGTTCCAGTGGAGACGTAATTCAAAGAAGAAGAAGAAGTTCCTTCGCACCAGTGAACCAGAAAGGAGTAAAAGTTAAATATGCTGTGCTCGGATGATGCATAAGGCACGTCGAAGATGAATGATGACGTCGAGGCTGCAAAACTAGGAAAATGGAAAAGATTTTTCTCTCGTTTCATACCCCGTTGCTATTTACCCATCCGGCCAGCAACATCCCAGGGTAGGTACAACAACGTTGATCGATTGCTGCAGGGGGTTTTGATGAGAAAGCTTGATTAGGATGTAGAAATGAATAGGCAAAACGAAGAACGGAAATCGTGAGCCACTCACTCATCGGGCTACGGCACACTAAGGGTTGGATATGGGGTATCCAAAGTTGGTGAACCATTGACTGAAATGCATCATATGATTAGTAGGGTAGTCAAAAAATGGAAATTAAATCTCCATCTCCCATACTAACTTTACAATCATCATTCCAAATTAAGTTCAAACCAAATTTTCAGTCATTTAGGTGAAAATTTCGCAGAACTCTTTTCTTTAAGGCTCATGAATCTATATTCAATGATCAGCAATCCACAAAATTTAAAACAGTTTTTTCACTTAAATTTAAGGAAATTTGCATAAAAATATATCATCGCATTACAGATAACAAGTGTAATGCAATGTTAGATAATCATGTGCATGCCTTAATAATGAGCAAAAAAACTGGTTTTGAATCTTTGTAGAATGATGATGGTTATTTTCATCTTGAATAAATTAAGGTAGAGCACCATTTTTGCGCCAGTAGTTTTTAGTTCATATTCGTATTTGTATTTGTATATTTCTTTATTAATTTGTCTATACGTCTTAATTGAACTGCCCTAACGAGGAACTGTTGCAGAAGTAGTCATTTCCATGCATAGATAAGCTTTCTATACCTTTTCAATTTGTGTTTTCACTGTTGAAGGCTCATGCAGAAATTGGCGGATGCTATGGGTTCAGACACATTTTTTGCAAACCATGCGTGTATAATGACATGAGTCAAGCTTCTGCCAATTTCAAAATAGAATATAATACATCTATAAATGGAGCTTTTGAAAAGTGTCATATTACTGTAAATCTACTAAACCTATTGAATTATTAACGACAAAATGATTACACATGTGATGAATTTTATACCAGCCTAAGGAAAATCTTTGTTCTCTTCCGATTGGATTTATACATTTATATATTTGGACACTTTCTTTGTAACTCATATGCAACGAATTAAGCTCCACAAATTCATTAAAAAATTAATTTAACATGATTGTTGATTTAACAACCAATTATGGTTCGTGCATAATTTTTAGATTCAGAAACCATGTGTTCATTTCTTCATTTTTGTATAAACTATATAGAAAATATGAATAATGCTTAAATAAAAATATTTAGAGCAATATGTCCTTCAGTAAAATTGTTTAACATGATAACAAAAAATATTTGTTTGAATCACCCTCCTATTTATCACTACCCAAGTAACCATTGAGCATTTAAAGCAGCATTCAGTCAGCATTATATGCGCCTACAAAGCAAAGTAATAAATGCTCGCAAAACGTATATCTGCCTTTAGTGCTTCTTCACAGCAGGTTTTGGCGAAATAACGGGCTGCTTTAATGCTACACCTTCAGGAACGTTGTAATTCCTGTCAAAAAGTGTAACGCCTCCTGAAAGAGCAAAACAAAATAAAAATATGTTATCCTTCTCTCGCCTGCGCCGGTCCTTGTCTTTTGTATTGAATACTTTTTGTTGATGTGTATTTTTTGCTAGCTGAATCTACAATTGAAACTTGAAACTATGACCCGGTGTTTCGCAGAATGTCATTGGTGATAATCTATCCACGCTACAGAATATGCTACAGAGGATGTTATGCTGCGCAATGCTTTTATAGCCTTCAAAATGTACGTTTTGTTCGCATTCATTTCTACTGTGTGCCAATTATGCGCTCGTTTAAAGTATTCGGAGCACAACCGGACAGATCATGATCTTGTGGAAGCCGCGCATTAATCTAATAAAAAGAAGGAATGTGAATAAAACAGGCAAACCATACCCCTCCCGCATTTCCATTTTGGTTATATTCCCTATTCGATAGACGCTATTCTTGACTTCAAAGATAGTGACGTTTTCTTAGACTTTGTGTAAGAGAAGGAGCAACATGTTTGTTGCCTTTTCCTTCCCGCAAATGTTGACAGTTTCTTACGAGATTTCTCGTTAGTGCGAGAGCGATTTGCGATCTCTTTTAGTCATGGAGGTGTCAAAATTAGTGTCTATATAAACGAGGAAAGGGTGCGACAGAGACAACACATATTATCGAACCAGTAACATATTACCTGTACTTCTTTAACATGGCATTCATGCAGCAACAAGAAAGCATTTAGTTTGCTTCAAGCCTAAAACAGTCTGGGCATCTGAAATGCTTATCAACAGCCTAGAGATTTCAAATAGCAATGCTTTTGCTGATTAGAGGCAGCAAAGCAACCAAACTGCTTTGATAGTGCAGCAAGCAGTTCAAATGCAGACAATAGTCTTCCGCACGGCTTATTCAAATGCTTGCTGGTTACCTGGGTAACTATTAATTGTTTGGTCATCGACGTATGCTGCACCATGCTGCTCCCACTATTACGTCGAAAGGTACTCTTTTATTTCATTTGAAATGAGTAGGAACCTATTATATAAGTTAATGCGTGAACATTTCCGTTTCTCTAAAACACATTCGCCTACACTACCAACTCAGAACACATTTGCATAATATCATGCATCAGTCTGAGCTGTCTCACATTTAACTCAAATACTATTCTTATCGCGAGCAAACTTTGCGAATGATGTTACTGTTTATTAAAAACTTCTCAACTAACGCTATCCTCGAAGAGTAAACACACACAGCATCCCGCATGACAACAGCGACTGGGAACGAAATGCTGCAAATGCATAACCAAGTATATCCCGGGAGGGATTTGTCTGCTAGTTTTGGAATTGTTTTTCTCCTCAGCCGAAGAATATGATACGTACACGTGAAGCCCCGACCTACTCTCACTAAGCAAGGTGTTGGAGAAGAATTTGCATCAAAAGAAGTGCGAACTTTGCCCGGAGCGATCCGGAGAAGAACTTTGCCAACTATTTGCTATCTACAATTGGTCTTTTGCACTCATTCTCGATTATTGTTTGCGATTGTTTGCCACATCCTGCTTCTTTTTAATATTGAATTTCAAGTGGAGGCCGAGCTTCTTTCTCATAATTTGAGGAGACCCACCACAAGCTCTCACTGAGATCTTAGTTTTGCCAAAGGCATTAATTTTTCACTTTAAAATCGCACCTAAGGTGCTTTCATTTTTTTCTGTAAATATATCAGTAAAATGTAACATATATGCATTTGGGATCGTAAACGTCAAAGTTTCAAATGATATTAACTGTCCATATTCGCTAAACAGCCCCTTGTTCTATGAGAATTCATGTATATATTATGCGTTATGCGAATATTAGCAGTCGAACATTCCCAGAAATCCAGTTTTAAAACGATTTTCATTTGTTTTAGAATAACAAGAATAATAATAAACCTATGGATACTCGTGTTTTTTCATAACTTCAATTAGTATTGCCAGTCGAAAGAGGGGTTATGGCACTTTCATAATTTGTAAAGGTTGTCTGCGCCATTTTGCACTGGACGCAGGTATGTGGGCTAAGGCTATCTCTTAAAAGAATCTATGAATATTTTTGTTATTTCAAAATATAGGAATTCTACCAAGGATTACTTTAGGTATTCAGCTAGAGACTTCTTTAGGAATTACAACAGAAATTTCTCCAAGAATTCGACCAAGAATCTCTACAAAGATTGCTACAGGAATTACATCACGAAATCTACACTGATTTTCAACAGGGATTCATCCACGAATTCCACCAGGATTTCCTACAGGTATCCCCGCATTGGTTGCAAAGGGATTTCTCACCTTGATTTCCTCCAGGATTTCTCCAGGAACTCTATCAGAGATTACTCAAGGAATTTCTGTACAGATTACTTTGGGATTTACTTCAGCAATTAGTCTTAAAATGATCGCTTGATTTCAATACTTGAGGAATTCCTCAAGGGAGTTTTGCAATTATTCCCCCTGGGATTTATTCGCTAGTATTTTGGGAAATTTTTCTTTGAGGACAGACCTGGTTAGAACACATGCTTCTCACATCAAGGACCTGGGATTGAATCCTATCCCCGAGATAGTCACCTATAACAAAAATGTTATAGTGACGATTTCCTTTGGAAGGAAAGTAAAACCGTTGATCCCGAGATAAACGAGCCCAGGGCTAAAAATCTCGGTAATAAAATTAATTTTTTTTCTCTAATGATGCCCTTTCTAAATTCCTACAAAAAATCAGAGGGGGTTGTGTACAAGACACGACCGCATGATTTTTTGCATTTGAATTTTAGTCGATTTTCATAGTTGCAGCCTTCCTTTAGTTCAAACTCTAACAAAATATCGTGACGGTCCCAACATTTTAGATTTTTAATTGACACCCAGTATATTGCCGTAAGATGTAGTTAACATCAAAAGAAGAATGAGCGAATAAGCTGTAAATGGTCTGCTTTTATAGTGCGCTTCCCAACCCAAAAGAATCGTGGAAGACAATATGAACGAGATTGATTGCGTAAGAAAGAGGTCGACATTTTCCCAATTTTCGACAGTCTATCGTTAAAAATCAAAAGTTTTCTCCATTTGAGTAAAATGTTGTATAAATTTCCGACCGATTGGTGGGGAAACATTGAAAATCTACCGATAAATGGCTGAGTTATTACCATTCAAAATCTTACATTATTTCGTGACGGTCGCAACATTTTAGATTTTCAATTGACACCCAGTATATTGCCGTTAGACGTAGTTAACGTCAAAAATCCTCCTGATATATCTTGAGGAGTTCTTTCAAGGATTAATAGGTACAGGAATTCCCCTGAAACATTAACGGATTTTTCCAAAGGATTCTGGATCTGTTTCAGAAAGTTTTCCACAAATTCCTCCGGGTATTATCCGTTTATTCCTTCTGGGATTCCTTCAGAATTTCGCCCAGTATTTCCTTCAAGAATGTCTCTAAAAAGCTAGTCTTGATACTAGATTTGATCAATATACTCTTTAATAAATTCCTCCACTTATTCCTGGTGGATGTTTAATACAGATTTTTCATGGAACCATTTAATTCAAGAATTTTTAAAAGAAATTTTACAAACAGTGTTGACTCATAGTTATACTCCTGATTTCCACCAGAGATATCTGGATTTATTCTTCCAAAGATTACTTCATGTCACCAGGGTTTTCTCCAAGTATCTTACCAGGAGTAACCCATGAATTCCACCAGTAATTCTTTCAAGGGTTTCACTAGAGATTCTTTTAGGAATTCCACCAGGAATTCTTCCAGAAATTAAACCAGGGATTCCTCCATAAATTCCGCCAGATATTCCATCAGCAGTTCTCCCATGAACGTAATCAAGGATTTCTTAAGGAATTTCTCTAGGGATCTGTTCAGGAACTCTACCAGGGATTAATCGAAAAATTGAACCAAGAATTACTGCAAAAATTCCTCCATTGAATTAGGAATATATTCAGGATATCCACGGGGAATTCTTTCAGGACATCCACCAGAGATTTCTTCGCGAACAACGACAGAAATTTTCATGGAATTCCACGTGGGAGATTCTTTCATAAATTCAAGAATAAATAGATTTTACTACACGAATTAAAAAAAAAAATGCCATACAAATTCCACAATGAATTCCTTCATGAGTTCCACAAGCAATTTCTTCATGAATTCTTTGATTTATTTCTCTAGGATTTGCACAAGGAATTACATTATGAATTCCACAAAAGATTACTCCAGGTACTCCACAAGGCACTTCTCCAGGAATGCCACCAAGGATTCCATCAGGAAGTCAGAAATGGATTTCCCCAGAAATTCCTCAGGGATTTCTACAGGAATCCTACCTCCGAGATTTCATTCAAGGATTCTTCTGGAAATTACTCCAAGGAATTTAAGGATTTTCCTAGGATAAGAGGGTTGCAGGAATTGCACAAGGAGTTTTTCCATGGATAATTTCACGAATTCCTCCAGTGATTATTTCAGGATTTTTTTTAAAGATTACTCTAGAAATTTAACCAGAGATTCCTCTAGGAATGCTACCAGTGATTCATCCTGGGTTCCTTTCATCAGGGATAAGTCTAGAAATTTCATCAGGAATTAGTCTAGAAATTCCATAAGGGATTCTTCCAGGAAAATCACAAGTGGTTCCAAAAGGAAATTATCAAGAAATCCACGACGAGATTTCTCCTCGAATTCAGCAAGAGGTTCTTTCAGCAGTTTCACCAGGAATAACTACATAATTTCTACCTGAGATTCATCGAAGAATTCTATCAGATAATCAAAAGAGGTTTCTTCAAACATTTCATTAGGAATTCGTTCAGTGGATTAAGTGGATTCGCATAAGAATTGCTAGAGGAATTCCACCTCAGATTTCTACAGAATTTTCACCGGAAACTCACCAAGGAATTCTATTACGCATTGCTTCAAGAACTCTTCTTGCTATTACTGTAGAAATTTAAATAGGGTGAATTCACCAAAGATTTATTTAAGAATTAAGCCGAGGATTCCACCACGGACTCTCCGATGAATTCCATCAGGATTTCCTTCAGGAATTTCACTGTTGGTTCCTTCAAGAATTTTAAAAAGATTTCCACCCGTATTACTCCAAGAATTTCATTAGAGATTCCAGCAGTAACTCCTGCAGCAATTACTCTCAAAATACATCACTGCTTCAATTCCTTTAAAGTAATTTATATAGAATAATCCAGAAATTCCTCAAGGGATGGTTAAAATTTTTCCTCCTGGAATTTCCTCTGTGATTTTCCAGAAATTTATTTTTCTTACAAAATTTATCTAAGGATGTCCTCTATAAATTCTTTAAAAAATCTTCTGATATTCCTTCAAGAGTTCAAGCAAGAATTAATTTGAATATTCCAGGAATTTTCCCAAGAATCCTTCAACAATTTCTGAAAGGTGTGTAAAATAGTAAATTTTACTAGAAATTTTGCAAAGGTTTCTCTCAGTAATTTGTATAAATATATTTTTTTTCAGAAAGTTTTACACAAATCCCTCAGGATACTATCTGTTTATTTCTTATGGGATTTTTTTCTGAAATTCTTCCTGAGTTTCCTCCAGAATTTCTTGTAAATTTTCAGGTGAGCAAATATCTCAGAATCCTGAAGACTCAGAAAAATGGTGCCTTTGGCAAAGTTGTTCAGTAAGTCAATGGGTATTATTGTCCCAGCTAGTTGATACAACTTTTTGTTACTGAAATAACGATACCCCTTGATCTACTAAAAAAACTTTGCCGAACACGCCATCTTTTTAAGTGGACAGGCTCCTAAGAAGTCTACAAAACAACTTTTAATTTTGAATTCTTACCCACTAGCGCCACCAATCAAATTCCGAATTGAATGAGATTCCATTGGATAGTGTTTTGACTCCAGAGCAACTGTACTGAGGACCTCAAGTTTTGAAATTATCTGGATTTAAGAATATACTGTTTTTTAATAGAACAGAATTGAAACTACTTTTTTTGTAAAAGATGACGCCACTACATTTTAAGTTCAATCAATTTTCATGTATGCAGACAAAATGCCAGTTTTCAATTTTGAAATAAAGGTTAAACAGCAAATTAGATCAGTAATCATTGAACTCACTTCAATTTTCAATTGTATTTCGATTTCCGGAAATGCAATTTCGAGCTTTTGGACAATGCTTTCTCTACCATTGACTGGGAACTTCTAAATGGCCCAACAGTAGAAGAACTGCTTTCGAATTTCAATCGAAGAGTATATGAAGTGAGTCAAGAACTTGTACCACGCAAACGACTTGCATCCACTTCTGTGTACAGCAAACCATGGTTTCCGGAGTTTAGAAATCTACGAAACATTCTACGTAAAACTCAAAATCGTTACTTTAAGTCTAAATCTGAGAGCGATTAAATCCAACTTCGAGAGCTCGAGAATACGTACAAAAACCGACTCAGTGTTACGTACGAAAATTATCTATCAGCAGTTCAGACGAACGTGAAACAGAATCCATCCCTTTTTTGGAACTATGTGAAACGTCAACGATCTAGCAATCGAATTCCCAGCAACGTTCGCAATGCTGGTTCTATGGCGGCTACCGATTCGGAGACTGCTGATCTTTTCGCAACATTCTTCGAAAATGTGTTCCCTAGAGCTTCACCTGTGCCACGGGCCGACAGGTTTAAAGATGTTATATCGTACAACATTTCAATTCCTGAGTGCCACTTTTCAAATGAGGATGTACCATGACCCCTCAGTTATGGATCAAATAGTGTGGAGTCCAACCTATAAAATTCAATAAAACAACATGGAAAACGTAAAATGGTAATTTAAAAGCACGAATCGAATCGTTTCAAATTGGAACTTCGGTTAGTAAACTATTTTGAGTATAATATTAACATAGGATTGCATAAAAATTAAAAATTGTATCGGTTTCTGAAAACCATATTATGGATCAACGTTCATATTATGGATCAAATTGTGACATATTACGGATCAGTGCGCAAAATCAAGAGATTTCCAACTCAATGCATATGTATTGCATGTTTTGACGAAAGTTAACAATGCGTTATACATTACTGCAAAAAAAAATAGCAGTGTTCCAGCTGGAAACAAAGGTAAAATGTCTTTTGTTTGTGATGCTGCACTGTAATAACTGAGACATGAACTGTTTTCGCTCCACACCGAGTTTTTCACCCATTTTTGTCAGCTAAAAAATGAAATTCACCAACCTTGATGTTTTATTAGTTTTATCCTTAGTGCTATTGTCTGAAAATGTCGAATCCAATGCCTAAAATGGCAGAAATCTAGATTCTTTGGAAGTGATCCATAACCGTGGTAAACAATCATTTCCTGATCCATATTATGGATCACTAGTTAGAAGTGCTAATATTCGATATTTAGAATCAACAATCGAGAAAAATGCTTTCCAAAGATGAATTCATACTCAATCGAAACGAATGAGTATGTTTTATGCTATATCATTTGAATTTTATCACCTGTGCACAGCTGTGGGAGCTTATGAATGCTGACGGCACTTCTTACAGAAAACGAACATATAATGATAGCTGTGTGGTACCGACTAAACATTTGTCAAATACACCGCTATTTAGCTGTTGAACGTTGTGCTTAACACTACAAATGGTAGAAGACAAATAGTATAACATGGGGAAAATATGTTTTACGTCAACTTTTATGTTTTGAGTGAGTTATCCGATGTTGAACGCCAAAGTGATCCGTCACTGTGGGTGATCCGTAACTGTGTGGGCATGGTATTGCCTGTTCTCGAAGAGCTGGACGACAAGAAAGGACCAGGCGTTGATGGTTTTGCTCCTATCTTGTTTAAAAAATGCGCATGTGCTTGCGAAACCAATTGCTGCAATCTTCAATCGCTCTATCCTGGAACGGAAATTTCCGTCGGCATGGAAGACTGCGATAATCGTGCCGATTCACAAGGCAGGTAGTCAACACCTTGTAGAAAATTATCGCGGGATATCCGTACTATGCTGCCTCAACAAGGTGTTTGAAAAACTCCTAAATAAAGTGCTTTATAATGCTGCATCATCGATAATCTGTGAATACCAACATGGATTTGTAAGAAACCGCTCAACTACATGCAGCTCTGGTCTGGACACCGTGTCATTTGTCGTACTCTTTACAACTGGAGCGTTTACAAAAGTGTTTTCTGCGATTTGCACTGAGAGGCCTTCCTTGGAGAGACTCGGAAAAATGCCAAGCTACCCTGATCGATGCCAACTAATTAACTTAGAGACTCTCTCGGAAAGAAGAGCAAAATCGCATCAAGTTTTCATATTTGACATCATAGGCTTTTTCATGTGACATGGAGGACCGGTGCTAACACGGGCCTGTCATTTTTAATAGAACTGTCACAGGATTGCTTGAAAAAATCGTAGCAAAAATAATCCAGACTTCTTCGAAATAAATAACTGACTCTTCCAGGTGTTACTGTAAGGATTCGTCGTAATATTCCAAGTTTTTTAGATTTATTTTAAAACTAGGAGCAACATCTCGCATTTCTTCAAAACTCCTTCAGTAATTTTTTTTTTTCAATAATTTCTCACTAAGAAATGTTTAAAAATTTTAATATTCCTATAAAGTTTGTAGTGGAATAAGTTCAATTATTCTTCCAAAAACTCTACCGTGAAAAAAATTAAAGATTTCCAGAGCAATTTGTTAAGAGCAGTGAATAAATTGTCACCCAACACCCAGCAACAAAGACATTGTCACTCCTATTCTTGTTGTAACAATTTTATTCCGCAACATTAGTTTATCATCACTTGAACAGAATATGACAAAGATCGATCCTCACGTGCGCCGAGATTTTCTGGGCTTTGCATTGCAAACAGCATGCATAAAACCAATTTGGTTTTGTGATTAAAATAACTGATTAATCGCGAGTTGAAAAGGTTGTAACAATGTCGTACCCTGTGTATGTCATGACAATTGCTTCTGATTGTATCCCAATCCGCAAAAATAAGGATAAACGGGTTGTGAGCGACTTGCTTTGTTGCCTGTTTTTGTCTCCTTTGATGGCAATTTGATTCATTGGTTCAGAGATTTCTTAGAGACTAATAACATTGTTTCCCTAAGACTCTTACTCTCATTTTTTTGGTTCAAAAACTTCTCTAGGAATATCTCAATGTTTTTTTAGGGATTGCTTTACAAACACCTCTACAAATCACTCCATATCAGATTTCCAGAAAAAAAACATACAAAACAAAAGGTTTGAAGGAACTTTGTTAATTTTTTTTTTTTGCTTTATTATAGAGACTTTCTGAAACTAGTGACAATGTACCTAACAGAAAATCTTAACTGGTCCTTGTAGAATCTACTAAAAAAATTCTCTTATCTTCATCTTTTATAATAGAAAATAATTGGTGTTAAAACAGATGGTATTTTAACTGAAAGTATTTATAACTAAAATCTTGGATAATATTTTGTATGAACTCCAAAGTTTTATGATACTGTGGTATTCTTATAAACTTTCAGCGAAATATCTCTGTATTAGTTATGACAGAATCAATGATTTTTGAAGGACATGCGAGGGGAAACTTTACTTTTGAATGATTAAGTAGCATGTTTTTGGTAAATCTGGGAATATTTTCCGGAATCATTTTGCTAATAAAAAGTAAACATAGATGGAATGGATGTCCTCCAAAAAGAATTCACTTCAAAAGTATGTACAAGACTCACAATATAGGTTGTTTGCAATAGTTCTGAAGCCACCCTTAAATATTCCCTGAGGAATTTTATAAAACTAGAATTGTATATAGAGCATCTTTTTTTTTTATTTTGAAATTATTTTCCAAATCTGTTGGAAATTAATCAAATAACTTATGAAATAATTGGTTTTCTTGGAAAATTATAGTTTATGCAATAAATTTATTCACCAGAAAGATTACATGGAGCTATCTAGATTTTAAGGAATTTCTTCCATTGACCTGTAGCACGAAAACGCAGTAGACAATGAACTTCCGAGTAAGAGCTAGCCCCTGCTCAAGAACGGCCCGTTCAGTTTGCAATTGTGATCAAGGTTCTCGTTTAGGTAATTAATGAATTGATCGCTGCAAATGTTCATTGTTAGGGAAATCATGCAGCCCTTTGTGTATGGAATACCATAAACATATATCTGACAAAGTTTACTATAGTAATCAGTCAAAATGAATCGGGTTCAATTTACGGCTCGCACCGGTTCATATTTTTGAACTGCACAATGTTCAAGCCAACTTTATCACTGCGTTCAAAAAATTGAACTGGATCGCGATCTGAACGCGATCAAATGCATCACTGCTGTAGGATCTTCTGGAGGAATCAATATAGAAGTTAAAAGTAGATTGCTTGATTTATGGAGGAATCTCTAGAATATTCTTGGAGCAATATCTAGAGCCCTCTGCACTGCCTCTGAAGAAATCTCTGAAGGACCATGAAGAATACATGGAGGAAATACTGTTTGAAATCCTCAGACAATCTCTGTAGTCATTAAATGAGGAATTTATGAAGACATTCTTATACAACTATTTGGAGGATCCCTTGCAGTAACTATTGGAGCATTTTTAGATAGATAGACCAATAATTGTCGAGAGAATCATGAGAGGAATGTCTCGAAAATAAAGCTTGAACCTCTGAAGAACTCCTAGAGCTTTATCGCAGCTGGTTCCAAGAAAACGAATGCTTTCTAAAGTCCCTAATGATCGTTTTACTTCTGAGTAAATAATCATGTGTTACAACTGTGTAATATTTTCGATTTGTTCTTATTTGGCAGGACTGAAACCGGTACTGGGAATACAAAAATAACTTTTTTTTTTTTAAAATCGTAAATGTTTGTTAAGCGATGGTAATATAATGATGTTTTGGAAATGTGCACACCATACCCTGCCATAGCCAGATATATTATAGAAAGGCCAAATTCAGTTGTCCATAATTTGATGTTTTTTGTAAATCAGGAAACAAATCACAACCGTTTGGAATGTTAAATATGGTGTAAATCAGTCTAATCTGTGAAAAGCTTAGGTGTCCAAAGGGAAAAAAAATTCTAGATCACGGTTTCATTCTGAGCTTTCAATTCTTTATTAAAAGCAAAAAGAATGTTAAATTGGGTCAAAATCTAATTTTTGAAAACATTTTAAAACCGTTACCCATTTTTTTACTCTTAATGTATAATAGTCACTTTAATGTAATATGTAGTGATGTAATTGGTGGTTTCTTCTTATTATAAACATCTCTAAGTTTCTTGATTTTAGCTTAGTTAATGGCGTTATGCTTAACGTAAAGTTGAGTTTTGGCTTCGATTCATCTTTTTATTTATGGCACCTCAAGCCTATCAAGACAAAAAAAAAGAGAAAAAAAAAAGACAATTGGGTCCTACAATGTTTAATGAAATCTTATTTTTATTTAATAACATGAAAGAGCATGTTACTTCAACTACTTTAGCAATTTTTCCCGCTCAAATAACGGCTATATTATTTTTAAACTTTAATTGGTCGGCGAGGACCAGAGTACAAAATTTGGGAAAATTGGATAATTCTCTCATTAGATGCGAAATTACCTTACCTCCGTTTCACTTTGACCAGATTTGATGAATGCTGTAAACTGCGAGATATATGTGGCAAATTTACTTTGGATGATCAATAAAAATCGATAAAGTGTGCAGTCAGAGTGGACCAAGTGCTTATTACCATAACAGCTAAAATGATTAACGCGCTGAGGAATGCTAGGAAATGAAAAGCATTTCAAGATTTGTCAGTATTTTCGACATCGAATGATTCTTTTACTTATCCATCAATAGAAATTTATGAATGTTACTTAATTCGATGCATTTGATTTTGATATTTGACTATTTACCATATTTGGATGGGTGGTCAGAAATTGCAACAATTTCTGTGCAGACAGAGCGGACCAAGTGTTGAAAAGCAATAAACTGATTGATTATTGCATTTTTTGAGTCAATTCCAGAGTCCGATAGAAGCTTATGGTAGTTCTGTGGTGTATGTATGGAGTGTGCTAGAACACGCTTATTGGACCAGTATATTTTGGTCGGTACTCAAGATTTTCACTTGGTCCACTCAGACTGAACACATATTTGAATATTTCTGGTCTTCAATGCCCTGACCCTGCAAAACCTTAATTTTCAAGCTATCGTAATGCCACTGATCTTGGTATTGACCAATGGAATAAAGAATAATTTACAATACTGGTGTCGAAGGGTCTTGATAATCTCCTTTTCTTAGAGATATGTACCAGTTTGACCATGCAAGCATTGAATGATTGTTATTTTCCTAGAAATTGTTCAGTCAGAGTGAACCAACTCACCAAACGGTGGTCTTTAGTTCAGTCAGAGTGGACCAAGTACACATATTCCATCAAAAAATCGTTCTATCAGAGGTTTGAATTACGATTTTTCAAGATTATCACTTCACATTATATTGTTTGAAAGTAATACAAAGAGGTGTAGCAATATTGAACTTAACTTCAAACGAGTTCAAAAAATGCAAAGCGTTCAACTTTAAACCCATTTTTCTCAAAATATGAAAAATGTGACTTGGTCCACTCTGACTTAACGCCGACCAATTTTAAAATTGGGTCCAAAAATAAACCTTGACACTTTTGATCATGTTTGACGTTCGCTTAGTCGACAAAAACACCACAGGGCTTTTAGTTTTAACACTGGGGTTGACATTTCGGAAGGGACACGGAAAACAAAATATACCCAAAACATAAGTTTAAGCCAAAGGGTGTGACAAAATCTAAAGAAACATGAAAAAATGTTTTTTTTTTTGGATTTAAACCAACGGAAAACATTAAAAAAAATGAGTAGACATGTGTTTTTAGCCTAAACTTAAGTGTTTGGCACTAAAATTGGGACAGTGCTTTAGGACCCTATTGTTCACTGGACGACAGGCGCCAATGATTATAACATAATTATGCGCACCGACCAAGTAATTCCTTTCGAATTCAGCAATCAGGCAGCACAAATAAGTCCAAAATTTATGCTGTCTGATAAACCAGATAATTTGTGATGATAATCAGGTTTCTTCCTAGCCTTTCTTGATTTGGCGCTTTTGCCCTCGATTTTACCACCGCCCATCCTTTCCTATCCCACACATTCCGATCCCAGAAAGCGTATGCTTCTCATTTGATTTGTATACCGCAAAAAGCGACAACCGGCGGCGAGGGTGTTCGTCGTTCGTATTCTTCTATTCTGTGTGGTTTCCCAATAATATCTATATTGTTCGGGCACCGGGGCGCTAGGGATGGTTCACCCTCCGGGGACGAACGAATTGATTGGAGACGGAAGCCAACTCATAATAATCAGCGAATTCAAAAGAAAAGATTTGTGATTTTCTTGCTTGACCCTCTTTTCTTCCTTTTTTCGCGGTGCTCCCCAGGCCGTTATTGTCAGAAAAAAATGTCCGCCAGTTCTGTGCTCATTAGTCGATTTCTATAGCTAAACTGCATGTTTAGGCTAAATAAAAAAAAATGATGTCCTGTTTTGAAGTTACACTCTTTTGATGCCATAATTCACAAACTTCAAGGAAGTGCCCTTTAATCAGTTTTTTATTTGGCGTTTGAGTAAGGTGGAACAAACATTTGTTTTCAAGATTCTTACTAAATTTAAAACAAATTTTATGAATGTTATGATGGTCGAATGTCATTCTAGTAAAAGATGTTCACTTCAAATATTGTAGAAATCTATTCAGATTTGCAAAAGTTATGACTAGCTGTTGGTTTAAGACGTGAAAATTATAATTTTCCGTCAAAATTTAATTGAATGAAACGAAATAAACGTTCAATCTTAGTGGAACAATCAATATTTATAGAATCCTCCAGATCAGCTGCATTTTCACAAGAAAACAACCAGATAAATGCTTGGGAAAAACAGACACCCTCAGTCTATAAGTGGTCTCCAAACCGTCTATTTTTAGGCAACATTACCGCCTACCACGTCCGATTGCAGACCAATGAAGAGAAGGGGAAGGAATTAATGATTCATTAAAATTGGCCCACAGTAAACCGGATATACATCTACGCGGACCTTCTGCTTATGAAGCAGAAGCGGTAGCCATTAGACCATCAACTCGGTCCGTTTATGTCATGTTTTTTTCTAATTGGAACGGTACAAAAATAAAAACGGTAAAAAAAGACAACTACAAATCACTGAATTCTTCATAATTTGTAGATTAAGGTCATCAAATGGGTGTAAGTACAAATGTACTCAACGATTTTTTTTAAATTTCACCCAGACATTATGTTTAGCTAAACCGACTGATGAACACAGATTTTCTGGAAAATTTATTTTCTTATAATAACGGTCTGGGAAGCACCATATTTTTACTATTCTCGGTAGCTCATCTCATGCGGTGCGGGCGAACCTTCGTCTAGTCGTGGGCCCAAGCGGACTTCGACCGAGAGGCCTTACCAGGGCCAAGGACTGTGTGTCAGATTCTGGGTCATGAAGAGAGAAGGACGCCAAAGTTTGCTTCTTGTATTATAATGCGAAATAGTTGCTGGGCAGAATGTAGATGAGCTTCGCCGAGGGAAGAAAGATGAATAGCATCAGAATGAGGCCGAGTTGAGCTGTAGGTATGGGAAGGGATCTCGCTCCTACCTATCCTATGGCCGCGTGGATCAAATCGTGACGGGAGTAAATGTGACACAAGCCGCCTCGAGCAACGGATGTGCCTTTGGGAAAGCAGTGGAAGGGAATACCGCAAATATGTCCGAAATTATGACCTGTTTGAAATGCGATTATATATTCATGATTTGGTCATTGTGAGTCGTGTTCGATGCAGGATGAATGAAGTGTTGGTGTCCTTGGATTGATGACGCTTTTGTTTTAATTCATTCTATCTATTCAAATTATCATTGATTCGTTGATTTGATTGGAAATGTAGGGAACGTAAAAAGTTCGTAGTATCTCAGCTTCTTGATGTTTCATTATGGAAAGGCTGCAGTTTTATGTACAAGTAATGAAACACATACAACTGAAGAGAAATAGATTTCGCCACCGCTAAAATTAAATGAATTATTATTTTTTGTTTCAGCATTTCCTTTCGTATAGATTAAAGATCACCATACCGCCCATAAAAGCATAACTGTCCCATATGGATTTTCGAACCAACACCTTTTTTCATCGCAAAATCCATGTTTTAAAATATACTTTACGCCGCATATGAAAATTTACACATTTTGTTTGAAAATGTTGTGGAAAAATATGATGTTGGTGCAGTCCCATATTGAAAAATAAAGGCATAACAGTCTCCATATGAACTACAAATCTAAATAGCAACTGAAAAACGTGAATTGTGGCCAAGTTTATATTGTTTGCTGTTTAATAGAAGCATAATGAGTTATCTGAGCGGTGATGCCAAATAAATATGACATGCAGAAATGTACTAGAAAATTATGAAAATTTGTATGAGAAGACAAAATTCAAACTTTGAGTGCTATTTTCTCAATGCCTACTAATTCCATATGGGACAGTTATGCTTTTATGGGCAGCATAGCAGTGTGGTACAAATCAGCGCGACTGAAATAAAAAGTGTCACTCGTTTCATAAACTTTGTTCCACGTATCGGACAATGCTATCGGCAGCGTCTACTATGGCTACTTTGATTATTCTACAGTAGTCTTCAAGAGGAGCCCCATCAAGCTCGCTTTCTTGGGAAAACGCTGCCTCAAGATACTGCGCGTACGCATTGACGATATATCCCAAGAAAGCGAGCTTGATGGGGCTCCTCTTGAAGACTACTGTAGAATAATCAAAGTAGCCATAGCAGACGCTGCCGATAGCATTGTCCGATACGTGGAACAAAGTTTATGAAACGAGTGACAGGAGGTTTTGGAGAAGAAGAATGCAGCGCGAATTGCAATGGTGCAGCATGACAAGCGGTAAAACGTGGATCGATACCGACTGAAGCGAAAACAACAAATCCGCCTATTCCGGGACAAAAAGCGCCACCTGGAAAAGATGGAATGCCAACACATGGAGTTGTTGTACTGCATTTCTCAAGAAACGCGGCAGTTCTATTAGAATCTCAAAGGCCTTGAGCTGACATGTGTATGGATAAGCATGGGAGCGTATTGATGTATGATATGATCGAAAGGTGGAAGCAGCACTACAATGAACTCACGAATGGCGCAGAGAACACTAGCACAAAGGGTCAGGAAAGCCAGAATAATGGCTACGTCAGCACAACAAGGCAAGAATTGTATCAAAATTGAACTCATCAAGATGGGCCCGAAGAGGTTGAACGATTGTCTGCATCGACTGATAGTCAGAATCTTGGAAATGCAAACTATAATGTGAAAATTGTGCTAGCCCAGATTATCTATAGCAAACGAGTTCTTGAGAAGGTATCAAGCAGGGTTCATAGACAACCACTTGACAACAGATCAGATCTTTTCCGTTCGGTAAATCCTCCAGAAATGCCGTGTACACCTTGCCCATTCACATCATTTGCTCATCAGGAATATGACAGTATTGACAGTGTAGAGGAAGATCATGGCTGGGCATGGCGTACTATTGATACCTCGCACACCTCAAGGAATAAAATACACCCTTCTGTACGGTCCTTAGCGTCTTGCCCAGCAACTCCTATCCCTATCTCCCTGTCGGGGTACGAGCAAGCTTAGGGGACATGGGTAACCAACCCTGGTGGAAACTTTGGTTGTATGCTGACAAGGAAGGGGGGTTTGCTTCTGCAAACCTGGCGCGTCTGTACTCCGTGTTAGGAGCGGCTCACAACAGCGTCTGTTCCCCATGTCAGGGGCGGCTGACCATCATCCGAGTGCCAGAGAAGGACTCAAAGCTAAACTGCGCACTATGGTCCTCCGGAAATCTAGGGGGATGGCGTCAGGTCCTGCAAGCCAACCGTAAAAATACACCAACACAAGAACGTCAATGAGAGAATACGGACCAGAAAAATCGGCAAAGACCACAACGAAAATGGACTAGCGATTGGAAACTCGATACGTGGAACCGCAAATCTCCCAACTTCATCGGAAGCAAACGCATACTCTCCGATGCACTGAAGATCCGCGGTTTCGGCATCGTTGCGCTGCAGGAGGTGTGATGGACAGGTTCGATGGTGCGAACGTTAAGAGGTAATCATACCATCTACCAGAGCTGCGGCAAAACACACGAGCTGGGAACAGCTTTTATAGTGATGTGTGATATGCAGAGGTGCGTGATCGGGTAGTGGTCGATCAATGAGAGAACGTGCATGTTGAGGCTCAAAGGCCGGTTCTTCATCTTCAGCATAATAAACGTGCACAGCCCTCACTCCGGAAGCACTGATGATGATGTAGACGCTTTTAACGCGCACCTTGAACGTAAGTACGACAGCTGCTCAAGCCATGACGTCAAGATCATCATAGGTGATTTGAACGCTCAGGTTGGCCAGGAGGAGGAGTTCAGACCGACGATTAGAAAGTTCAGCGCCCACCGGCTGACGAACGAGAACGGCCTACGTCTGATTGATTTTGCCGCCTCCAAGAATATGGCCATTCGTAGCACCTATTTCCAGCACAGCCTCCCGTGCTGGAGATCACCACAGTATACGGAATCATAAATCGACCACGTTTTGATCGATGGACGGCACTTCTTCAATAAAATCGACGTCAACATTGACTATGATCACTGTCTAGTGATGGTGAAACTGCGCCCAAAACTATCAGTCATCAACAATGTACGGTATCGACGCCCGCCTCGGTATAACCTAGCGCGACTGGCCCAACCGAACGTCGCCGCCGCATACGCGCAACATCTCGAGGTAGCGTTGCCGGAAGAGGGCGAGCTTGGAGAGGACCGCTGGAGCAACATAAAAGCAGTCATCAAAAAAGGAGCCGAGAGCATTGTCGGGTACGTGAAAAGGAGGCCATGTGAGGACAACGATTGGTTCGACCAAGAATGCAGGCAGGTTTTGGAGGAGAAGGATGCAGCGTGGGCTGCAATGCTGCAGCAAGGAACGCGACAGAACGTGGAGCAAAATAAATTGAAACGAAAGCAGCAAACCCGCCTATTCCGGGACAAAAAGCACCGCCTGGAAGAAGTGGAATGTGAAGAAATGGAACAGCTGCATCGTTTACACGAAACGCGAAAGTTCTACGAGAAGCTTAACGCACCCCGAAAGGCTTCGTGCCGTGAGTCGAAATGTGTAGGGATAAGGACGGAAGCATCTTGACGGACGGACGTGAGGTGGTTGAAAGGTGGAAGCAGCACTTCGATGAACATCTGAACGGCACAGAGAACACAGGCGCAGAGGGTCACGACAGCGGAGGAAGCGACTACGTCAGCACGGTAGATGAAGGAAACCAACCTGCCCCACATTGAGGGAGGTTAAGGATACCATCAACCAGCTCAAGAATAACAAGGCCGCTGGTAAGAATGGTATTAGAGCTGAACTCATCAAAATGGGCCCGGAGTGGTTGGCCGCCTGTCTGCACCGGCTGATTGTCAGAATCTGGGAAACGGAACAGCTGCCGGAGGATTGGAAGCAAGGGGTCATATGCCACATCTCCAAGAAGGGCGACAAACAGTAATGTGAAAACTATCATGCGATCACTATCCTGAATGCGGCCTACAAAGTATTATCCGATCATCTTCCGTCGTCTGTCACCTGTAAAAAAAGAGGTCATGGAAAGTTATCAAGCCGGCTTCATTGACGGCCGATCGATAACCGACCAGATCTTTACTGTACGGCAAATCCTCCAAAAATGTCGTGAATACCAAGTCCCTACGCATCACCTTTTCATCGATTTCAGACAGCATACGTTAGTAAGTATCGACCGCGTAGAGCTATGGAAAATCCTGGATGAGAACAGCTTTCCCTGGCAGCCTATGAGACTGATAAGAGCAACGATGTTGTGTGCAAAATTGTGTGAAGGTTTCAGGCGAACATTCCAGTTTGTTTGGATCCCGCCGGGGACTACGGCAAGTTGATGGACTTCAATACTGCGCTCGAAGGTGTTATGCGATGAGCCGGGCTCAATAGCTGGGGTACGATTTTTACAAGATCGAGTCAATTTGTTTGCTTCGCGGATGATATCGACATTGTCAGCCGAACATTTGAAAAGATGTCAGACCTGAACACCCGCCTGAAACACGAGAGAGCGAAAGTTGGACTGGTGGTGAATGCGACCAAGACAAAGTACATGCCAGCTGGTGGGGCCGAGCGCAACAGGGTTCGCGTAGGTAGCAGTGTTATGGTAGACGGGGATGCGTTCGAGATGGTCGACCTGCACCAAATGTACCATGTACAAAACGCTCATAAGGCCGGTAGTCCTCTACGGGCATGAAACGTGGACGATGCTCGAGGAGGACCTGCAAGCACTTGGAGTCTTCAAACGTAGGGTGCTTAGGACGATCTTTGGCGGTGTGCAGGAAAACGGTGTATGGCGACGAAGGATGAACCACGAGCTCGCCCTACTCTATTGTGAACCCAGTTTCCAGAAGGTGGCTAAAGCTGTAAGAATACGATGGCCAGGGCATGTTGCAAAAATGACAGGCAGCAACCTTGTTTGTTTCGGATCAGGTCGGTACAATACAGCGTCGAGCTAGGTGGGCGGATCAAGTGCGCTTCGATTTGGTGAGCGTGGTGCAGAACCGAGAATGGAGAGATGCGGCCACGAACCGAGTGTTAAATAAATTAAATGATTCAATAAGTTATTTAAAAATACATAGAAGTGAAAATTCAAAGTGAACTCAATTAAATTACAAGCTATTAGCAGTAGAAATTTTGGTTTATTCTCATGCCCCATATGCGCATGAAAATACATTAAAATTGTTAGCTGTGTAGTGTTTATTCGGATGGATTAGCGTGTGAACATGGTTGCTATGACAGTGGCCTGGTATGGACCTATGCACGAGTTCACTATTTGACGTTTGAGCGGTGCCGAATTCACTCGTTGCCATGGTCACGTATATAACACGGCACCGATCAAACGTCAAATTAGTGAACTCGTGCATCGGTCCATTGTCGACAATTTATCCCTATATTTGTTCTTCAAACTCACTGATTAGCCGAATCAGCACTATCATTGTTGGGAAAATTTGTGCTCTCAGCTTTTGAATCTTTCAACAATTTCAGTCAAATGATCTGTGTATTGATGTGATTGAAATTTTAAAGTTGACTGGGGGAGATGCATTCACCGCCAGTTCAACTTTCACTGCCTCGCGTTTCAGGCGACTGTACGAATCGGCCACCGTTTCAAATGTTTGGCCGACAATGTTCATATATTATGTTAAAAGAACCGGAGCCGTTCATAAGATCTGGATCACTCAAAAGTACGAGTGATCCGTGGCTCTTTTTTGACGAGTTTCGGTTCATCTGATCATCACGGATGAGACAAAATATGACCCGGAAAAAGAATGAACCGATTATTTTACCTTATTCTCCTTCGTTCGTTTCTCGGCTTTATTATTGCGCATTTCTTTCACCACTGAACTAGGGCGCTGAAAGTGAGCGATAGCATCAAACAGAGTCGGCGACTTCAGTGGGCTTTTTCTTCACAATCCAAAGAATAAGTACTCTTGAGACAACAACATGATTCAATGCAATCACGGACTTTTATTCGCATATTTGCACTTATTTAACCATACTTCGCAGTTCAATAGTGGAACAAATACACAATATAACGCTTGACACGTGCCTTGTTTTGCGCGCCACGGCACATATGACATATGAATGGCACGACGCTCATCGTAATATCTACAAGTATTTTAGTCAAATTTATTTATTTCATAAGATATTTCTATTAAATTCATGTCATGAAAAAAAAATCCAATTTCAATATTAAAAAAAACAGGGAAGTCACTTGAAGTATCGATTTGGCGAGTGTGGAGTAGGATCGAGTATGGAGAGATGCGGCACCGAACCGAGTATTGTTGCGTGAAATTGTTGATTCAGTGTTATCTGTTTAGATGGTAACTACATAAATGAAATGAGGATGATTTTAACCGTCTAAATATTTTCACAAAAGCCGCCAACGTAAAGCTAATCAGAATTTTGAACAATAAATGTTTTAAGCACCACAGAAAAGAATCTGAAGCAATTTGATTTCTATCTACATCCTTGATTTGTGACTTAAACCTAACCATATTCTATTCTATTCTATTCTAAGTGCTTGCACAGCCAATAATGAAAAGCATCCTGCAAATACCAGAACATCTTCTGGTACTTTCTTGTCAGTATTAATATTTGTATCATATCTGAAATATGAACAGATGTTTAAATGGCCAGGCCCACTGTGCAGACTTGGGTTTTAAGATAATTCAAAAATTTACGGCAATCAGATTATTCACGTATAAATAACATGAATGACGAAAATTTTCAAATTTTTGAGGAAGAAACGGGGACAACCGTACCAACCGTTCCAATTCAGGGATAAAGATAAATTCGTTGGGAGTGGCTTTGCTAATAATGTTGGTGCGCACTCCGTTTGTGGTCCTTTTCCGTTTCCTGGGATGGGACACGGGTATTTCTTCCTCATGTCCTAGCTATAAAGCCTAGGCTTAAGCGCCATTACTCGCTCTCTGAAACGAGAAGAAACTTATTCTGACCTCTGTCCCGCAATAAACAGAGATTATAAAAAAATGCATTATATGTGATAGTATTTCATGACTTTAAACAAGATTATTCAACGTAGTGGAACTGTTTATATGATTCAACTGCAATTAATTGTGTAAAATTTAAAAAATGTAGAACTAACAGTAGTTCGTGAAACTATTTTATATGAGAGGTAGATGACAAGTTTTTTTTTCTATGGCGGGTTTGTACCTTGGTGTTACGAAAAACTAAGGATTCTCATGGACTTGTTTGTGTATGACAACAGAGATAACTACAGATGAGTAGGAACGAACTCACCAGAACAACTCCAAGCTGTAAAATTCTGTGGTTTCTTAACTTTCCTCGCTGACAACATAGACCGAGATTTGTACAACTTTCACGAATTTCACAAACCCCATATAGGTATGTTATCACTTTTCAATGCGTAACGGTTTAGCCACCATCACCGTCAGCCAGGAGTTCTAATTCTAATCCTTATAAGAACAAGCGAAACTAAACACTGTCGAGAAAACTTTTCACGATGAAAAAGATAATGTAATTTGCTGGTTTTTTTGCACCCTTTGTTTTTATTGTACAAATAATCAGTCATTATATGACCACGTGTCACACGCAGATTCTGTCAAAATGCTGCTTCCTCAAAACCCCGACAAAATGGAGAAAATCAATTTTCTCACAACGTTTTGGTACTACGAAACTTTTTATTCTTATCATTTGAATGTTTATAGGCTTCTTCTTTAGGAGCATAACACAAAGGTTCACTGCAGCACACGGTATCACCAGACAAACTATCAATTTTAGTTTAAAACACTTCATGGATGGCATAGCACCATCATCCATTTCAACACTTCTTCGGCCGAATCCAAAATAAAGCGGAACCGAGATTAGTCATGACAGCAAAATTGAAAATGCATCCACTCGCGCGCACGGCTTGCTACGATCTGACTTAAACCTAACCATATGAACATTAACTAAGACAGCTTATCAGACTTAATATACACACGTGTCAATATAATTGTTACTAGTCCCTCATAGTGGATGGATCCATTTTCAGATTTTTCACTGACAAATAATGCCTTCTCCAATCCTCTAAAAAAATTGCTGAAAATTTCTACTGTGTTGCTTATCAGGATCATAAGCTAGACAAACCAAAGAAATCATTCACGTCACCAATCACAATTTTAATTAGCAGTTGTCGAAAACAACAACCTTTTAGATCGTCTGGACCTCGAGTTACAGAAAGTTGAAGAAAATTTGTTACAATCGCCTCTAAGCTAATAAATTTCCAAACATATGGATCACCGTCAGATACTCCTTGATCTGCTAAATAACTTTGCTGAAGACTCCAACCTTATAGCTTATCAGGATCTCAAAAGGTTTAAATAAAATTCTTTACTAACGGACGAATTTCCAAACAGATTTGTCAAACATTACACTTTTTAAATTTATGGAGGGGTTATTAGAGTTTAGCCCTCATTTTGCTGAACAACTTTGCCGAAAACACCAAACTTCTAGCACATCCGGATCTGAAGTTACGAAGGATTGAAGAATATTTGTTACTAGCGCTACCTAGCGGAGGAATTCCCAAACAGATTGCCCACTGCTAGATAGCCTCGTTGTTTGCCGAATTTTTTGTCGAGGACATTGATGAAGAATCTTACTTTTTAGCTTATCCGGATCTGGAGATGGAGAAAATTATAGAAAAATGTTATAAGTACCGGTTGAACGTTGAATGGTTGAATTCCCAAACAGATTTTTTACTGCCTGATAGCCCTTGTTCTGCTGAACAACTTTGCCGAAAATACCATTCATCTAGCTCATAAGGATCCTGAGATATCCGTTACGGGGATGATGTGACCAATTTTGATACCGCAAGACAGTCCGGAAGAACTACGGAACCACCTGGACCATATTTCCAATACCTCTGCAAGTAACTTCTTGTCGAAAAAACTACATGTCATAGCATTCAATTTTGATTTACAGCCTAAAAAGCTCAAGAAATACGTTTTTTGTGTAATTTTCTGGGTAAAATAAACTTTGAGTGTTATCGGAAATTATTTATTTTTTACTAAAACAAACGTCAAGTGAACACTTTCCCAATCAATTTGATGTCGAAAAACTATATGTCATCGCTTTGAATTTTGAGTTACAGGCAAACGGGTCAAAAAATAGGGTTTATCGTAATGTTTTGGGTTTAAGAAATTTTGTGTGTAATCAAAAACTGCTCAATTATACACACAATCAAGCAAATTAATGTCGAAAAAACTACATGTCATCGCTTTGAATTTCGCTTTAATGTTAAATTTGTGAAAAATGCGTTTTTAAAAAAACTAGGAAGTGCCTTTTGCTTAATAACTTTGGGTAGACGCATCTATTTCCAAAACTCAAAGATGATCATCAATCTTGAATAGTGTCCGTTTCCGTTGCTGAAAATTGTTTGAAAATCGCTTCGGAAACTAAAAAGATATGCATGGTCAAAGTTACACTTCCGTCTCTCTGACGGGGGTTGGGAGTACAGGTGTTAATATACATGCGCATTGCCCTAAAACAATCATTTTGCTTCATCAACCATCAACTTCTGACAGTTATGATTTCATCGAATAGTACCACGAAAATTCCTCCACACTTGTAATAAAATATATCAAATAAAATATAGCTGGAAGGATTTATATTAAAAAATTAAAATAAAATGCATTATTTGAGAAAATTTTCAGAAAGAAAGGATCAAAATCATTCTCATAGCATTGTTATCGTAAACATTTTGTTTTCAGTTTGTATTAAACGTTCCTTTGAAGTAATAACATTATAATAACATTTTATGACAATCCTTCTCAGCATTCTAAAAATTCCATTAGAATTTTGAGAGATTTGTATTCAAGATTCTGCCAGAATCTCGAAGATTATTGGAAAACTATGCCTCGGACTAGGGAAAGTGTACCAGTTAAGGCTATACTGCCGTTATACGCATAATTATCCCATGTTTCAAAATACGAATCCGAGAAAAACGCGATTAAAGATTTTAGCACATTTAAGCTTCTCATTGGTAGAGGTGAGTATAAATTAGAAAAAATTCTTCACAATAATATGAGTAAATGGGTGTTCTTTTGAGTCATGAGTTAGTTTTAGCGAAAAAATATGAATTTTGCTATTAAATTAAGAGTGGGACGGTTATGCCTAGAAATACCGAGTTTTTGGGGGAATTTCTACGCATGAGAGTCCCACTATCTGTAGAATACCGATTTTGACCAAGCACACTGTTCTGGATGGTAGCTTTGACACGAAATTTTATACCGAAAGTGGGAGATCTGTATTGTAAAGCCTATGTTGAGAGACCCTACGGAGGCTCATGTGGCATTTAACAAAGTGGAGCCGTATGAGGGTACTTATATGATTGTGGTTAGAAAGGCACTTGAATGCTAAATTGTGGGAAAAATCGTATGGAAGAAGAGTAAAAGTTGCAAATATGGATCGAATGAATTCACTAATTTGAAGTTTAAGCGGTGCCAAATTAACTGTAGAGGAAAGGGTCTGATGTTAAGGGTAATGTCTGTGCATTCTGTACATCACTTATAGCGCATGGTCTGGTTGTAAAGTGTCGTCGGTGGTGCGACAACCCCACATTATCTACTAAAACTACTAAAACTGTTTTAAGGTGATTATAAAACGAAGCCAAACTTTGAATTTTCAAGTGCACAAGACGAGAGAATCTGACAACAGTTCGCGTTGAAAACCAATCAAATTGCTTGTTTGCGGGTGGTGACCAATGGGATAGATTTTCTACGCTGAGCACTGTTTGGTTCTCAAGTCTTGTGCTCTTGAAAATTTGAGCTGTGGCTTCGTTCTATAATCACCTTAAATTTGCCGTCGAATGCTTTCAGATACATCCAAATTCATCATTTTTTTTTTTCAAAAAGTTATGAGCTCTTGAATCTAGGCAAAATGTCGCCTATCTCAATCAATTTGGCTATCCCCTGTATAGTACCATAGTGTTCTTTATAGTGTTAACATTACCTGTTCTACATGTGATGTAAAGCCAAAGTAAAATGATGATATAAAAACAATTTTACACAGCCTTATAAAACCTATAAATTTACCACTCTATTTGAAATTGGTGCAGAGAAATACATAGTGGGACAGATATGCGTAGAAATTCAGTAGCGGGACAGTTATGCGTAGAAATTCAATAGTGGGACAAACTGATTTGGTATGCTTTTTATAGAGTCTTCGAACAAAGTATAATTTTTTAAGTTGTTTTCTAATAATATAGGTTAAACTATACTATTTGGTAACAAAAAGTAAAAAACGACAAAAAGTGACATGGGACAATTTTGCATATAACGGCAGTATAGTGGTTCCCTATTTGGCCTTATGTGTTATCTCTTAAACTTTCACATTTTGAATATATTTGAATGAATTAACATCAAGATTCATTTGATAAGCACACAGAATAATTAAAAATTTCAAAATAACCAAATTATCACGTATGGCGAAATAGGGAACCATTATGTCCATAACTGGTACACCTACCCTATATGAAATAGCCAACTAGGATTTGCAAAGAATCCTGCTGAGAATTCCATATAAAAATCCACCGAATACATACTTCCAGAAAGACACCTACGATCATGTGAAAACTGTCCGAGATTTCCTGTGTCTGTAATTCGAAGAGTCCTCTGTCCAGAATTTTGTGTGAATCATATTCAGGATAGTAAAACACATGGGAACTTCACAACTTATTCGTTAATCATTGCTATGCACAATTACGTTAGAAAGTATGCTAGCCAATTTTATCGATAATTCCATGACTTTCTCTCGAGAATCAACTTATGTATTAACCCATCCATTTTTTGGCTTGCTATCAGCAAAAATGGAGCAAATAAAATACTTACAGTCAACAATAACAATTTAGCATCCAGCAATTGCAATTTCACCGTAGACTTTTATTCCAGTGCTTTCCAAATCGACAAACTTAATTCGAGCATTGTATAATCGAACTCCATTTATATTATTATTTCATGAAATTGCATGCTTATTTTTATGAACATAGGCTGATTAGATTTTAAATTCTGTTTTGTTGATACATGCTCTATGCTTTCTGTTGCCAAACTTGTTATGTTGAGTTTTTTTTTTTCAACATACAGTATTGGACAAAACATTTGCAACCTTTTCGATTTTTCATACAAAATGTCCAACTTTGGTGAGCTAGATCTCAGTTATTTATGGACCGATTCGAATGAAACTTTCACAGAACATCAGATATAACTTGATATAATTTTAACATATATTTTCGAAAAAAAAATTTCAATCACAAGTTTATAAGTAATAACGGTTTGACTATAGTGTAATTTTCGACGAAAAATTCAAAACTTTTTATCTCAAAATCTGACAGCCCTACACAAAAACTGTTTCCAGCAAACTTATACATCTCGCCAAAATCTACAACTTTGCTGAAGATACCATTAAGCTATTCCTTCAATATGTTTAGTTATGTCAATTATAAAAAATCGTCAAAAAATCACTTTAGTCAAACCGTTACTGCTTTTCAACTTGTGATTGGAAAAATCACTCAAAAATATATGTTAAAATTCAAGTTATGTCTGATATTCTGTTAAAATTTCATTAAAATCGGTCCATTAATAACTGAGATATAGTTTATCAAAGTTGGTCATTTTGTATGGAACATTTCTCGATGGCATATTTACAATGTATTAATGGAGGTTCTATTCCTTATATTCATGAGTTAATGAGAATTAAGGTCTTTGTGAAAATTGAGTTTGGTTTATGCACAAATTTATTTACTTTTCGAAACAATAATTTCAATAATTATGGATGACACTACCGAAAATTCTTATCTCACATAAGTGCTGAAAATTGTATAAGGAACGAAATAGTTGTAATCACTCAAAATAATATCGTTGAAAACGATTTCGTTGTTAAAAAAATTATGAGTATGATCAATTCAGTAAAATGAAGGAATTACCGTAATCCGGGGTATCATTGATTAGCGGGGTAACATTGATCGGAATGACTCATCTCGTAAAAAGTTCGTATCGTCGTTTATTGATGGAACATTTCCAAATCATGAATGGTGCTTCTCTTTCTTATATTCATAAGCTAATGAAAGTGAAATTTGTTGCGTGAATTGCGTTAACCTTATGCGAAAATTTGTCAACTTTTCGAAACAATTATTTCAATGAGTAATGATGACCCTACCGAACATTCATGTCTCACATAAGTTCTGCAAACGGTATGAGCAAGGAAAATGCTGTTCTTACTAAAACTAGCATCGCCGAAAACGGTTCTGTTGTCAAAACTTTCATAAGTATGCTCAATTATGAAACATTAACGAATTACTGCTAAGAATATAGAATTCCCGTAGGAAATTGCCTACCTTTAGGCGTATTCCGTGGTTCGAGGTGTTTTAATTTTGAAATGACTCAGAAAGTAAATGACTTGTAAGCGTTTGGTCTCCACATTCGACTTCGGGGCCATGATTTAAGTAAGTAATGACATTTTCAATATTACCGAGCATTGCTTACATAGGTGATCAATGTAACCCCATATCAGCTATATCAAAAAATAATTGAATAATATTTTTTTAAACATGCTTAAATCATTCAGAAAACAACCAGTCTTGCTTTGAACAACTGCGGTGTTTTTAACCTTCCAGTCGTCGCGTGGTTTGCCACCGTCAGAACCACCACGCTGCTGTTGTGAATGAAAAGCGAGGTTTTTCAACAGTGTTGTACAAAATACAACAGCGCGACGACTGAAGTGTTAATAATAACATGTGTTTTCAAAATTTGAAAATATAAATGAACCTTTCTCTTTCATGATTTAAAATTTAAAGTTGAAATATTGTTGTTCCTGGATTTATCATTATGTCTTGTATCTGCAGCAACGTAATTTTCATTTTAGATGGAAACCAAAATAGAGCTGGGAGTTATCGCGGTGGGTAATATCCGGCTACCAATTCTTGAAAATAGCAAAATTTTATAGCAAACGTCCTTCCGAACCCCTGGAAAATGACACATCCAACGCATGTCAGTTTCTGCCCTCTCAGCGATGCTTTTCCCTCAACAACCCACAATTTTCTACCCCTTGTGTCCTTTCTCGCCATCCGAGCAAAATGTTTTTCTTTATGATTCTGAGAGAATCACGTTCTCTCATAAACATAAGAATCCTTGCTCTCTCGCTCGCCGCTGATTCGCGATTTGTTTGAAAACAACAATGATGCGACCGAAAGCCGTCGTCGTCCCCGAGCAACGATTCCGGCAACCGACGACGGGTGTCTCTGGTCAGGATAGTCCCGTTGTCGTCAGGGAATCCTTCGCCAGTCAGTCGTAGAGTGTCCTTCGCAAGGGATAGTTCACGCGCGCGCGTTCTTTCCTTCTCTCTGTACATCATTAAAAATTGTGCACCACAAAGCCAAACATCACACATCAGCTTGGTATCTCGCATATCGTGTGTGCCGTACTGTTTGTTACCTTATATTGGTGTGGCACACATCTGCACGAGTGTCCCGACCGCCGGGTGTTCCGAGACAGACATAAAGAGACGACCACCCGAGACAGAATTCCGTGTGAGCCGAAAAGTGGGTGGAAGTCGGAGTGTTTCTTTTTCTGCGCTATATGCTCTGGAATTTCCTTTCCGTCGTGTCCTGGGAGCCTCTTTGGAATTTCCCGAATTTGAGGAATACGGAATCTATCGCTTTTTGGACTTCTTATCTAGCAGCTAGCCAACATCGTCGCCGAATCCCGGAAGGGTTGACAGTGACCTTTGCGGGACAGCCAGTGAAATTAGTGCACACCTTCGTCCCTTCCGCTGATTGGTAGATATCTAGTCGGTTTCGTGCAAAATTTTCGCGTCCCGTTCGGTTGATCAATGTGTGTGGAAGTATGTGATGCTTTGTTTGAAGGTTAGACGAAACGGGAGTAGTGTGGGAAGATTGTTGCGAGCTTACCAACCTCTGCCAGCCGCCTGTTCGACAAGTTCACGTTGAGAGACGGGTGTGGAGACTCCCCTGGGAGTCTTGTAGTCGCGTGAAACGAAAGCACTGTCTGCTGAAGATAGTCAAGTGAAGAGGAAAATTCTCTTATTCATCGATAGCCCCGGATGTAGGCAACTTTCTTGTTCCTTACCACTCCCCTTCCCCCTCCTCTACAGAGAGAGCAGACAAGGAAAACTTCGGAAAGTGATTGAAAAGTGAAAAATTGGAAGAAGCAAAAAAATCAAATACTTGGAAATGGAGCAAACCAAATAAGATTAACGGAAGAAATATTCAGAAGAAAGAAATTTCCGGCCTAGGCAGAGTGAGTCCCGTGGATTGAAGAAGTCGCTTCCGTGGACGGAAGGTGGTGAAAGTTGTGTTTCTGAATTTTCGCCAAGTGGATATTGCAAAGCAGTCATGAAAGTGTGTGCGTCTTGGGAAGTTTCTTCTCTGCTTTGAGAGTGTTGTTGTTCGGTGGAAAATCGAGTCCGTCGTCGCCTATAATGCCGACACGGTTTTTTGGAGAAATCACCGAAAAGGCGAATTGAATAACACTGCCTGGCAAGTTGAAAGGAAAGTGAAGGTTTTTTTTCTGCATTGAACGACAGCCTGTGGTTGATGGAAAAGTCAATAGAAAGAGGAGATGCAGTGGCAGAATTTTGAATTGGACAAGGCAGTCAGTGTCTGGAGATAAGAGACCAACCGGTCAGGCGGAAAACTAAAAGTGAGTGGATTTTTTTCTTTCATATTTGGGATATGAACGTGGGTTTTTACTAAGCTTGCGAGTGTATCCAGGGTCTTTTACGGTTCACGACGATGATTCCGATTTCCGGTTGAGAAATAAAAGGTCGCCAAATGGACATGCTTTGTAGGATGGTATATTATGCAGACTCGGCCGGTTTTTGATATGTTCAAAGTAGGTTGACTTTGGTTTAGCATAAAGTAGAACTTGTTATTTAAAAAACAGACGCATTGTATGGGCCAATTCACAAGTATCATAATGCTGAAGAGGGTGGGTGGTTATCTTTACAAAAAGAAGCATATTTTTACAAAAAACGTAACGAGGGGTAGGTGAGTATCAAAATGGTGAAATTTAGCGTTATGAAAGTTGTTAATCAGCTCTATCATATTGTATGTAGAACCATTGTTTACAAAGAAAAATTACCTAGTATACTGTATATGCTGTGACAATCATACCATCAGCTCTGTAAACGTTTCGATTGATTGAAGTGAGAAAAGTGTAATTTATTGTTTTTGATACAATTCGTAATATAATTCCTAAAGACGTGATATTATCTGCTTCTAAGCTTAATGTGCTAAGAGCATTACAGCAGTTATCAACTGAGAGCTTTGAATATTTGACTAGTGTTACATTTCTGATGCATTTTTTTTAAAGATTGTCTCCAGCTGTTATGTTCATAAAACACTTACGTCACAATAGACTTCTTGGAGTACAAAACAAATATTCATAGGTTCGCAATGGATTTAACGATAAATCCTCCAAAAATATGTTATGCAACTCAAACGGTTTCTGCCAAGGATATTGGCACAAAGAAATATTGTCAATGAATTGGTTTTCACATATTTCTCCAGGAATTCCTTCCGGCCGACTTTGTATTCCGTTTGGTATTTTTTCAGAGATTCTTCATAGAGTTTCTCCAATAACCACTCCAGGAATTATTCTTTGAACCGTTTCTGCACATACATCGAATTCATTCAGCGAATTCTCGACAAAACTAGAAGGTATTTTTTTGGGAGATGGATTCTTCCAGAAATGCACCCATGAATGTCGCCAAGATTTTTTCTTAAAACTGCTACAAAAATTATTCTATTAACAGACACAAGCAAAGAACATACAACGAAGTTTATAGGGATTTATTTATGTATTCGTCTGGTACTGGCACCCTTACACATTGAAAACGTTCTTCAAGAAGGAACTTGAACTCGTTCAACCCTTGAATTCCTATTTATCAACAACATGTTGTGTGGAATTACTTTTACAATCATATTTTTATATTTCTTGTTGAATTCTAGATCTTTCTCAAGTAGTTTTTAACAAAATTTATTTAGAACTAGTGGTCCCGGCAAACTTCGTCTTGCCATCAAGTAGGCTGTTGGAAAACGATTTGAATCACCCCATACAAAATAACAGTTCCGTTAATGTCCGTTTTTTTCGACTTTTCTGGTAAATATCCTTGTATTTTGATACACACAAACACGTCGGATCCCTTAAAGAATAAAATGGAGAAAGAATCATCCAAATCCGTAGACTCGTTTGTAAGTTATTTCATGACATACAAACACCATTCCATTTTTATTTATATAGATGTGCATCCGACAGATCCTTTGGTATTGTGCTATGATATACTCTTTATACTCTTACAAAGATTCCTCTAAATTGCCTTTTGACCTCAAATCATAGGCAGGGCTGGTAGCGAGTCATTTGTTTGTGACTTGTTCACTATTTTCAGCCTGGTCACTAAAAATCACTATTTGCAACAAAAAATCCCTAGAGTCCCTTTTTTCAGCAAAATGGTCTCTAAAGTCACTATTTTGTTTATGATAAAGATAAAAATCAGAAAGAGTTTTGCAAATAAAACGTTTCAAGAAATTCTTGTTGAGTTTTTTGATGGATTGCATAAAACTTTGTTCGGTTTCTAGGAGAAATTTGTGTGAAAATTCTGATTCGAGGGAGCAAAAACAAATTTTGTCTGCAGATATTGAATCTATTACTTATAGGATCTCTAAAGCGGAAATCAAGAAGGGATCTCCGACTTACCCCTTGTAGAAAATGTCCCGTGAATTTTGGGGAAACTAATTCTTTATAAAGTACCATCAGTGCACCAGATTCCGAGCATATAAGGGAAGTTATGTGTTCAAATGTTTATTATAAAATAACTATGGTATCGATCAATACTATTTTTATGTCACAATGTAGCTCTAAGTATAGATAATCAGCAGCAAAATAAAACGAATTTGGAAAACTTGCATGAAAAAATATTTAATTGCATTTGTTACTGCATCTAAATGTTCCTATTTCCGCTCACGGTAAACACATTTCGTGACAAACTTACAAAAAATGCATTATTTCGAATTTCGCTATTAATCCTGATATTGATATATGGTCAAACCATAGCTACTACTGCAATGACTCTATGACGCTACCCCCGAACGCCATTACCCAGAATGGGTCATTACCCCTTACGCCATCACCCCGGATGCATAACATTTTGAGACTTATTCTAGTTTGAGAGTGGGAAGATAATTTTACGATTTCTGGCTCAACAGTGTATTTTTCAAGCATTAGAAGCAACTAGGTTTTCATAATTTTTACATTCTAAATTTTGTTTGGATTTGTCCTCTAATTTTGGTGAGATTCACATAGCCACGTTGCAATGCTCTGAAGAACAGCTTATTTCGAAAAGACGGGTGAATTTATTATGAGAAGGAAAGTTATAATATGCACAAAATTAGGATGTAGTATAATATCTTATTGGACGTAGTTACATACTTCCTTTACTCATTTTTGTAGGTGTCGGGCTACTAGCATTAAGATATTTTTAAAGATTTTGTTTCGTAAATGATTGTAATGGAAGATCACCCTGAGAAAGTCGCAGCAGAGTGAAAGCAGGGTGAAAGTCGCAGAGCAAGTCTTGTTCTATGGAACCCGCTTAAAGACCAACCTGATAGACAACGGTTCCGCTATAGCAAGGAAATGTTAATACACTTGTACATGTTAGAAAAACCGCGGCCTCCAATTGCCGCTACAGTAAAAACTTTCGTTGGTTATTGGGATCAATAATTTGAATTTCGATGAGATAATCACACAAAAAATGTTTTGTTTCAAGAACCTGCACCTAAGCCGAAGTTTTGTCCAGAAGGCCAAAACTAAGGCTGGGCTTCGAACGTTCAAGGAAAAAACGGCCCCTAATAGCGGCGATAAGCAGAACAAGTCCGCCAAAACCCGTGCCGGGAAGTTGTACCTCAACATGCTGACGAAAGTTGAATGCTGCATCATGGACGACGAAACCTTTCGTTACCCAGGACACGATGAACGGACAGGTGTACATGAAAGAGTGCCTCCAGAAGCGGCTGCTTCCTCTCCTGAAGGCCCACAACGTCCCAACAATCTACTGGCCGGATTTGGCCTCATGCCACTACTCCAAGTACGTGCTGAAGTGGTATGCGGACAATAAGGTCAATTTCGTGCCGAAAATGTTCAACCCTCCCAACACTCCGGAGCTCCGCCCCATCGAGAAGTACTGGGCGATTATGAAGCAGCGCCTTCTTAAACGACCTAAGGTAGTGAAGACAGTCGAGGAACTGAAGAAAGTATGGGTTTACATGCAAAATACGGTTGATTCACAGGATGTGCAGAATCTTATGGCCGTGGTTAATGCCAAGGTGCGGGCATTTGCGTATTGGTTGTAAATAAAATACGAGTAAAATGGTAAAATAAATTTTAATAGTTATTTTTGAATCCCTGAATATTTGAAGGCAATCGGATGAAAACTTGAATTTTGCGAATCAATTTTGTGTGTGGCAATTTCATCGTGAACACCCTTTAAGACTGAAGAAGGGCAGCCGATTATCTCGGAGAAACTCAAGGTCACCTGCACCATGGCTCCGGATAGCACAGGAAGGGCACAATACTGTAGAGGGCGCCCTGGTACTCCACAGGCTCCGTTAGAGGTTAGGTTTTATTCAGACCCCCTCTAACCATTCATTCTTAGGCTCGGTAAGCTTAGAGCCGCATGAATTAGGGGTCACCTGTGAGGTGCACTTTTACCACCGGAGTGTTAATTCTTACCAATTGAAACAACCGCTATCGACACTACGCAGCTATCTAGGCTGATCGGTAAAAGGAAGTTAACATTGATGACGTACCCAAACAGTCCCTATAGTAATAGAAAGATATCGAGATATGGAGAGTGAAAATATATGCAGAATGAAGGAACCAAAAAAATCATCGACATAGGGAGAGATATCGAGATGTAGAACATTGTAATGTAGAGTCTCGACTGTTTATTGAAATTTTCGCAATCAAACTAAAAGTGGACAGAAACCAGTACAAAAATAATTCGAGGTATTCTTCATATGCGGCATACCAGATACCAGTGAAAGCGTAAGAAGGGAAAGATTACTCCTTAACATTCCTAATTTCTAACAATAAAATTTTATTTTTTCAAATATAACATCAGGAATAGTATTCGGATAAATAGACTTTTCCCTTCTATTTTATCAATCGATAAACATCAGACACTCCACAGCAGGATGTCAATCTAACCGTGCATTCTATCCCAATATATTGGTGTGTCTTACCCAAATATCTTAATTCGTCCCACCAGAAATGTTTTGGTTTATTCTGTCCGTTCATGTGGCATTTTGAACAAGTACTGTTTTAGAATGCCAGGTCAACCACGGATCGAAGAAAGTGCTGTGTTGACACATAATAGTGTTTTGGGTTAAGTATTTATGAACTTTTATCATATTCCTGTCTATTTTATTCAAATATTCTTCAAGAAAACCTAACCACACATAATTAATTGTTTACTGATCTTGAAATTTCTCATATTCCTCAACAATCTTAATTTTGTCTAAACGTGTTGTCAGAAGTCGTTAGTATTCACAAATAACCATTGATAGCTTTAGAATTTTCCTCATACTGTCTGGTTTCAATTTTTATCATTTCCCGAAGGTACTCCGAAAAATTTCTGAATTTTCCAAATTAACCAAGTAAACGTAGTAATATAGAAGGAATTCTTCGAGCCGTGTCGCCAGTATTATATCAAAAAATTGTTATATAACTTAAAGAAAGCTGTCTTTAGTATTCTCTACAGGAAACTTTAATGGATTTTGGAAGCTAACTGTAAAAATAAGAGAGTAAAGCAGTATTTTACTTTCATTAAAACCGTTGAAATTATTACAAAGCGTAGCTCTAAGTGGAGTTTCTAAAAAAAGTAAGTAAACCTCGAAAAATCTGCACAAGATTCATGGAAGATATTTGTGTATAAATCATTGACAATATTTGTACAGAATTGTGGAGCAAACTTAGGTTAATTTTCCATAGGTATTTTTGAGAAAAATCCCATTGGGAGAATCCGTCACTCATCATTTGTTCAGACATATTCTCAATTTTATTTAGTCACAAAAGTCTTCAGCTATCTTCAATTGGTAAGAAATATAGAAATCCGAGCATTAGTAGTCCTATTCCTACTGTTCTATTTTACTTGTTGTTCTATTTTCATATAGATAATCATTTAATGGCAATGTTAAACATTTGCACCTATTCACTCAAGTTCTTAAACAGTATTGAGATTTCTGGCAGTCATCCAACAGCATCATTTTGATTGATATTTTTTTCAATCATAAGCTTTTACCAATAATTTAGAAATTATTTAATACTTCTTCTTTATCGCAGTCCCAATTTCCCAAAATATTCTGCTATAAATCACCAGTGAGATGTATCTCAGAGCTTCGTAATATTTATTCCTGAAGGTATATCCCAAACAACGAAACAGGGATCAAACTTGCAATTAGTTGGGTAAACCTTAAATAAATTTCTGTAAACACTCTGGAAGAATTGCTTGAAGTATTTCAGGACAATTTTGCCAAAAAGCAATTGTTTGCAGAATTATATTGTTCATCAGAGTTATAAAAGAGAAGGCAAACGAATTGGCACGCAAGCTGAGACAGAATTCGTTTATAGCAAGTGACGGATGGCTCTACAAATCTTTGTTTAAAGGCATGATCTTTCGTACAAAGAAGCCAGCCGTAAGAGTGGAGCTGTAAATTCATATGAAGCGGATTGTTTCAAAACTACAACCTTACTTACGCTACTTGAAAAGTATAGTAACAAAAACATTTTTAACATGTATTGAACAGGTCTATTTTTCAAATGAATGCCGAACAAAATATTGTTTTTTATATGACAAATGTCATGGTGGCAACAATTCTGAAGAGTGCATTACTGTTGCTGTTGCTACGAACATGGATAGATCAGAAAAACTGATACTGCTCTTAATATGCAAGAGCGCTAAGCCCACATGCTTCAAACATGTTAAAAATCTCCCTGTGACTTTCAGAAATAACTCGAAATCTTGGATGATGAGTTCATTATTTTAGGAGTGGGCATTAGCATTGGACTCAAAAATGAGATTTGAAAATCGTGAGATTTTGTTTGTCGACAATTGTTTAAGTCACCCAAAAATGCAAACGAAATTGAGAAACAATAAATTACACTTTTTTCCTCCTAATATGAACTCGGTACTCCAAACCCTCGATCAGTGTTGATAGACTCACACTCAAAATCTCAATCAATACGCTCTCCCGTGAGAGCCAACTCATTAGAGATCTGCTTCGCAAATCTCACGCGTAAGATTTTGATGCAAAATCAACTCAATCAACTCAAACCGTAAAAAATGATTCAGCCGCAAAACCCGGCAAAAACTTGTGAGACCCGAATGTTGTTGTTTACGTTAGAAAGGATTACTATAATTTTACCAGACTAACAAGAAATTATTGCCGTGTGTGAGTAAACTGTGGAAATACGAGACAATGAGTTAAAAAGGTGAGCCAACTCATCCAAGATTTTTTGACTGCTGAGTTGGGGATCGTTCAAATATTACGTAACGCAACAGGGGGAGGGAGGGGGTCCATACAAAAAATTAAAATTTACCATACAAAAGCTGTAGCGTGGGGGAGGGAGGGGGTCTAAAACTGACAATTTTTGCGTAATATTTGAATGAACCCTTGCATGATTGACAACTCACGCATGAAAAATCTCAAGCGTGAGTTGTGAGAAATTGAGTTTTTCACAACACTGCCCTCGATCTTGGCATAATCAAATGCCTCAAGGTGCATTACAACAATAAAATACTAAAAAAAACTTGATATCATGGAAGAACAAGATGATTATCAGGTTAATTTATTGCAGTCCATCAATATGCTTAGCGATGTATGGCACAACAATGTGAAGCAGTCTACTATAGTCAATTGCTTTGTCAAAACTGGTTTCACAAAGCTCTCTATGATTAGACGAGAATGATCTCAATGACGAAAATATAGATGGTCACAGCAGCTTTAAAAAACTTTTGGAACCTGGATTCTAATCTTTTGATGGTATGCTAATTTCATAAGTAAAGAAACATTCAAGTTAAACTTAAAATATTATATTCACAGACTACATATATGTTCAAGTGAACTATTGTTAGATGTTGACATATTTCAAATAGTTCGTGGAGAATCATCAACAAGTTTCACAAGCAGCTCAGGGAGGAGCGACAATGAGTTAACCACTGATGCCGACTTATCAAAAGCTTTCGAAGTTATTTATTCAGGACTTATGACCACGGCTGGCATTGAAAAAACAGTTTCAAAAGTTTTTTGATTTAAAAAAAACTGATAGAAATGAATGAGTGAAACTAATTGGTAGATGATATCCATTATACATTATTGATATTATTTTTGTAACAACGAACTTAACTCTGAGTGAAATACAATGCAATTGAACAATGATAATAGAATTTCTACTTCTCAATAACGACACATTTTATAGAGACATCTCCCTTTAACGACGGTCCCCTGCGATGTCGTTATATCAAGCTTCGACTGTACATCTTTTCACTTCGCGGGTACGTCGTTGTGACATGTTACAAGTGTTCCAAGCTAAACAAATTTCTCAATAACTTCAAACACATCCCCATCAAGAACTACCTTAGCACTTACCCAATAAAGCCTACCCCTATCTCTACCTGCAACCATGTATCTATTTAGGTAATTAATGGTCAGACCTATCCTCGCTGTGTGAGCATGTGATGATAGTGACGTTTCTCCTAGATCCCCTAATAACACCCTCGAGTGCAATGTTGACCAGTAGATTTAAAGTGCATCTCTCTGATTCAATCCATTTAACGTCACAAACGAGGTTGACACCTTGTATGCAATCCAAACACTTGATGTCGAACCGTCCGGCATAGGACGTGTCAGCCTAATTAGTTTCGCCGGAAAACCATGTTCAGGCATTACCTGCCACAGCCAATTTCTTTTCACTGAATCGTACATCGCCTCGAACTCAATAAACATATGGGAAGTCTGCCAGTTATACTCCCGGAATTTATCTAGGATCATTCGCAAGGTAAACATCTGATTCGTTGTCAAGTAGCCCTCACGAAAACCAGCTTGGTATTCGTCGACGAAAGACTTCTCGAACGGTCTCAGTTCATAAAACAGGATGCACGATAGTATTTATTCTCTCTGTAACTGTCACACTCCAGTCTGTGCCATTCACTGCTTGGTCGTTGTCAAATTTGTCTGATTTTAAGAGGTAATCTCCAAAACCGGCAATAATTTTGAAGTTGCTCGAATTTCAGTTGAAAATAGCGTGATAGACGTTCGATTGCTGAATGCATTGCCGTTTTCAAAAATATTATATCACGTCTAATTTCTGAGACATTGGTTTTTGAAAATACAGAATCTGGCGATTTCATTCAACTTGCATGTAAGTTTATCAGCTTATATGGCAACTTGTTTGCTTAATTTGCAATAAAACTTAATATATTAAACAATGCTTATCAACAATGTTTATAATGCTTTCGATGCTCAGAAGTTATGTTTTGATGATTTAGAAAAGTATAGTATTTTGCTAGATAAGAGAACTGACTATGAGCCTGTTGAAATATCGATTAAACCGATAAGATAAATGAAAGTTGAAGTCCTTATTTGCATGTTTGGTGGATAAGATCAATAAAAAGTTTAGTGAATCATAGTTTAAATTTAATGTAAACATCAATAAAACAGGTGTTTTATACAACTTTGGCGACCTGTATCATAATGTTTGACGTCATGGAACATTTCTGAAAATAGAATTAAATTCAGCTACCCCAAATCTACTAGAGACACTTATGTCGAATTCGTTTTTGTTCAGTTCCAACCTAGGTTCGCACTAGTTCCAACCTAACTGCTGTCAAAACGTTTTTTTATTCGCTCAGGTTGGACCTAGTTTCGCACTAGTTCCAACCCCAAAACCGATAGGTTCGCACTGTGATAAATCACAGTTTCATAACTGGGTTCACCAATACAACTTCATACGAGTTGTCAAAATTGTAACAACAAGAACTGTTCTTCAGTACAAACCAACAAAATAAAACATCCAAAATGCAAAATTATGTGCTTGCGGTTACGCTCGCTGCTTCCGAGGTCAAATTATTTGAATCAGAATCTGAATCAAATTTTAACTCGAAACTCCTGCCAGTGAGGTGCAGATTTGGTTTTATCAGTTATTTCGAAAAAAAGATAATTAAGCGAAAGCGTGTGGGCAATTTCATGAACGACGTGGTGGAGAACTACATGGTATGGATAAAAAGGTAGTATATACCGTAATCCGGGGTCAAATAGATCACTGCAATGATCAGTAGGTAAATCCCGGCGAACAATTTCTTCGAAGAGCAGTAATTTTCTTCCATTACTCGCCAGCAAGAAAAATTTCTTTTCGAAGAAAATACGCGCCGGAATTCGTCTACAGATTAGTTGTTTAATGTTTCGTTGACATCACAGACATGTCATGTTTTCTACTTTATAAACATCTAATGATGATTTTGAACTACAGCTGACTCTCCACAACTCGATATATGCTATAAATAGATGGATTTATCGGTAACTTCGAATTTCTTTACATCGTGCTCTCCTTAGGTCGATATTTCCGTTACTCGATATCTCCACTAGTCGCTGTCACGTTAGAGGTAAATATCTCCATAACTCGATATTTATTTTAAAATACTAGTTCTTCTTTGGAGGTTGAAGGTTTGGAGGAATAAATCCTTGTAGGTTGTAATAGAAGTTCAAAACATTAACGAATAATATTATTGATTGTCAGTAAAGTAACGTGATTTTACAAAAAAAAAAGTTTTCAAAAAATAGTTTTTAAAATACTATTACCAAAATAATATTGCCTCTTAAGGATGTGATCATTAATGTATTGGAAATGCAGAAATTTGTTCCTTTGATTTTGGGATTGTGTCCGTATAGTCTATAACTCGATAATTCTATAAGTCGATGGTCTCTTGGATATCGAGTTATGGAGATTCCAAAGGATGGCATAACAAAAAGTTGTGAAACGTGCCTTGCGATGTGATCAATATGCCCCCGGATTACGGTATATGCATTTGTATACATTTTGAGTACAGAATTATTTTATTCTAGTTTCGACGAAATTTGCGCCTGTAAAAAGCAACAGCTGAAATTATTGTCATGATATTTGCGCAGTTTTGAAAATGGATACGACAATATTATAATAGGGTGAAGTGCTAGTATCCATCGTATTAAGCATAGGTCGGTGAGAACTGCAATTTTCCCAGTATTGCGGTGAATGATGCTGATACAAACCGATGCCAAACATTTTTTTCTCAAAACGGCTTTAGTATTGTACAATAACATTTTGATAAATCTTGATCTCTTTTTGAAAATAATGCAAAGAAAATGCATCCTACCGTATTCTCAGTCCGTCGTATCGTTTTCAACTCCGTCGCAATCAGTTTGCAGATTCGTCTCACAGCTTACGGCTCACTGTGTGTATTGAATGGTTAAAACACAACATATCAACGCTATAATAAAATGTTTTACTAGAATATATAGATCTACGGGCATCTCCCTCCATTCCTTCAGCATGATGGAATATACTAATGTCGAATTCGTTTTTGAACCTAGGTTGGAACTGGCGCAACCCGTTCTGATTCACAGTTTCAACCCCAACCCGATTCAGGTTCGACCGGATTACAATTTGCTTGACGTTTTTTTGTTTATGTGTTGATCACCGACCCAGTTCCTAAAAACGAAAACGACATAAGTTCCTTTAAAATTAATAATTGTTCGTCATCATAATACAGCCCAAACATATGAACACAATACTTTTTGACCGTACAATTATGGCATTTGCTCACAGTACAGCGAAAACAACACAATCAAAGGAACCGTACGTTACGTCGAGCGTCGCGCACACATTGATGCGCACCAGCTTTTTTTTCTCAGTACGACGGATTGAACTTTGTTTACATTCTCAATTATACGCGGCGGTTGAGGAAATTTCGTAAAATTTGGTGATATATTGAAGTTTTACGGTGTGTGATTGGAATGAAATCCTTCAGTGAAGAAGTACGAAGGTTTTCCATAGTGAAAATAAGTGCCCGGCAAAGTAAGTCACCCACGGGGGCGGGAAGAAACTTGTGTTGGAAAGTGGTGTGGCTCAGTCGATCGCTAAGCATTTCTCTCAAATCGTGTTCGTCCATGCGATTTCGGTGAAAAAGTGCCAAGTGGATAATTGAACTGAAGTTATTTACCGAAATACAGTAGATTTATTGCATTGTTGGTGTATAAGTGTACAAACCATAACAGCTTTCACAAAATTACACTTGGATAATGAATCTGTGTTGCAGGTAAGTTTGAATATCCGCCGTAGTGAAACATTTAAAGTTTGATACGACGAATAGTAGCGCTTACGACGAAGTAGAACAAAACCCTACTTGTAGTATTTTTGTGTTAGCTTGGTAAAAGCGGCAAACACAGGTTGAACAAGAATATTACAGCGAAGCAACGTTTGACAAGACAGCTCCGCGTGATGGCACGCACACCAACACACGGTTTGACAGATTAACCTGAAAACGTTTTTTTTATTCTGGAGTCAGGTTAATACTAACCCAGGTTTAAAAACGAAAACGACATTATTTTGATCCTCGAGACTCGAAAAAAGGTTATTTTTGTTACTTTGTGTTACTTTCTACGATCGCCTTCGTTTTGAGAGTTCTGTTTGATCTTTCGACCTTGCTTTTCCCGGGGCAAGCGACGAGGGCAGGATCAAACATGTCGCGCGTCGGTCTCGTAAGTGAAAAAGTGGCGTGATCGGTGAGTTCGGTTGAAGAAAGTGAAAAAGTGCCGCGATCGGTTAGTTCTGTTTGATCTTTCGGCCTTGACACTTGCTTTTCCCGGGGCGAGCGACGAGGGCAGGATCAAACATGTCGCGCGTCGGTCTCGTAAGTGAAAAAGTGGCGTGATCGGTGAGTTCGGTTGAAGAAAGTGAAAAAGTGCCGCGATCGGTTAGTTCTGTTTGATCTTTCGACCTTGACACTTGCTTTTGCCGGGGCGAGCGACGAGGGCAGGATCAAACATGTCGCGCGTTGGTCTAGTAAGTGAAAAAGTGGCGTGATCGGTGAGTTCGGTTGGAGTAACTGAAAAAGTGCCGCGATCGGTTAGTTCTGTTTGATCCTTCGACCTTGACGCTTGCTCCTGGGCAGTGCGTCAAGAAAGCCCGAACAGTTTTTTTTTTTTATTCTTTTTGGGTCGCGCGCTTATTTATTTTTCCTGAGTGCTTTTTTATAGCCGAGCAAACGAGTGAAGCCGAAAGTGGATTGTGGCTGCTCAGTCAAGGATAACGGATCAATTGGTGAGCTCGTTTCATGCTACTATTTCTAATCTATAATATATGTATGACTGCACATTCAATCGTTACAATGGTGGGACGTAAATATGATTTTTCAACAGACTATGGATGGTTCGTCACTGTGAGTGTCGACACAAACTCTGATTCATGATTTATTTATGTTTAACATTTTTTTTTTCAGAACACCTCTTAATTACCTTTATTTTTGTAATTAAAAAACTTTGAATGGTTCGACACTACAAGTGTAGACTTGCGAAAGGTTCACTTTATTCAACAAACTTTGGATGGTTCGCCACTGTAAGTGTCGGCATAATAATAAGGGTGTTCTATGATGTCCCAACCAATCGAGTTTTTTGTTTCTTTTCAAATGAGTAAAATATAATAACACATGCTTTCGTCCTGACAGCTGTAGGAATGTTACATTTAGGTATTTGTTCAACAAACTTTGAATGGTTCGTCACCTCAAGTGTCGGCATAATTTTCCTCTACATAGAAATTGTTCATATCAAATGAAAATATTATATTTTTGTATAAGCATGTATATATCTCACAAATCATTGTTTATCATGGTCTAATCGCTTATCAAAGTGAATCCTATGACCCAACGATCCTCCCCATTAACAAACATCCCTCCCAGTAACCTTTGTGGAGATGCAGAGGCAAACACGGTCTCCAAAAAGCAAAGGTTACACACTAACATTCCTTCCCCCAATCCCACCTGACTGCAAGGACGTGGCCGGCGCCGTTATTGACCCTGTATAAATAGAGGCACTGAATTATGCACACTGAAGAAGATTATGGCCAATCCCAGCCGAACTTCTAGTTGATTCTTTGTGCATTTTCACTGACTTCGGTCAATCACGGAATAGCAACCATTGATATGTGTAGTCAGTCTAAGCTAAGCTAAGCTAAGCTAAGCTTTCTACGATCGCCTTCGTTTTGATTCTAATGGGATCGTATGGATGTCGAGTTTTTTTT